>NC_136621.1:40957138-40996072 GCF_933228915.1 Telmatherina bonti | reverse complement strand
GACCCGTCCCCCCACCCGGAGGCGGAGGGAAACTACCCTTTCATCCACCGGGGTAAACCCCAACGTGCAGGCACCAAGCTGGGGGCTGATGAGAATGCCCACACCTGCTCGGTGCCTCTCACCATGAGCAACTCCAGAGTGGAAGAAAGTCCAGCACCTCTCGAGGGTTCTGGTTCAGGCTCAGGCTCAGGCTCCTTCCCCACCAGAGAGGTGATATTCCACGTCCTTAGAGCCAGCTTCTGTACTTCAAGCTGATGTAATTTGTTAACTTGTGGCCTCACGTGTGGAAACTGTCTGAAAACTTAGAATCTGTCCATGTAGCTGATTTGAGGGGAAGCTACGTGGATAAAGCAGACGAACAGAAGAACGTACAGCTGAAACAGTCCAAATGTCATCTCGCTCGACTCTTCTATCTCTAACAACGTGTCTCTGACTCGTCTGCAGATAATGTGGAAGGTTCTGATCCTGCTGGCTGCGTCTCTCGGTGTGGGTGAGCATCTTCTCTCCATGTTTCTTCTGGTAAATTCTCTGGTACATCATGAAAATCCATACAGAAGCAGTGAAGGTCTGCACATCACCATCCTTCTCCTCTTTCAGGAGGAGGACAGCGCAAAGATGTACCATAGCATAGCATAGCATAGTATACCATAGCATAACATAGCATAGCATAGAATAGTATAGTATAGTATAGTATATCGTAGCATGGCATTGCATAGAATAGCATAGCATAGCAGCATAGCATAGCATAGTATACCATAGCATAGCATATTATGTTATAGCATACCATAGCATAGCCTAGCATATTATATAATATTATAGCATAGCATACCATAGCATATTATATTATAGCATAGCGTAGTACAGTATAGCATAGCATAGCGAAGTATAGTATATTATAGCATAGCGTAACGTAGTATAGTATATTATAGCATAGCGTAGCATAGCATAGCTTAGCATAGCATGCTTCACCGTACCATAGGTGCTATCTGATGCGGAATCCAAACATCCACAGATAATTAGGGAAAGTCTTGTCACAGTGGAAAGTTTCCACAGTTCGTCTGACGTAGAGGTGAACCGGACTTGTTGTCCACAAAGTGTCTCCTTATACTTTCTCTGTCAGAGTCATACGCTGTCCACGACCGCAGCGAACGTCTGACCCACGGGCGCCAGCTGAAGATCTACCTTCCTTCGACGGCGGTGAAGCTGGAGTTCATCCCACTGGACAACCCCACCCTGACCTCCATTCTCTGGGTGAAACACGGACACAGGTGACGGAAGCAGGAAGTCAGCTGGTTGCAGGTGCTGCAGGTTGTGTGTTTTAAACATGGCAGCTGTGTCTCTGCAGGCCAATCAGAGGAAGGGTGTCGGGCACTGGCAGCGACCAGCGCTTTTATATCGACAAGGTGATCATCCGCTTTCATGGCTGATTTATTCATCTCATGGTGTCACTCATCCTGCATCTGTTTCTTTCAGGTGACCTATGAAGACCAAGGAGCGTACGTCCAGAAAAACTCCTGGAATAGAGAGATTTTTTCTGTTAACGTGGCAATAACACGTAAGATCCGCCTCCCGCCTGCCTCTCTGCTGCTAGCCGTCTGTTTGTCCATCCATCTGTCTGTCTATCTGGACCAGGAGCCTCATTTCTAACCCGGCAGCACCAGACCCACCGTAGACCAGTTCTAGTCCACTTCTGGGGTTTCTAAAAGCAGGACTTGGCGGTAAAACGTCCCGACCTCCACACCAACTCTGACCCTGGCGTACGACATCTGGAGAAACGGGAAACGGCGACACCAAAGGCAGAAAATAAAAACAAAGAAATCTGAGCCATTTGTTCCAAATGAAACGTAAACTTTCCCCCAGAATGTTGGACATTAACAGCATCTGCAGAAGAAGAGAAAAAGTTCCTCCAGCACGTAAAACGTCCAGCAGGAAAATGTTCTGAAACCAAGCAGTTCTACATGTTAGAAAAGCCACATCACACAGTTAATAAGTCGTACAGAAGCTGCCGTACTAATAAAGCTCTACATGAAGACCTGCAGGTAAAAGGAGGCGGTCGCCATGACAACAGCCCATCATCAGGCTGCTCAGGTGTTTCCTCCACCTGCAGATACAGAACATGAAGTGATGGTTGGATATAAAATGCTCCCCAACGTGGCTTATCTGTCCCTGCTGGTGGACATGGAACATGGAGACTCTGGACTCCAGTCCGGCACCTTCCAAAGGGAAGGGACTGACAGGTCGGGTCCGCTCCTTTTCCCAACCCAGAGCAGAGGAACAGAACGATGTTCTCCACAGCCAGACGTGGTGTAGCGGCCATCGGGCAGATGGAGGCAGGTGGAGGTGCCTCCATGCCCAGGAGGAAACCTGTTGTACAGCTGCAGATGTGTGCAGATAGTGGAGACGCTACATAACATGCTACTAAATGGTAACGTGTCCCGTTCAGCTGCGACCACCGCTGTTGTCCCCGACCTCCAACCATCATGTTGGAACCAAACTGCTGCCAAACGTCGAGAAGTGATGCAACACATCAGAGGTGGACAATTCTCATTTATTCACAGGTTTAGTCTCATTTCTGTCTTCATGTCTCCGTCTCCTGCACCTCCTCCTCTGCCAGGACACGCCTGCTGGGGGGACAAGGTGGAACCACTGCCCCCCCTCTCCGACCACATCTGCAGCGCTGCAACCCAGCTGGGACACACAGGAACACCAGTATGTTCCCAGTAAATAAACTGGAGTCAGAGACGTCTCGTTCCAGTGTAGAATATTTTAAAATATTTTTACATTTTACAACTTTATCTTTTAGAATTTCTTCCTCATTTTCCAGAAAATTCCTCTTTTATTCCTGCTGAGTCGTCATGGAAATGAGATGGATTAATATTCATCAGGGCGTTGGCCTGACCTTTTATGGGCAACATGTGGGCGTGGCCAGATGTTCCCTCACCGTGTTAAACTTCCTGTTGATCCTGATTTATGAAGGAAACCGGCGTGGGACGTGCTGCTGTAGAAACCTGGAGGTTCTCCTGGTTTCCGTACGGAACCTGGAGGCACCGTTGCTACCTTCAGGTTTTTAGATGAGGCTCCTGGACTGAGGGAGTGGTGGGTCAGGAGGTCCTGAAGCGGGACATCTGTTAACGTCCTCTTGTCCTGCGTTGCAGCCAGACAGAACTATGTGAAGTGTGTGGCAGGAGAGAGTCTCTTCATCCCTCTGGACGGCGTGGACCTGGCCGACGCGCAGCTCTTCTTCGCTGGACTGGCTGCCAACGTGACTCTGGTGAGATCGGCTCCATGTGGACCTGGATCCAGACCGTTGCAGGAGCCGGTTGTGATCCAGACTCCGTTTGTGTCCCGCAGGTCCGTGATGGTGCTCGCGTGTCCCAGGACCTTCCAGATTACTGGGACCGGGTCCAGACCCACACCATGAACATCGAGATCCGGCATGTGAACCACAGCGATGAGGGCCAGTACTTCCTGAGAGACCAGCGGGACAGACTGGTGTCTGTGACCAGGATGGACCTGACAGGTCTGGTCTAAACACTGAACCTGACCTTCATCATCATCTTTATCCTCATCCTCATCAGCATGACCTCATCAGGACAGGCAGTGTGGTCCCTGAACGCATCGGGACCCGCAGGCTGGTCCCTGAACGCATCGGGACCCGCAGGCTGGTCCCTGAACGCATCGGGACCCGCAGGCTGGTCCCTGAACGCATCGGGACCTACATCCTGCAGTGTGGTCCCTGAACGCACCGGGACCCGCTGGCCGGTCCCTGAACGCATCGGGACCCGCAGGCTGGTCCCTGAACGCACCGGGACCCGCAGGCCGGTCCCTGAACGCATCGGGACCTACATCCTGCAGTGTGGTCCCTGAACGCATCGGGACCCGCTGGCTGGTCCCTGAACGCATCGGGACCCGCAGGCTGGTCCCTGAACGCATCGGGACCCGCAGGCTGGTCCCTGAACGCATCGGGACCCGCAGGCTGGTCCCTGAACGCATCGGGACCCGCAGGCTGGTCCCTGAACGCATCGGGACCCGCAGGCTGGTCCCTGAACGCATCGGGACCTACATCCTGCAGTGTGGTCCCTGAACGCATCGGGACCCGCAGGCTGGTCCCTGAACGCATCGGGACCCGCAGTGTGGTCCCTGAACGCATCGGGACCCGCTGGCTGGTCCCTGAACGCATCGGGACCTACATCCTGCAGTGTGGTCCCTGAACGCATCGGGACCCGCAGTGTGGTCCCTGAACGCATCGGGACCCGCAGGCTGGTCCCTGAACGCATCGGGACCCGCAGGCTGGTCCCTGAACGCATCGGGACCTACATCCTGCAGTGTGGTCCCTGAACGCATCGGGACCGCAGTCTGGTCCCTGAACGCATCGGGACCCGCAGGCTGGTCCCTGAACGCATCGGGACCCGCAGTGTGGTCCCTGAACGCATCGGGACCCGCAGTGTGGTCCCTGAACGCATCGGGACCCGCAGGCTGGTCCCTGAACGCATCGGGACCCGCAGGCTGGTCCCTGAACGCATCGGGACCCGCAGGCCGGTCCCTGAACGCATCGGGACCCGCAGGCCGGTCCCTGAACGCATCGGGACCTGCACCCTGTTGCAGTGTTTTAATGTTAAACGACGTTCTGGTTCTGGTCACTGCTGAACCAGGATCTGTCTGGGTTTTTGTAGCTGATCTATGCCTATGGATACATCCATAAAACCAGACCCCCGACCCTTTTCCTCTACCTCCGCAGACCATCATGAGAACCTGTCAGGAAACCCTCTCATGGCTCTGCTCCTACTGCTGGGAATTCCTGTTGGAATCTGCTGTCGGAAGAAGATTTTCAAGAAGAAAAGCCCGACGTCTGCTTCCCTGCAGGTGTGACTGCACTATGGGTAGCAGATCACGGGTTGGTAGTTGGGCAGGTAGTTTGGTGGTTAGTTGGGCAGGTAGTTAGTTGGGCAGGTAGTTGGGCAGGTGGTTAGTTGGGCAGGTGGTTGGGCAGGTGGTTAGTTGGGCAGGTGGTTGGGCAGGTGGTTAGTTTGGCAGGTAGTTGGGCAGGTGGTTAGTTGGGCAGGTAGTTTGGTGGTTAGTTGGGCAGGTAGTTTGGTGGTTAGTTTGGCAGGTAGTTTGGTGGTTAGTTTGGTGGTTAGTTGGGCAGGTAGTTTGGTGGTTAGTTTGGTGGTTAGTTGGGCAGGTAGTTGGGCAGGTAGTTTGGTGGTTAGTTGGGCAGGTAGTTGGGCAGGTAGTTTGGTGGTTAGTTGGGCGGGTAGTTTGGTGGTTAGTTGGGCAGGTGGTTAGTTGGGCAGGTAGTTGGGCAGGTAGTTTGGTGGTTAGTTTGGCAGGTAGTTTGGTGGTTAGTTTGGTGGTTAGTTGGGCAGGTAGTTTGGTGGTTAGTTGGGCAGGTAGTTTGGTGGTTAGTTGGGCAGGTAGTTTGGTGGTTAGTTGGGCGGGTAGTTGGGCAGGTGGTTAGTTGAGTGGGTAGTTGGGCAGGTAGTTTGGTGGTTAGTTGGGCAGGTAGTTGGGCAGGTGGTTAGTTGGGCAGGTAGTTGGGCAGGTGGTTAGTTGGGCAGGTAGTTTGGTGGTTAGTTTGGTGGTTAGTTGGGCAGGTAGTTTGGTGGTTAGTTGGGCAGGTAGTTTGGTGGTTAGTTTGGCAGGTAGTTTGGTGGTTAGTTTGGCAGGTAGTTTGGCGGTTAGTTGGGCGGGTAGTTTGGTGGTTAGTTGGGCAGGTGGTTAGTTGGGCAGGTAGTTGGGCAGGTGGTTAGTTGGGCAGGTAGTTGGGCAGGTAGTTTGGTGGTTAGTTTGGCAGGTAGTTTGGTGGTTAGTTTGGTGGTTAGTTGGGCAGGTAGTTTGGTGGTTAGTTGGGCGGGTAGTTGGGCAGGTAGTTTGGTGGTTAGTTGGGCAGGTAGTTTGGTGGTTAGTTGGGCGGGTAGTTGGGCAGGTGGTTAGTTGAGTGGGTAGTTGGGCAGGTAGTTTGGTGGTTAGTTGGGCAGGTAGTTGGGCAGGTAGTTGGGCAGGTGGTTAATTGGGCAGGTAGTTTGGTGGTTAGTTGGGCAGGTAGTTTGGTGGTTAGTTTGGCAGGTAGTTTGGTGGTTAGTTTGGCAGGTAGTTTGGTGGTTAGTTGGGCAGGTAGTTTGGTGGTTAGTTGGGCAGGTAGTTTGGTGGTTAGTTGGGCAGGTAGTTGGGCAGGTAGTTTGGTGGTTAGTTGGGCGGGTAGTTGGGCAGGTAGTTTGGTGGTTAGTTGGGCGGGTAGTTGGGCAGGTGGTTAGTTGAGTGGGTAGTTGGGCAGGTAGTTGGGCAGGTGGTTAGTTGGGCAGGTAGTTGGGCAGGTGGTTAGTTGGGCAGGTAGTTGGGCAGGTGGTTAGTTTGGCAGGTAGTTTGGTGGTTAGTTTGGCAGGTAGTTTGGTGGTTAGTTTGGTGGTTAGTTGGGCAGGTAGTTTGGTGGGTAGTTGGGCAGGTAGTTTGTGGTTAGTTGGGGCGGGTAGTTGGGCAGGTAGTTTGGTGGTTAGTTGGGGCAGGTAGTTGGGCAGGTGGTTAGTTTGGTGGTTAGTTGGGCAGGTAGTTGGGCAGGTAGTTTGGTGGGTAGTTGGGCAGGTAGTTTGGTGGGTAGTTGGGCAGGTAGTTTGGTGGGTAGTTGGGGCGGGTAGTTGGGCAGGTAGTTTGGTGGTTAGTTGGGCAGGTAGTTGGGCAGGTAGTTTGGTGGTTAGTTGGGCAGGTAGTTGGCTGGGTAGTTTTATGTTAATGACTCTATTGCCTTTTGGTTTTTTGGTTTTCTTCACGTCACGTTTTATTTCTTGTCAAGTTTTTTAGCCTGAACATAAAAAAAGATTTTTAAAGACCCATATAAAAAACAAACCAGCTGATCATCAGTCAGGAATCTTCTGACCGCCTGTTTCTGTTCCTCCAGACCTCCTCAGCAATGGTCCATGTTCCTCCTAGTGGTCCTGTTGGACCCTGTCCTCCCTACAGTAGTCCTGGACAACCAGGACTGGTGAGTATTTAGCAGCGGTTACTGACTAGTGGACTGCGGTCTGTGTCCAGACTTAGAAGTTGTCCCTTATGAACCCGAACCTCCAGCAAAAACTGTAAGAACTATTTAGTGGATGAAAAAACAGACAGACCAATCACATGTTAGTGAAGCCATCTCATGTGACACCACTCAGCCAATCAGGTCTGGAATCAGTAAACTCTACCAGATCCAGGTTCGTGATAAAACGATGATTTATTTGGTCAGGCTGGTACTGACGACATGCAGTTGATCCACACTGAACAGCTGGACTTTCTGGTCTTCCAGACATCTGCTTCGTTCTAACTGGATTTTAACTGAGTTCTCCTGGTTACAGAAGATCATTTCAGCCAATATTTACCAACTAATACATCATAATTTCATCACTTTGTGTGGGTATTGTGTTATCAGGACAAAATTCATTTACTAACCTAATGCAAGTGTGATACAAGCTTACTGACGCTATCCAACAAATCAGCTGATTCAGGGACTGAAGTCATGTGACCAACCTGATGAATGCATTTCTCTGTTTGCAGGTGAACTACTATGACCCAAACATGGTACGTACATGTCATGTATGATCCCAGCCACCTCTCATGTCCTTCCAGCCTCGGTGACGTGGCGTCTCTGATGAGGACAGACATGAGGGGACATCATGTCCGCTGCACAGTTTCAGATTAGAAACCAGATAAAACAGAGAGGAAAACATGACCGTTAGACTCATCGCCTGGACGCTCCAGGTGAGAACACATCCTCACCTGATGTTTGTGTCTTACAGGGTCCCACAGTCCACCCTCCACCTCCCGCTGCTGGTCCAGCACCAGGGGGCAGCTTCCCACCTTCTCCAGTGAGTTCTCCACCTCATGTCTGATATAAATGAACACATCTGAAGGCAAAAACACTTAATGATCCAACTTCCTGTTTCCTGTCTTCGTGTGCAGGGTTTCAACCCAGCGTACCCTCCCCAGAACCCTTCCTATCCTCCTCCTGGTCCTGCTGTGGGCTTCCCTGCACAGCCTCCACAGTGGGGTTACCAGCCACAGAACCAGTACTCCCCTGCACCTGTAGCACCAATGGTACGATCCAACCCCAGACAGAAATGTTGGCTTCTGTAAATGTCGTGGCTGCAAGAACTAGATCCTCCCGAGTAACGGACACGTAGCCTTAATAAATTTTAGATCTTTATTAAACAATGTACAATCTGGAACAGCAACAGAGTGGAACTCCACCACAAGGAGGGCTAAGACCTTCAAAAACCATACATGCAGTAAAATCCCCCAATACAACAACCCATGCAATAAAAAGATTTAACTAGCACAATATAATCCTGTTAAAAAGACGCCCCCCCCCCCCCCCCAAAAAAAAGAAAACCACACGAATGGAAACAAAAGAAAACAACAAAAAGGAATTTGCTACTATGGCCAGTTTCGTCAATAGTTTACCCCACCCCTTGCAGCAGGCTGAGGCTCCAGACAGAAAACAACAACAAAGAAAGGAAAAAAAAACGAAAAAAAAACACCTGTACTGGTTGATCCACACCAACCAGTACAAAAACAAAACAAAAATAGTCTCCACTCGAACAGCTAGGGTCAGTCTCAGTCACTCACAATCCAATTTCCCTTTAAAAGCAACAGCCTGGCGTGATGTCAACCACCACCAGGAAATCTTCATGAGCAGCGGAGTCCTGGTCTATCCCGCTGACGTTCCTTTCACTCACGCCACCCAAGCATCAAAGGGAAGTCCTGAATCCCCAAGCCGATCAATCCCTTCCGTGATCATCTTCCAGCGGCATCCCCCTCTGGCCACAGCAGCTGTTGAGCGAATTGCAGCAATGAGAACACACCAGTCACTGTATTGCCGAATAATGATGAGCACCATCCATGCCACTAAGCGGACACACATTCCTTTATATATATACTTAGAGAGCGTTGAATTCTAATCCATTTCGTGACCAGCCACCACCATCGCCGTCGCTGCTGCCAAGAGTGTTCCTCTGGACGTCACATGCCTTAGTCTCTCCCCTCACTTCCACCTTGGCTACTTTTATAGACTTGGAAATGTTTGTGTTCCAATCACCTGATTGCCCCCACCTGGCTCTCATTAACCAGCAGACAGAGTCCAACCCCATTGTGAGCTTTCATTTTCACAGTCATTAGCTCTTGACACCAAAAGCTTTACTCACAAGTCCAACACATATACACACATATTCTAAGGATAAGGAAAAAAAAACACATTTAAAACCCATGCCTCTTGACATAAACACATCATGTCATCCAGAACAGCGACTCCTAACCAGTTTTCATGCAGAGAAGTGGCACGTTTTAAACATCATTTACATCTGCAGGATGAATAAACACGTTTATTTCTGGTAATGATGGGACAGGACAGCAGGTCCAGTCACGGACGTTATTACCTGATGGGGTCAGAAAACACGCCGTCGGGCCGAGAATAATGATAAATCATGTGTTTGTAGGGTTATGCTCCAGCCATGTCCAGCTGCCCCCCCCCTCCAGCTGCTGCTGAACCCGGACCAGAGATGAAGAGCGAGGAAAAAGCTTCATCGCCGGCTGATCCTCTGCTGGTTTCTGCTCCGCAGGTATGCATGTTGGAGAGGACATGTTCCCATCGGTGTGTTCGTGTAGACTAAGACCCCATTCCACCAGGAGGTCCGGCTCGGTTCCACAGTCCATCCCTTCCGGGTCCCTCCTGCTGGGGTCCCAGTCGTCCCGATCCAACTGTAGGGGGTGGAGTTTTTCATAATGCTGTCCACTGATTGGTCCAAAGAATCGTGTCCCTTGTTGATATGAACAAACTGGGAACTTTTCCATGTTTGCACTGCTGTGACGTTACAGTGTTATGATGCATCTGTCTGACACGGCGTCTACCAGATCAGGGTTTACCGGACAGTTCCATTCGGAGCCGGACCGCTTGGTGGAGACGGCTTAATGGTCGTCCTGCTGCTGCAGACAGCTTTTTAAAGAAGTAAAATCTTTCTGTCCCACACAGGGCGGCTCTGCACCGGACCCTGGACCTTCCCCCTTCCACAGTGCTCTTAGCTCTTCTGATGGAGGTGCTCACCAGTTCCAGATCGACAAAAACTCCACCAACTTCCTGTAGATGCTCCGCCTTGGCTCTAAAAGTTATCAGTTATCTGCAGAATCAGATCAGCGAACCGGTTCAGGCGAAATCATTCAGTTCCTCTGCAGAATTCAGATCTGTTCACGGACAATCTACCGTATTCTACTGTCTTTTATCCAGCTCAGAAAATCCTTCCCAGGGGCTGGGCCATCATGTGATAAATTTCTGATTCATAACTGTGATCAGCCGTGAGCATGTTTATCCAATCACACATGGTGGAAATGTGCAGCCAAACAGAGTCCTGCCACACTTCTGTTTAAGTTGCTAGAGAAATTAGTTAGCTAGTTTAGCTACTACTAGCAGTTTAACCACTACTATCTGCAGTTTAACTGCTATTGTCTACTTTTTAGCTGCTACTAGCAGTTTAATTATTACCAGCAGTTTAACCACTACTAACAGTTTAACCATGACTATTTGCAGTTTAGCTGCTACTAACAGTTTAACCACTACTGCTAGCAGTTTAGATGCTACTAACAGTTTAACCGCTACTAATAGCAGTTTAACCACTACTATCTACAGTTTGCGACTACTAGCAGTTTAACCACCACTATTTGCAGTTTAGCTGCTTCTAGCAGTTTAGCTGCTAGTACTAGTTTAACCGCTACTACTAGCAGTTTAACCCCGACTATTAGCAGTTTAGCTGCTACTAGCACATTAGCCACTTCTATCTACAGTTTGCCGCTACTAGCAGTTTAACCACTGCTACTAGCACTTTAACCTTTACTAGCTGTGCAGCCACACAACAAAAACAGCAGTTGCGTCGTACAATTAGCATTCAGAGAGAAGTTTTGTGAATGACACCGGGGCTTTTTGGGGAGCATGTGTCTTCTCAAGCCACGTGCACACACACATATACATATATTACTGCACACAGTAAAAAATATGATAACTGCAAAAAACATTCTGTTGCTATTGTATGCAGTCGTGGGTGCCTTGTCAGAGCGGTGAACCATAGCAATGAAAACCACTTTTTCTCCCTTATTGATGGAGATTCTGACAGTTTTCCAGCCTTATATTTAGATTATTTATCATCCGATGTTCAGAAACAATGTTAAACTACTCCTGGTGCTATCTGAAACATCCCAGTTTTAGCTTTTCTCTGCAAGAAAACTTTATTGTTCAGATGCAGCAACGCATCGTCCTACTTGCTTGTGAAGATTCCCACAGTGATCTCATTTCATTTGCTTTATTTACTGTATCTTAGTAAAATGTTGAGCTATCGTTAGTTTATTTAGTTTTCAGTACAGATCTTTGAAAACTGGCAGAATTATGTGAAACTGAGATTAAACTATTGTGGAGCCCGAAGCCTTCCGACTCAAAACGTCTCTCCTGGATACGATCTGCTCAGAAATCTGAGTATATTTCTACACACCAGCAGAGACGCTCTGAGTCTGGAGAGGAAAGAGCGACTGAAGACAGTAAAATGCCTCCAAACTCCGACACAGCTCTGGAAACCAACGGATGGAACTGGGTCTTCTCTCTGATTCGGTTCAGATTGTGCACGGCTTAGCGGGGAAAGGAGCAGAACCAGAACCATCTGAAGCTTGGTTCTGGACCAGTTGCCTGTCAGCATGTTGTAGAAAGTTTAGCAGCATCAGTAAAGTCAGAAATGTTCCGTCTGGTTGTCCTGGACTCAACGCTGTGGTGCCTTCAGGTCTGTTGTACATATCACAGACGTTCCTCACATGTAACACGTATGATGTATGTAGATGTAACATGTTGTTTTTATTGTTTCTGTGTAAATGGAACCAAAAGTCTGCAGACGTTGATTCCACTTTGTCAAATCTTTTACCTGTTTTTAGACAAATACAGTCTGGATGTCTGAGTCGGCTTCTGTTATCTCGTCTTAACCCTGGTGCGTTCATGGCTGCTGGAAAAATGAGCTCTTAGATGAATCACTCTCACACATGCAGGCTGAGGGAGGAGCTTCTAACCAAGAGGTTGTGTCCAAAGGTAAAACAAGAAGCAAATGATAGAAAAGGACAAGAAAAGGTTCAGACAAGGTAAAGGGAG
The DNA here is from genome assembly GCF_933228915.1 of Telmatherina bonti. Classification (NCBI taxonomy): domain Eukaryota; kingdom Metazoa; phylum Chordata; class Actinopteri; order Atheriniformes; family Telmatherinidae; genus Telmatherina; species Telmatherina bonti. The sequence continues at coordinate 40,983,930 of NC_136621.1, read as the reverse complement.
GAGGAGACGGGAGGAATGGATGAAAGAGAGAGGATGGATGGGGAGGTAAGGGAGGAGGATGAAAGGACAGGGAGGTGTAGAGATGGATGATGAAGGGAAGGATGGATGAGGTGGGAAGGAGAAAGGATGAATGGGTGAAGGAGAATGACGGAGAGGATGGAGGGAGAGGACAGAAGGATGAGTGGGAGAGGAATGTATAGAAGAAGGATGAAGGAGGGATGATGATGATGATGAAGGGAAGGATGTGCTGTTAGGGAAAAGACGAATGGAAGGAAAAAGAGGAAGAAGAGATGATGAGGATAGATGGAAAAGGGAGGATGAATGAAGACAGATGGAGGGATGAGAGGAGGTGAACAGAGCTGATTGGGTGAAGCAGGTTGATCGGAGGTGGAGGCGTGGCCTCCTGAACCAATCAGCTATCTTCATTCATTAAAAGATTCCCTCACTGGTCAGTCCGGACCTAAAAGCAGGAAGTAAGAATTCCGGATCGTTCTGTACAAACGTCAGTTTTTATTAGATAAAAACAGTTGAAGCTGAAAACATTTAATCTCCAACCACAAGACTCATCTCCCGCTCATCTGGACGACCAAAATCCATCAGGAGTTAGACTACATCAGGTCATCAGGAGTTAGACTACATCAGGTCATCAGGAGTTAGACTACATCAGGTCATCAAGTCATCAGGAGTTAGACTACATCAGGTCATCAGGTCATCAGGAGTTAGACGACATCAGGTCATCAGGAGTTAGACTACATCAGGTCATCAGGAGTTAGACTACATCAGGTCATCAGGTCATCAGGAGTTAGACTACATCAGGTCATCAGGTGTTAGACTACATCAGGTCATCAGGTGTTAGACTACATCAGGTCATCAGGAGTTAGACTACATCAGGTCATCAGGAGTTAGACTACATCAGGTCATCAGGTCATCAGGTGTTAGACTACATCGGGTCATCAGGTGTTAGACTACATCGGGTCATCAGGTGTTAGACTACATCGGGTCATCAGGTGTTAGACTACATCGGGTCATCAGGAGTTAGACTACATCAGGTCATCAGGTGTTAGACTACATCGGGTCATCAGGAGTTAGACTACATCAGGTCATCAGGAGTTAGACTACATCAGGTCATCAGGAGTTAGACTACATCAGGTCATCAGGTGTTAGACTACATCAGGTCATCAGGAGTTAGACTACATCAGGTCATCAGGAGTTAGACTACATCAGGTCATCAGGAGTTAGACTACATCAGGTCATCAGGTGTTAGACTACATCAGGTCATCAGGTGTTAGACTACATCAGGTCATCAGGAGTTAGACTACATCAGGTCATCAGGAGTTAGACTACATCAGGAGTTAGACTACATCAGGTCATCAGGTCATCAGGAGTTAGACTACATCAGGTCATCAGGAGTTAGACTACATCAGGTCATCAGGTGTTAGACTACATCAGGTCATCAGGAGTTAGACTACATCAGGTCATCAGGAGTTAGACTACATCAGGTCATCAGGTCATCAGGAGTTAGACTACATCAGGTCATCAGGAGTTAGACTACATCAGGTCATCAGGAGTTAGACTACATCAGGTCATCAGGAGTTAGACTACATCAGGTCATCAGGAGTTAGACTACATCAGGTCATCAGGAGTTAGACTACATCAGGTCATCAGGTGTTAGACTACATCAGGTCATCAGGTGTTAGACTACATCAGGTGTTAGACTACATCAGGTCATCAGGAGTTAGACTACATCAGGTCATCAGGAGTTAGACTACATCAGGTCATCAGGTGTTAGACTACATCAGGTCATCAGGAGTTAGACTACATCAGGTCATCAGGTGTTAGACTACATCAGGTCATCAGGAGTTAGACTACATCAGGTCATCAGGAGTTAGACTACATCAGGTGTTAGACTACATCAGGTCATCAGGAGTTAGACTACATCAGGTCATCAGGAGTTAGACTACATCAGGTCATCAGGTGTTAGACTACATCAGGTCATCAGGAGTTAGACTACATCAGGTCATCAGGTGTTAGACTACATCAGGTCATCAGGAGTTAGACTACATCAGGTCATCAGGAGTTAGACTACATCAGGTCATCAGGTGTTAGACTACATCAGGTGTTAGACTACATCAGGTGTTAGACTACATCAGGTCATCAGGAGTTAGACTACATCAGGTCATCAGGAGTTAGACTACATCAGGTCATCAGGTGTTAGACTACATCAGGTCATCAGGAGTTAGACTACATCAGGTCATCAGGAGTTAGACTACATCAGGTCATCAGGAGTTAGACTACATCAGGTCATCAGGTGTTAGACTACATCAGGTGTTAGACTACATCAGGTGTTAGACTACATCAGGTCATCAGGTGTTAGACTACATCAGGTCATCAGGAGTTAGACTACATCAGGTCATCAGGAGTTAGACTACATCAGGTCATCAGGAGTTAGACTACATCAGGTCATCAGGAGTTAGACTACATCAGGTCATCAGGTGTTAGACTACATCAGGTCATCAGGAGTTAGACTACATCAGGTCATCAGGAGTTAGACTACATCAGGTCATCAGGAGTTAGACTACATCAGGTGTTAGACTACATCAGGTGTTAGACTACATCAGGTCATCAGGAGTTAGACTACATCAGGTCATCAGGTGTTAGACTACATCAGGTCATCAGGAGTTAGACTACATCAGGTCATCAGGAGTTAGACTACATCAGGTCATCAGGAGTTAGACTACATCAGGTCATCAGGAGTTAGACTACATCAGGTCATCAGGTGTTAGACTACATCAGGTCATCAGGAGTTAGACTACATCAGGAGTTAGACTACATCAGGTCATCAGGAGTTAGACTACATCAGGTCATCAGGAGTTAGACTACATCAGGTCATCAGGAGTTAGACTACATCAGGTCATCAGGTGTTAGACTACATCAGGTCATCAGGTGTTAGACTACATCAGGTCATCAGGAGTTAGACTACATCAGGTCATCAGGAGTTAGACTACATCAGGTCATCAGGTCATCAGGTGTTAGACTACATCAGGTCATCAGGAGTTAGACTACATCAGGTCATCAGGTGTTAGACTACATCAGGTCATCAGGAGTTAGACTACATCAGGTCATCAGGAGTTAGACTACATCAGGTCATCAGGTGTTAGACTACATCAGGTCATCAGGAGTTAGACTACATCAGGTCATCAGGTCATCAGGAGTTAGACTACATCAGGTCATCAGGTCATCAGGAGTTAGACTACATCAGGTCAACATGTTCAGGAATTCTGCTGGTTCGGTTTTTCCTTTGAACCGGATGAAGCTGGTCTCAGGACCTGGGGACCAGTTAAACCAAGGGAATGTCTGGGTGTGTGTTGACTCCTCCCCTACAGCTGGTCACACACCTGAACCAACCTTTCAGACTTCATCAGTAAAGTCTGACGGACGATAACGTTGGGAAGACTCGGTCCTCCTGCAACCTGAGGAGTTTTCTGACACGAGGACTTCCTGCTCTGATCATGTGACCACGCCGCTGGTCAGGATCCACGGAAACATCAGAAACACGAGTGACGAGAAGCTGCATCGAGGCTCAACTGGCTGCTCCTCTCAGCCAATCAAAGAAACAGCTTTTATAAGGACAGAAATGGGGCGGAGCCTATCCCAGCTGGACGGGACATTGGTCCATCAGAGACAAACAACCATGATAATCCCATCCAGAGTCTGAAAGTGTCAGTCAGAAAGAAAGATTAAAAGAACCTGAGGAGGAGCAGCAGCTCCACCATCACTCCTCCGTCCGACTCCACCTTTCCATGTCTCTCAGACGTCTCTCCAAGATCTTCACCTGCTCCTCCAGACGAGACGTTTTATCCGCCGCCGCTGGCGACCCGCCGGACGTTCCCACTCCCAACAACACACAGACGCAGACCAGCACGGCGAGCCGGACCGCCATGGTCTCCGTTCCTGCCCGGTGGTCGCTCAGGATCAGGCCGAAGCAGCCCACGGCCACGCCCACCTTCAGCATCCACAGGGCCCGCCGCAGAGTGGAGGCGACCAATCGGAAAGCCAGGGAGATCAGCCAATAGCAAACAAGAGCGACCAGGACCCACTGAGCCACGAAGATCAGTCCCTCTGGTGTCACCTTTCTGTGGAAGACCACTGTGGAACAAGGACAGCTCAGTTCAGGTTTTACTCATATCTGCAGAATTTAGTTAATAATAATAATAATAATAATAATAATAATAATAAACACAACAACCACAATATACTTCGTATAGCCGGAGCCTAATAATGCACTGTTTTTCAAGGTGTCTTTCAGTACCAAAGGTCATCTTACAAAACAAAACAGATCACATAAGAATGAAAAACATTAAAAAGAAAAACAAGCAACGCAGCAGTTAAAATGGTCGGAGAGAGTTAACCAGCTTAACCAGCTGGGATGGGAATAATGGGAGAGTCGATGTTCTGAAGCTCAGATGGGAGAAAGTTCCAGAGCTTCCGAAGTTTATTCAGTGCAGATTTGCATCATTTTAATCTTCTTAAAATAAATAAATGAACGAACAAATGAAAAAAAAAGAATAAATGTAGAAGGTAAGAATGACAGAATGTAGGAATGAATAAATGAAGTAATAAATAAATAAATGAGCAGAAACTGCAGGAGTTTTCCTGACAGAAGCGTTTCTCTCTGAATGATGAGTGATGATCCATGTTCAGAGAAAATCATTTCACTCTGGAGACGAGCTTCCACCTGGACAAAACAGAGAAGAAGGGCTGCTTGCTCACCGTGGACCCCAGCAGCGTGCAGGAGGTGGGACGAGTACTGCAGCACAACGTTCAGACCGCCGGCTAGACTCTCTGCAACAACACGCAGGACCTGGGAGAAAGCCTGCAGGAGAAACACGGTTACATCAGAGGAGGAAGCTGCTTCAGGAAGTTCTTCCAAAACATGCAGAAAGAATAAAGACACGCCATCATCATCATCATCATCATCATCAGTTTCACCTGATGCCGACATGACAGAAATACTTGTAGTCTTCAGATCACCTCTGTGTGTCACGGCTTAGAGAAAGAAATTTGCATTTAAATCAGACTAATAATGGATCATCCATGAAGAGGACTATAACTGGACTACAGCGACGTGCTTTGAGAGGACTTTGCTGAAGTAACACCACCAGGCCTGTGAGACATGAGCATGCTCAGACGCAAACCGCTGGCGATAAATAAGCATTATTATTGGTATTCAAGGAACTGTCCTCTGGTGGTTCACCTATTACTTATCCAACAGAACCCAGGCAAGATCAGGGACTTCTCCAATTCTTAGGCCACAGATGGAGATCATGGAGTTCCTCAGGGATCAATACCGGGGCCGGTGCTGTTTTGATTTCTCCTGGTTACATTTTTCAACATTTCCTGTTATTTTTGTGCACATGACACACAGATATACATGTTGTTAGATCTTGAGGGTCCCTCACCAACCATAGCGCTTCAGAACTGCCTTCAGGAAGTAAAGTGCTTCATGGATAAAAAATAGTCTTCAGCTTAGTGACAAGAAGTCTGAGGTGCTTATTGTCATTTGATTTCACAACCAATGTAAGAAATTTGGAGGTCACCAATTATGTATGATCCTTGTCTTTCATCGAATGTGGTTGACTGCATAATGCACCAATCAAACTAAAGAGTCATCCCTTGTAATAAAATGAAATAAAAAAATAAAATTAAAGTCAAAAGAACAGGTTCTTCCACGAACGACACATGGTTGGAGTCTGCGCAGTGTGACTCATGCCAACCAGTCAGTTTTGAACCAAACCGAGTTGTTCTCATCATATCCACCATCTTTTAAAGCACTTTTCGCCCGCTTTGTTCCCAGTTAAACACCTGAGAAAAGTTAAGAACTCACCTTCTGGACCGACAGCACCGTCTGCTGCTCTGCCAGGCTGCCCAGGAAGAGCCTCCCCTCCCCGGCCAGGTCTGCCACAGCTTCCCGGAGCTCCTGGATCAACCCGGAGCGGCTCTCCACAACTTTCTCCCCCGAAACGGAAAATAGCAAAACGACAAACACGAAAACCCCACAAACACCCGTCCGTTTAAAAAAACACAACATTGTGGGGGTTTGACGGGAACAACTGAGAGAGAAACACCTCCAAGGTGGGAAGCAGGAACAGTTTTTACAGAAGAATGTGGGAAAACATGATGCCGCCTGCTGGTTGACCTGCAAACCTACACATGGCTACGTGGGAATACATATAAATGTACTTTATAGTCGGGATTAAAACTATAAACTCTGCCATGGCGGCTTGTCAGTCTGCATCATAATTAAAATAGTTTTAAATTAATTTTGATTCATTTATCAGGAAATTTTACAAAGTGAATAAGGAACAAGTGATGAGATTTTGAAGTGGTACGGATCATCTCCTGGTCTGGATCCAGGAACTTCTTGAGGAATTCTTTACTTTGGGGAGACAGGGATTATTTTGCCATGAAAACATCTGATGTGACGTTGGTGGACGAGTCGGCTGTAAGAAACGATTCTTTGAACGAGACGAGCCGACTCGTCAGAAGGAGACGATTTTTATTAGAATGGATTAGAATTTAGTGTGATTGTCGTATCATGTGGCCAATCACAAGGCTTATCCCAATATGTGTATGATATAAAACATTTTTTATCTTAATATTGCTGTTTGTAACTCCACCGTTTTACCTTCCAAAATAGATCAATATGTTCCCGATATCCCACTTTGCAAAACTCTTATTCTGTTGTGTGTACAGTTGTTGCAGAGACGCTTGTTTCCCCAAAGCTCAACACAAATATGTTAAAATGAGTGAACAATGAAGAATATAAAGTCATTTTCTATCCAAAACATGTTTAGATTTAGTTAGCACTACATTTCTTTCCTTCGTTTTGTCTGAACAATAAGTGACTTTTATCTGATTTTGTGTTTGATAATCACACCAAAAAATGTTTAATCAGCAGTTATTACATCCTCTACTCGTATCACAGTATCTGTTCTACAGGTTCCATACAAAAGAATGAATTACCGTTAGCTTCCAACTATCATAAATTATGAGGAATCCTGATGGTTTTTTGTAACTTGAAAACACTCCAGGTGTGTAACATCATGTTTTCATGTCAATCTAGAAAACATGATAATTATTACCTCGGCTGAGGAAGTTCAGTTTTTACCAGCGTTTATCTGTTTGTTTGTTTGCAACTTCACATAAAACCTCCTGGAGAATCTTCATGATGTGTTTCTGAGAACTGCTTCTGGTCTTCTTAGACTCTGATCCAGATCAGCATCTGGATCAGGAATGTTGTGAAGGATTCTTCCTCATTATGAGATAGAACCATTTTCAGTATATCTTCATGTAATTCCACAATACATGGTGAGGAAATCCAGGAGAAGTTCACAACAGGTTTTCCAAGATATCATAGATAGATGTGGATCCCAGCAACATTCTGGATACTATCATCCAGAATGGGAATAACATCCTGGATACTACCATCCAGAACGGGAACGACATTCTGGATACTCCCATCCAGAACGGGAACAACATTCTGGATACTACCATCCAGAACAGGAACAACATCCTGGATACTACCATCCAGAACAGGAACAACGTTCTGAATACTACCATCCAGAACGGGAACAACATTCTGGATACTCCCATCCAGAACGGGAACAACATTCTGGATACTCCCATCCAGAACGGGAACAACATTCTGGATACTACCATCCAGAACAGGAACAACATCCTGGATACTACCATCCAGAACAGGAACAACGTTCTGAATACTACCATCCAGAACGGGAACAACATTCTGGATACTCCCATCCAGAACGGGAACAACATTCTGGATACCACCATCCAGAACGGGAACAACATTCTGGATACTACCATCCAGAACAGGAACAACATCCTGGATACTACCATCCAGAACAGGAACAACGTTCTGAATACTACCATCCAGAACGGGAACAACATTCTGGATACTACCATCCAGAACGGGAACAACATTCTGGATACCACCATCCAGAACGGGAACAACATTCTGGATACTACCATCCAGAACAGGAACAACATCCTGGATACTACCATCCAGAACAGGAACAACGTTCTGAATACTACCATCCAGAACGGGAACAACATTCTGGATACTACCATCCAGAACGGGAACAACATCCTGGATACTACCATCCAGAATGGGAATAACATTCTGGATACTACCATCCAGAACAGGAACAACATTCTGGATACTACCATCCAGAACAGGAACAACATTCTGGATACTACCATCCAGAACAGGAACAACATTCTGGATACTACCATCCAGAACAGGAACAACATTCTGGATACTACCATCCAGAACAGGAACAACGTTCTGGATACTACCATCCAGAACAGGAACAACATTCTGGATACTACCATCCAGAACAGGAACAACATTCTGGATACTACCATCCAGAACAGGAACAACGTTCTGGATACTACCATCCAGAACAGGAACAACGTTCTGGATACTACCATCCAGAACAGGAACAACGTTCTGGATACTACCATCCAGAACAGGAACAACGTTCTGGATACTACCATCCAGAACAGGAACAACATTCTGGATACTACCATCCAGAACAGGAACAACATTCTGGATACTACCATCCAGAACAGGAACAACATTCTGGATACTACCATCCAGAACGGGAATAACATTCTGGATACCACCATCCAGAACGGGAATAACAGTTTCTGCAAAACATTCAATTTGTACAACTTGGAAGTCGGATTTTCTGAATTCCCAGTCGGAGTTACAACTTGAATGTCCTCTGACTGTTGAAATCTGACTGGGAAAGTGGTAGCAGACCTATCTACCCTTTGCTCTTTTTAATTGGATCCCTGTTAGCTACAGCTGTTCTTCCTGGGACCCTGATTTTACCAGTAAAGATGGCTGCCCAGCCCAGCAAAACAAGGTTGAATAAAACCAACAGTCAACATACATTTATGTCTAAATGTTTTTGTTTTTTTATGCATGAATCAGAGTTAAAGGAGGTGTTTTGTAACTTGTAATGTTGGATGTGGTCTCTTCTAACAACAAGAACTGTAGCTAACATGTTAGCAACTGAAGTCTCAAGCAAAACAAAAGGGGATCCTGGCTAGCCTGGCATCAATGTTGGTTTTCCGACTCCGTCAACGTAAATGTTCTCAACTCAGCTATGATATCATTTCTGTTTCCAACTTCTGACATCCGAGTCAAGGCGAACGCAGCATTATTGGGTGGGAGGTACACATGCTTAAAGCACCCAGTCGACTGTCTAAGTGACAGCAAGGCTTTGTTAGCCTGAAAGCTTTTCAACCTCAACGAGGGAAACACCGCCACATGCTGTCTGGAAATTCTCTCCGACTCTAATGTCCATCCCAAAGTCACCAGCCTGGCCGTCATCTTCCACAGCCATTTTAAACTTGACAAACAAGTCAATGCTGCTTTCAACTCACGTTTTTATCCTTCGTCTTTTATCAAATGTGAAACTTTTTTTTATCTTTTAACAAACAGGTTGTGCAGGCTTTTCCTCCTCCTGGGCTGGTCGAACGCTTTAATGCGCCAATGGCATGACCAACACAAACCACCCGAACTTTCTTTTATACCAATTATAGATTTATTTGGTATAAACTGGACGACGGTATCAGGGTTTGTACACAATAGGTGAAAATCTGAAATGATGGAGCAGAATTGGTGACAGAACAAAAAGCTGACTCAGCAGATTTCTGGAAACAGTGTGTAGCTAAACAAAAAAATACTTTAAGGTTACAGATTCTGCAGCAGCAGAGGACAAACACAAGCAAGTGAAACTTTATGCTGTCTCACTTCTCTTCCTCTTTTACTTTGTCTGGTTTAAAGATTACACAATCAGCATCCAGATGTTTTCTCAGAGTAGTAATGAGGAAATATTTCAACATTTTTGCTGAACGCAGCACCTCTGCACCTACAGAAGGTTTAAAGCTGCTGCTGTATTGAGCTGTTTGACAGGCTGATGTGGAATGAATCACTAGTCTTTCAAAAGGAAGGTGTATTTAACTAAAATCACCTGACAGCGACAGAGACAAGCTGGTCTCTCATAAAAGAGGAGATAGAGCTACTATACACTCATCAGCCACTTTATTAGGTACAGTTTGATAGTCTGAGCTCAGTTTCTGGTGTGAGTCAACAAGGTGTTAGAAATGTTCTTCGAAGAATTTGTTTCATATTAGCTGCATTTCCATTACATTTTTTTCCCCAAAAATAAAAGCGAATTTCAGTTGCAATTCACAGGTGTTTCCATTGAATGGTGTTTAGAGCATAAACAGTAATTCTGGTGAAATATTGCCCGCAGGATGAGATTTGATGAGAATTATAATTTATGCCAGTTAGCCCGGTAGCCAGTTAGCCAGAAAGTCATGTAGCCAATTAGCCATATATCCAGATAGCCAGGCAGCCACTTAGCCAGTTGGCAAGAAATCCAGGTAGCTAGTTATCCAGGTAGCCAGATAGACTGGTAGCCAGATAGCCGAGTAGCAAGGTAGCACGAAAGTCAGTTAACCAGGTAGCCAAATAGCCAGGTAGCCTGGTAGCTAGGTAGCCTAGTAGCTAGGTAGCCAGATAGATTGGTAGTCAGATAGCCAAGTAGCCAAGAAGCACGAAAGTCAGTTCTCCAGGTAGCCAGATAGCCAGGTAGCCTGGTAGCTAGGTAGCCACATAGGTAGCCAACTGATGTTCTCTGGATATTTTCTCTTCCTCAGACTGCTCCCTGGAAACCTTAGAGATGCTTGTGTGTTTAAGCTGCTGCAAGTTGACCTCACCGTGTCTACATGCCGCCATCTGACTGACTGATTAGATATGCGTGGACCTACTAAAGTGGTAGCTGAGTGTAAATGACTGAATCGGTTTAGTCAATAATCTGATTGTTTCTGCCTCTTTGTTGCTGTTTGGTACTTAAACTTTTCTGCTGATGGATCAGAGTTCTTGGTTTCTGTATTTCAGCTGTGACGTTCTTCAGTTTGAGTCATAAGGATGAAAAAATCTGATTCTGAAGGTCTGGACAGAGACTGATGGAAAAGCTGCTGCCAACATGTCCGCTCGATCAAAAAGCTGCTGACTTCCTGTCCACTGATTGGTCAGTTCAGGTCATGTGGTACGAGCAAATTTGGACTCTGTCGGGAAACTTCAGTGAGAGACTGTAAAAGAAAGAGAGAAGCCTATTAGAAAACCATGATAGGACAGTATTTGAATACATAGAGTACACCTGTTTATCTATTTTATTGCTCATCTTTTAAGTTCCTGTGTTGCTACAACAGTTCAGTTTCCCTCCAGGGATCAATAAAGTTAATAAGTTAGAATGGCCCTCAGGCTGCGACCCTGCAGAGGCTGTGCTGGGTTCCTGATGAGGTTGTGCTGGGACCCTGCTGGGGCCCGGATGGGGTTGCTGGGACCCTGTTGGGACCCTGCCGGGGGCCTGAGAGGACTAACCCTAACTCTTGAACGTGTTGATAAAGGTGAAGTCCAGCATGCTGGTCTTGTCATGTCTATCTGTTACATCTTTACAACAGAACAGCTGCTCATTCTGGCTGAATTTAAACAAATTTTTAATTTATTCTTGACTGATAACAGCGTCTTACAGCATACGGTCCGAAGCTGCGTCGCTGCCTGAAGAGGAGGAAGCAGACGATGGCAGAGATGACTGTCTGGCTCAGGGTGAAGACAAGGAGGCACGACTTGATTTGTCTGCTCAGCTTCTGTTGGAAGATGAAAGAGGTACAGAAAACATGTTTATTATGTATGAGAACATACGTGTTTAGATCAGTCATACCTGCAGCTGACGTCACTTACATAATGACAGCAAATAATGAAAAACATCTGTTTGTTGTTTTCCAGGTTTAATTCACAAAGTTTACATTATCAATCGTAAAACACGACTGAATGTCAGATCCACAGAAAGAGATCTGGGTTCATTTTCCACAAAACAGACCAAGTCCAAACAAGTCCAAACACATCTGTGTCGAGTACTTATACACACACACATCGATCCACTCATCATCCATCCATTCACCGACTCACCCATCCTTCATCCATCCATCCAATATGTTGCTTCTCTGATCTCCTTCATGAGGAGCATCACAGTAAAATCTCCTAAAAAAATTTCAACATAACTCCTACTTCATTAGAAGCTGCAACTTGAAAGAAACTTCTGAACCTTTAGACTCTTTGTTGAGGAAAAAAACCCTTCTCTAACTTCACTCATTTCAGCAAAGCTCTTTAAGTTTGGATCTAAAGATGTCAAGAAAACGCAGAGGAATGAAGTGATGGTGAAGTCCAGGGCTGATGGTGCAGATTCCAACTTGCTTTCCTCTAATTTGCACAAAAACTGGTAGAGTTCACATCTGCAGTCAGAACACATACAGAGAAGAAGAACTGGAACTTCTGGTGGAGTTTAAGGACACAGAGCTCAGTAAAATGAAAATACCTAAAATCTTTACATCCAGACAAACTCCACTTTGTGTGTAGTCTTCAGATGAGGGGAGGGGGTCTCGATAATCAGGAGTCGATACGTTAATATCAGTCTTGTGTTTTTGGGCGGTGTGTCAGTAAACTTTGCACTTTGAGGGCTTGCCCCTGGCTTGTCCTGGTCCTCGGGGACCCCGGGAATGGGGGCGTACTTAGTGCCGCTGGCGGCTCATCTTTTGAAGGGAGGCTCACTTCTCTCTGGACTTAAATCCATGGACCCCCCCTCCTTCCCTGCTCTCCATCACACACACGCAGGGCATTGGGAGGTGGGCACGTTGTTCAGGGTGATAAGAGAGCCCATCAAGGTGGTCTTGATCGCTGCACCCAGTATCGGCTTACCTCCTTTAATTACACTTAGTCATCATAACAAAACACTAACAACTCATGGACAAGTTTTGGGGGGGCGGACCATGCTGTGTACGGTGGGTGGAGCTGCTTCGGTGGTCCCTCTCCCAACACGGTGTGGTTACGCCCCCTTAATTTTAATTGCAAATAACACACACTTCACAATCATTCGTAAGCATAGATGTAAAGTAACAAAGAACTACTTCACTACTGTACTTAAGTAGTAAAATATGGTATCTCTACTTTATTGAAGTATTACTTATTTCCCCTACCTCCACTTTTACTCCACTACACATTTTGGATCACTGTGACACTTTTACTCTGATAAATCTTTATTGTCCTGCGTCGTTATTCATTACACAGCAAAATAAAAAGAAACATGACGGTAAATGGTTGAAATCCATTATAACTGCCCCGACTGTAGTTGGCTCTGTCGCCAGCTTTAACCTTTATGGCTAAAGGAATCAAGCTGAGTCCAAAGACTGTGTGCGCTCCAATTGTCTTATGTTGTCTTTGTTGCAGATGTGCAGGGATGATCAGGACAACCAGCACGCGCCAAGTTGAGTCAGTTATTTAACTTGAACTAGCAGTCACATCCACATAGTGAAGGTCTATTCGCTTCATACATATACCAGAATACCTTGCTGTGGTCACGGGGAACCAATCCGCATATACAATCTAACTGTGGTGCATTCAGGTGCAATAGGATAAACGTTTTCCAGAATATTCCACCATAACCCCTTTCACTCTGCCTGCTAACGGCCTGCCTGAGAGCACCTAAAGCGACTTTTAGCAACTTGCCTTTAGCTGGCATAAGTTATGGATGAAGAGAGACGTCTTTACATAAAAACATATTTAAAGTATACTTACTAGTTTAAGAAGGGGAAAAGCCATGGAGGGGAATGAAAACACTTGTGTTGTTTTTTCACTTAAGTTCCTGTTCATGTACTACTGCTGCAGCCAAAGGATTTCTGAATGTCAGGCTAAAAGTTTGAAATCATAAACAATATGATATACAAAGTAGAATGTTGTCTTAAGTACACAACACAATGGAGTACTTTTACCTTTAGTACTTGAGTAAAAATTTTAAAATAAACTACTTGCAATACTTAAGTACAAAAAACGTTGAATATTTCTGTACTTCTACTTTAGAAGTGCAACTCAGCAGAGATGATGATTTTAAGTGAGATGCCTCACTCCATTAAAAAAATGCATCTGGCGACAACAGTCAACAATTGAATTCATTGTTGACTATTTTCATTGTTGATTTTTGTCGACAACGTCGACAATCATTGCAGCCCTACTGAACATAGTTTAATTTTGTTAGCTCTGAAAGCCTGGGAGAAATATTCATACCGAAGGATAAACGTTTATCCTTCGGCAGTTAAGGGTTTGATAAAGATAGCAAGTAGTGAGGGTGAAAGTGGTAAACTGAAGCTTGGAAGTCTGTAAACTGAAGCTTGGTGAAATTTGATCATTCGTCTTCACACAGGCCTTGGGTGAGTTATATAACATCTTTATCCAGTCCACAAAAGGGGGTCCAAATCCAAATTTGGGTAGAGTTGCTAATAAAAATTTCCAGTTTACTCTTTATGGTAGAGTAGGCTATAACATTGATAAGTCTGTATAGCAAGTAAGTCTATTCCCTACTGAGTCTTTCTTAGAGGCTATGGTATTTTTTTCCTTATTCATTTTTAACTGATTGGCTAAATATTTCCCAGACCTGTTGGCATATTTAAAGTTCTCCAACAAAAGTCTTTGTGCCAGTAACTGTTTTCTTCTATGCTATTTAATTTAGCTCTGGCTTGGCTTTCCGTATTTTATTCAAATATCATCACCTGGGGAGATATCATTGCATCCTCTAGGGTTTTATCTCAAGTTCTAACAGTGATTTTCTTGCATTCTCATTCTTTTTCTTATAAGATGGAAAACAGATTATTTGTCTTCACATTACAGCTTTCCCTGCTTCCCACAACATGCATGCTGATGTTCCTAGAAGGTTGTTATTTACAAATATATATTCCACTCTTTTCTAAAGAAACTAATAAAGTCAGTATTTTTAATTAATGATGTGTTGAATCTCTTTTTAGATGGTGATGTGGCTTCCTTGTTTATCAAAGTAAAAGAGACTGGTGCGTGATCACTAATAGTGATGAGGTGGATTTTAACTTCTGATATATTGCTCAGCAAGGTGCTGTTAACTGAGGAGTAATCTAATCTAGAATATGAGAGGTGAATTGATGAGACGAATGTTATTCTCTTAAAGTAGGATTGTGAGATTGCCATGCATCACAAAGACCAAAATCCACCATTTATTGTTTGACAGTATTGACAGATTGCCAATCCCTGCTATTTCCTGTAGTGTTGATCCTGTCCACACCAGAGTTCAAGATGAGGTTGAGGTCTCCTCCCACAATGATAATATCATCTAGGTGGTTTGAGAGTGCCGCAAAGAAGGAGTGAAGTCATCAACATTTGGACTGTAAACATTAGCTATGCATATTTTAAGATTCTGAATAGACAAGTTAACTATAATAAATCTACCTTCAGGGTCTGCCACTGTACTGTTTAGGGTAAAACTAATTTATCTATTGAAGAGGATTGTGACACCTCTCTGTCTAGAGTTATAACAGGCTGCAAATACATGAGGAAACTGAGGTGTTCTGAGTACATCTATTGTAGATTTAGCCATATGAATCTCTTGTAATAAAATGATGTCAGCCTGTAAATCTTCCAATTGACTAAAGATTTTGAACCTCTTTTCTCTGGAACCAGCTCCATGTACATTCCATGTCACAAAGTGAAAAGTTAGAAAGAAAAAAAGGAAAGATGGATAGAGGAGATAGGAGAAAAGAAATAAAACATTTATTCTCAAAAAAACAGAAAACCATCTTAGAGCCTCTGAGACTGGCAGTGATGTTAATATTCTTTAGTCTGAACTAGATACAATTAACCTTCACAGTGCAGAAAAAAGAAGTCAAAAGAAGGAAAGAGAAATTGTTCATACAACTGACCTGGGATTAGTAATGTCAGGGTGTAATGGACTGTCCCCTGTAGAGCGTCCCGTTCACGAGAAGTCGGTCCACGGAGATGACCACGTGTGAGCCTTCCTCCATGAATCTTCTCCTGATTGGGAACAGAATCCTGCGTCGCTCCAAGATCTCATGGGGAAACTGGTCACTAAGGCTATAATTGGAACCTTTTAGCTCTTTCCCGCAACGTTTCACCTGTTCTTTCTGCTTGAAATGCTCAAACTTTGCCACGATGGGTCGTGGTCGGCTGGGAGCGGGTCTTCTAGCTCCGATACGATGGACCCGGTGAAACGTGACGTTGTTAACAGCTTCATTGGGGAGTTTGAGCTGAGTTTTGATCAAGTTTTTTACCGTAGCTCCTGGGTCTTCCTGAGCTTGCTCCGGGATGCCTGCAAAAACTAAGTTGTCCCTCATGCCTGTAAATCTAGAACGGATTCCTTGATGCTCTTATTTTCCCCCCGGAGTTGGACCATCCCCTCTGTGAGAGATCGGATGGACTCTGACGTTCTCTGAGGCTAACTCCTGGACCTGGTGTTGGCTGAATTCCAGGGACTCTCGCAGCGCTTGGAATTCCTTGTGTAGAACCTCCACGAGAGCCAGACGTGCATCGAGGCTGGATAAATGCTGATAAATGGAAAGAAGGATATTTGTGGTGTTGCCTTTGGATGGAGAAATTGCTCTGGGTGAGTCCTCTTCACGTGATCTCTCAGTTAAAGGAGCTTTGTTTGTAGATGATGCTGCTGTGCTGGACTTCCCCATGTCGATATAATCTTTCAGGTGATCCAAACCTTCCTTTTGCTCCAGTATGTTTTTGAGAAGAAAATTGTTAATCAGGAAATTATTTTTTACATATTGACTTTTTTTTTTTTTTTTTTTTTTATGGGAAAAATGTTTGTTAGATCAGTGGTGCGCCATGTTGAATATTCCAGAGTCTCATGAGATTTTGCAATACTACAACATCACTTACCTGCACCTCCTCTCCAACCATGGTAACTTTAGGATGCATGGAAGTATGAGGACGGAGACGTGTGACAACATTAAAAACAACCATGAGGGAGCAGAAATGAACCTGCCTCACACGGATCGTCCCAACGACACCCCAGATGTCCACTTCACGCTGACTTAAAACTCACATGTTGTTGTGGTCCTTCATCCGGAATAAAACCGTTTCATAGTCTTGTTCAGAGGAATCACTTTTGCTATTTTGTTCCACAAAGAGAGATAAAAAGATCTTTTCCTGCCTTTCTCTAACGTAAAGGATATATTTAAATGATAAAAACCTTGTCTCTGACTCTTTTCCTTCGACTCAGAAGGTGAGAGGAGTTCTTAACTTGCCTAAAGAAAAATCTAAATAACTTTATCAATTGAACTTCTCGTTTTTTGGTTGGACGTGCTGACCCATAACTCAACCGGAATCTCCAACTTCCTTTTTGAGTGACTCTGCTGACAGATAACGGCTCTGTTGTCATAGCAACGGCATGTTATTTAGCCGTTTTCAGATATTTTCCATCATTGCTGCCATCAGACAGCACATTGTAAGCGGTTATGTGTACATCAGTGGACAGTAGCAGCATCGGACACACAGCTGGCATCATAATGCCTGTTGTATACCAGGGATCACCAGCTCTGGTCCTCCAGGGCCGCCATCCTGCACGAATCGGATGTTTCCATGCAGCAACACAATGATTCATTAACAGACCTGCATAGAATTTGACAACAAGCTGTTGGAGTTTCATTTGATTTGTATCAGAAGGTGCAGGAGAAAAACATCTAAAACCTGCAGGACCGGCGCTGGCAATCCCTGCAACAGACAGACAAGCAACAAACAGACATAACACATGGTTGTAACCACCGTGGCAAAGTGTTTGTCTCCGCAGTCGTACACCTTCTCACAGGAAAGCTGTGGGTTCTTGTCCATGTCTACGGAGTAGATGATCACAGCCACCGTCGACAGCACCAGACTCCCCACGCTGACCATCAGACACACCTGTAGCTGAACACACACATCTCATCTGTCGGTGTGGTGCTGCAGACCTTCTGCATATTTATAGATCGACTTTAATCCTTCTGACGCTGTGTAAAATGTAAACGAAGACAGAATACAATGATCCTTTCTGTTAAACTGATTACACTACAGAAACAAGATATTTAATGTTCAAACCGGTAAACTTTTTTGTTTTTTTTGGCAAATATAGAAACATTTTATTTTGATGGCTGCAACAAGTTCCAGTAAAGCTGGTCAACAAAAGACAGAGAAAGTTGAGGGGAACACCTGTTTGGAGCACTCCACAGGCCAACAGGTTCATTGGAAACAGGTGGTGCCATGACTGGGTATAAAACACCTAAAAGCTCAGCTGTTTGAGTTCCAGCTGAACGGAAATTTTTCTCAATTGTTGCAGTTTTGTAGGTGGAATTCTTTCCCATTTTTGCTTTTGGATGAAACATATGATTCTCACCTGTGAAGAACTGAGCCTTTTGAGGGGGGGTCGCTCTTTTATACCCAGTTATGGCACCCACCAGTTTCCAATGAGCTTGTTCACCCGTGAAATGATCCAAACAGGTGTTTTTGTCAACTTTTCCAGGGGTTTGTTGGGTTGTCCCAGCTTTACTGGAACATGTTTCAGGAATCAGATTGAAAGTTAGTCAATATTTACAAAAACAATAGTAATAGTTTGGATTTGGAAATCATTGTATTCTGTTTTATTTACATTTCACACAATGGTCCAGATTTATCTAGACATTTAAAAATGTTCATGTGTTCATGTTGACAAACGCTGCGTGTCACACTGTGTTCTGTAATTCAGCCCTAAAAACGCAGTTTCTCACTGGTCATTGGGAGACTTGTGTGTTTTGTGTGTCAAACTCACAAATTTCATGGTGCAGCGTTTGTCCAGGATGATGGCGACCAGTCCTGCCGTGATGAACTGAGAGCAACAAGGCAAGAAAACATGTTCAGTTTGTTCTGTTTAGCTGGTCAAAGCCTTTTAGTTCCTCGTCACTTCCTAAACCAGCCGAGATACCCACAAAGAAAACATCTGGAACTGATGCACACTGTTGTGGAGTGTGTTTCATTTGGCCAACACATCAGGAAAAACTTTGAATCTGGATTAACAACCCAGGCGTGTCTGATGAAACATGTTCCTCCCTCATCAGCCTGAACGCATGCAGACTCACCGTCAGGCCGCTCCACCACGGAACGCCCAGGGAAACCACGTCCGTGTACTCCACCAGGTGCAGAGGAATGGAGTAGGATATCACCATGATTCCCAGCATCACCTGACTCACCTGCGCGCGCGCACACACACACACACACACACACACGTTTCATTGCTACATTTCCAGTAGCAGAAGAAGAAAACTGCACAGTGCTGCTGCATCCAAGTTCTCTCTAAACTCAGAAAGGCTGCTGCCCCGTTCCTTTGTCATATGTCAGTCAGCACATCACATACTAACTGTAACCGATAGCAACTGACATCCTCACATTGTGAAGGCGTAGAAACGTCACCACAACTTATAACACAAAGAAACTGTTCGCCGTTTCGTTTTCTGTTTGAACAAAAACTAGATGAGTGTGAAAAATTCAAGCTGAAAAATGTTTCTCCTCAGACTTCCAATCCAGGATAGTAACTAGTAACAATATAACCACTATAGTAACCGGTAACCAGGATAGTAACCAGTAACCAGGATGATAACCAGTGTAGCAACCAGTTACCAGGATAGTAACTAGTAACCATATAACCACTATAGTAACCGGTAACCAGGATAGTAACCAGTAACCAGGATGATAACCAGTAGCGCAAACCAGTTACCAGGATAGTAACTAGTAACCATATAACCACTATAGTAACCGGTAACCAGGATAGTAACCAGTAACCAGGATGATAACCAGTGTAGCAACCAGTTACCAGGATAGTAACTAGTAACCATATAACCACTATAGTAACCGGTAACCAGGATAGTAACCAGTAACCAGGATGATAACCAGTGTAGCAACCAGTTACCAGGATAGTAACTAGTAACCATATAACCACTATAGTAACCGGTAACCAGGATAGTAACCAGTAACCAGGATGATAACCAGTGTAGCAACCAGTTACCAGGATAGTAACTAGTAACCAGAACATTAACTGGTAACCAGTAACTAGGATAGTAACTAGTAACAGCTGTTGTAACCAGAACAGTAACTAGGATAGTAATCAGGACAGTAACTAATAACCAGCATAGTATATAGAAACCAGTGTAATAACTAGTAATTGACACAGTAAGAAGTAAGTAATGTAATAACCAGTAAGCAGGACAGTATCTAGTAAACAGGGCAGTAACTAGTAACCAGGCTAATATATACCAGTGTCTTAACCAGTTACCAACATAGTAAGAAGTAACTAATGTAATAACCAGTAACTGGTGCAGTAATCAGCAAGTATTACAATAAGCAGTAACAAGGTAATTAGTAATCAGACTAGCAGCAGTACTGAATGCCGTAGCCAGTAGCTAACAACTATTTACTAATAATCCCTAACAATTGGCCAGTAACTAGTAACTAGCCAATAACAAGTAACCCTTGATGAGTAACTAGTAGCCATTGGAAAGTAACTAAACCGTTACCTGTAACTAGTAAGCAGTGTGATGGACTCACCCCCAGACATTTGGGTTCTCCTCTCTGGATGGCGGCTCTCAGCTCCTGCTGTCGGTCTGTCAGCTTCACCGCGTTCACGTCCTCCAGCACCTGGACCGTCAGATCTCTGGAGACCGACACCGCCATCACCTGCCGGGGACGGCAGAGCTCCACATGAACTCGGGTCACCTCAGGTTTTAGACCTCAGATGAACTGAATATTGATCTCCAGAAGAGATTTTCTTCCTGTCCTAGTACAGTTACTAACCTGATGTTAGCTACATAGCAGTGCTATGAAGATAGCAAGTATGCTAGTTGGTTTTTAAATACATTATGAAAATGTGGAGAAATATAGTAACGAGGGAAGAGTGACACCAAAATGTCGATATAATTAGTTTATGGCAGTTTTTCAATAATAACTACATTGATACTTGTTGCCGCTAAAAGAGAAATCACAATTGTACAATGTGTGTTAAATACAGTCATTGCAAGGGATATAAATAAAACTCAAGAACATCAATACTTGCAAGAAAAGTTTCAAACAAATTATATTCAGCGAATTAAAAATATAAAATATATAATTTTATGGATAAAATAATTAATGTGTACTAAATTAGTAAAGTATCAAAACAAATTGTCTTCATTGCTAACAGTTGCAGCATCATGGTGTCTTCTGATAGGCTGCCATGATCATGTGACATGGAAGAAAAACACTTTCTGGGCTTCACTGTTATTTAACTGCCAAAAACTCCCAGAAGTGAAAACAAATGTCATGATTTGTATGAGCAGAAAAGTATCTACTTACTCAAACAGAGTATTGAACATAATATTTCTGACATATTGACACAGTATCGATACGTCCATCCCTAAACAGTATATAAGAAGAAAGAAAGGTGAGATATCTCTGACATTTCTTGTAAAGAGGAAGGAAACCAGCAGTCATGTCCCAATGTAGATCCACACAAGAATGCAGACAGATCCATGAAAAACAGCTTATCTTCACATGCCCCTTTTCCAACTTGTTTCTGGTTCATACTATTAATGTAAAGATATTTTATTCCTCACGTCTCTTTAACGTGACCACAGTTATCACAACAGTGTTTTAAACCTCCTGATACAGTTTTGCCCACCCTCTGACCCATTTATAAAAGTCGAGCTGTTTGGGATCTTTAACCATCTGCAGGTTTCATCTTTGTCCTGGTGGTGTCCAGTTGTTACCTGTGGTTCTGTTCCAGTCCTGACTGACTGGTTTTTTCTCTTTCTGAGGGTCCAACAGGAACATCTGGGATTCTGCAGGTGAAAGGTCCACTGTTTTTTCTACTAAAACTGATGAAAAGTGGTGCACAAAGCCCCCCATCCTGATAAAAACCCAGCTTTCCGAGCAGACTGTGGTGTGAGAGCAGAGCTGAAGATGGAGAAGCAGTTCTGGAGCTCCATGTGTCCAGCTCTTCTGCTGGGTAAACTCACCTGTTTGTTCAGCAAACAGAGCGGACGGACTCAATGTGGGGCAAAGGTTTATTTTCCTCATCTGACAGCCTGATGAAAACAAAGTCTAACATGACTCCTAAGTGCGCGTGAAGCATTTTCACATGAAGCCTGTCCACATGCTGCTTTACGCGGTGTTACGCGCGAGGCGATCGGAGCGCATTGCGCAATGTCGTCGTATTTCACCAGCTTTCAGCCCACACATGGAGCCCCCCCCCCCCCCCCCCCCCCAGCCTCTCCCTCAGAGCTACTGATAGGAAAAACCTTTAAATGTCCTTTTCTCACCTTGGCTTCGATGGAAATGTCGGTTAATCGACCTTCTTCTCGGTTCAGTTTTCAGTGGAACGCGATAGTTTAACGCGCGTCCCCGGTTCGCTGCTGTCCAGGCGGGTGCGTGAGAAGACTTGTTGGTCAGAGAGACGGAGTTGTGTATCTCTGGAAGAAATCCAGCGGAGCTCCTCCTTCACTTCCTCTGCTGGTTTTGCGCATTCCTCTGATCTTTAGCGGTGAACGGTCCAGCTGCGGGAAAGCACACACCTTCCTCTGGGACCCGAACCGAACCCGAACCGGTCTTTCTCTGACTCTTCGAGGTAAGGAACCTGCAGCTTTACTCCACGCTGCGCTGCTGCTGAGGTGGGGGGGAAAACACGAGGTGTGAACGCGTCCTGGTGGCTCCGCATCACGCGGAACGTGTCTGACAGCAGCTCCAGTTTTCTCCTCTTTCTGGTTTCATTCCGTTCTTGTTTCGCGCAGCAGGTCTGTGTTTTCCTTGGACTGTCACCTGGACCGTAAACTTGCCCTGGACTGTTTTATCCAGCAAGTCCCAGCTCAGATACTGGCAGAGCTGGAAGCAAAGCGGGTGTGTGGACAGACAGATGGGGTGTTTGGCTTTGTGGAGAAAAGTTCAGCTGCTTGGGGTTCAGAAGGAACTTCCTGCAGCTGGCTGTGAAACCAGCTGGGTATAAATGGGGTTTTGTAGAGTTTAGGGGACTCATGATGCTGTCTGAAACCTGCTTTAATCTACAGCAGGGGTAGGCAACTCCAGTCCTGGAGTACCACAGTCCTGCAAATGTCAGGAATCTCCCTGCTGGAACACACATCAGACCTGATCAGCAGACTGTGCAGAGCTTGACATCAAACTCTGCACACCTCTGCTAATTAGCCATTGATTTGAATCAGGTGTGTTGCAGCAGGGAACCTAACACTTGCAGGAATGTGGCACTCCAGGACCGGGGTTGCTGATCTACAGGATCATCCTGACCTCTGAGGCTGAAGGATAAACTTCACCTGTCTCCTTGCAGCTCCTGAAGAAAGCTGCTGCTAACACCATTAGCATGTTTACGTCTGTGCACGTGCACCTGCTCCACGCGCGGCTGACATGAACTTAAAACCAGTTTCTATAAGCAGCACCTGGTCCAACAGGTTGGTTTTAATACTGACTCAGCAGTTCCTAAAGACCGCCTTCTGAGATGTTTTGGCTTTGCGCCCCCCAGACTCATTCAGCGTCATTTCCATGCTGTCTCATTTCTGAGTGCTCTCCAGACAGTACAAGACAGTCTGATTTCTTATCTGTAACTTCACTCCCTCTTTTCTCCTTCTCCTCAGACAGTTCTGTTAAATTTCAATCAAAAACGACTTTATTTGCGCCTGAGGGGGAAGCGTTGGTCCACAGAGCGGTCCTCAGTTTCACAGCTTAGGGAAACAGACTGGAAAAAAAATAAAATAAAATGGAGTTAAGGACTTGGACAACCCTGGAAACAAAGGTTGCCCTCTGGGTCCTGCACGGAGAATGGATATAAGAAGATGGGCGGAACCTCGTGATGTCACCCGTAAACACCAAGAAGCCGGGTGGATGGTTCCCATCATCGCCATCTTGGCAGCGTTACTTGCATCGTAAACATGTTTATTTCTGTTTTAACTCGATTGACTTCCTGTTGTTCCTGCATTTGAGGCTGCGTAGCCGACGTCCAGGGAGCTGGAAAACGTTGCAAGAAAACGTTACTGGAAAATGTTGCTTGTCAGCAGGGAGTGTGGAATGGGAGGGGTCAGCAGGTGGAGGTTCGGCTCTGCAGACATCTGGTCGTTTCGCAGACCCTGACCCAGACCCCGACTCTGACCCAGACTGAGTTTCCACTTCTGCTCTCAGCGAAGGCGGACGTTTTCTCTTTGCTCCTGTTTCCTCCCCTCCCTCCCACTCTGCCCTGCGACTTTGTCCTGTCTGACTCGGAGCCTCTTTTTACATCTCTTTACTTCCACTCAAATTTACATCATGGATTTAATCAGCTGGTCTCTCAACGCAATTGATCAAAATTCAACTCAAAGATCAGGCAGAGGGGAGCCTGCATGTCCTGAGGGGACGCTTCCGGCTGGATACGTTCAGGACTCATGGGCCAGGTGGAGACCGATGTGTCTGGCGGTTCTGTTCTCTGAGGACGTGGAGGATGTTTACATCTTTGGATTATTGGTGATCAGGATTCTGCTGATCACCAATCAGTGCTGGTGGAGTTCTGATCTACACCCGTGAGATTCTGGCAACAACTGGCAGGCTGCCTGAATTCTGTAACGGTATGTGCCGGGCTAGCAGTGCACAGACTCTTGCATTGACCGGACTCGACCATAAGCAGGATACCAGTCTGGTCCATACTGGTCATTTGGCCGAGGTCTTGGAGCTGGTCCGCAGAATCAATAACAACATGGAGAAGATGTCTGCTAGGATCGGTGGAAATTGACCCCCCCATTCGACTGTTTGGAGCTGCCTGCCTGAGACTTGCTATGGACTCAAGGTCGAGGGCAAATTGTTTTCCTCGCATGGAACCCAAACAACAATCATATCTGGATTGTTGGGGGGGTTTGGGCTGGTGCAACCCCACCCTGAGAACGAAAGAAGAGATGTTCATAGATGCTCTGTCCCCCCCTCCTCAACCACCCCCGGTCCCCTCCCACATGACTCACTGTCTCCCTGGACTTTGTGTGTCTTGTCTGAGTTTGTGCTTCAGTGTATGAGGGTTTTTTTTCTGTCTCTTCGGACTGCGCCATCTAGTGGTGCGGCCTGGAGTTGTATCACCTTTTTTCCCTCGACCCCCTATTATCCTAATGTATCTCTGTTCTTATCTGTTATAAGGCGGCACAGGTAAAACTGGCTGCAGGGCCTAAGTTCAGTTTGGTTCTGTATTACTCTTTTGTCATTAATGTTACATGTCTGGATGTCAAACCTTGGACAAGCTGGCTTGAACTTTGACTTTCCCCTCGGGGATGAATAAAGTACCTTTGATTTGATTTGATTTGATTCAGACTCTGGCTCTGACTCACACTGACCTAAAACATTACTATAAATTATAGTTGAATGGATAGATGGATGGATGGATGAACGGATGGATGGATGAGTGGATGGATGGCTGGATGGATGGATGGATAGATGGATGAATGGATGGATGGATGGATGGATGGATGATGCATGGGTGGATGGATGAATGGATGGATGGATGGATAGATCGATGAATGGATGATGGATGGATGGATGGACGGACTGACGGATGGATGGATGATGGATGGATAGATGGGTGGACGGATGGATGGATGGATGGATGGATGGATGGATGATGCATGGATGGATGGATGAATGGATGGATGGATGGATGGATCGATGAATGGATGATGGATGGATGTTTAATGGATGGGTGGATGGATGATGGATGTATGGATGG
This sequence comes from Telmatherina bonti, assembly GCF_933228915.1. Classification (NCBI taxonomy): domain Eukaryota; kingdom Metazoa; phylum Chordata; class Actinopteri; order Atheriniformes; family Telmatherinidae; genus Telmatherina; species Telmatherina bonti. The sequence continues at coordinate 40,958,233 of NC_136621.1, read as the reverse complement.
ATGGATGGTAGTTTAATGGATGGATGGATGGGTGGATATTAAATGGTTGGATGGATGGATGAATGGATTTTTAATGGAAGGATAATGGATGGATGAATGGATTTTTAATAAATGGATGGATGTTTAATGTATGGATGGATGGATTTTTAATGGATGGATGGATGGATGGATGACGGATAGATGGATGTTTAATGGATGGATAGATGGCTGGATGGATGGATGGACGGATCTTTTAATGGATGGACGATGGATGGATGGCTGTTTAATGGATAGATGTTTAATGGATGGATGGATGTTTAATGGATGGATGGATGTTTAATGGATTAATGGATGGATCGATGGATGGATGGGTGGTGGGCGGATAGATGGACAGATGGATGGATGTTCAATGGATGGATGCGTGGATGGATGAATGGATGGATGGATGTTTAATGGGTGGATGGATGGATGTTTAATGGATGGATGGGTGGGTGAATGTATGGATAGATGGATGGATGTTGGATGGATGGATGGATGGATGGATGGGTGGTTGGGTGGATGGATGGATGGATGGATGGGTGGTTGGGTGGATGGATGATGGATGGATGGATGGATGGGTGGATGATGGAGGGATGGATGATGGATGGATGGATGGGTGGTTGGTTGGGTGGTTGGGTGGATGATGGATGGGTGGTTGGGTGGATGATGGATGGATGGATGGATGATGGATGGGTGGTTGGGTGGATGGATGGATGGATGGATGGGTGGATGCATGGATTGATGGATGGGTGGTTGGTTGGATGGATGGATGGATGGATGGGTGGTTGGGTGGATGGATGAATGGATGGGTGGTTGGGTGGATGGATGGATGGATGGGTGGTTGGGTGGATGGATGGATGGATGGATGGGTGGATGCATGGATGGATGGATGGATGGGTGGTTGGGTGGATGGATGGATGGATGGATGGTTTGGTGGATGGATGGATGGATGGATGGGTGGTTGGTTGGGTGGTTGGGTGGATGATGGATGGGTGGTTGGGTGGATGATGGATGGATGGGTGGATGGGTGGTTGGGTGGTTGGATGGGTGGATGGGTGGGTGGTCGGGTGGATGGGT
>NC_136621.1:40572138-40952138 GCF_933228915.1 Telmatherina bonti | reverse complement strand
GACACCATTAAAAACTTGCAATCTAATTATTCAATAACAGTCCCACAACTAGTAACCACAACACTCCACAACTAACCATAAACCTCCACAACTAACCAGAATCCTTAACAACTAACCATAAACCTCCACAACTAACTACAATCCTCCACAACTAATGTGTTGTGGCTTAATGTGTCGCGTTGTGGCTTAATGTGTCGCGTTGTGGCTTAATGTGTCGTGTTGTGGCTTAATGTGTCGCGTTGTGGCTTAATGTGTCGCGTTGTGGCTTAATGTGTCGCGTTGTGGCTTAATGTGTCGCGTTGTGGCTTAATGTGTCGCGTTGTGGCTTAATGTGTCGCGTTGTGGCTTAATGTGTCGCGTTGTGGCTTAATGTGTCGCGTTGTGGCTTAATGTGTCGCGTTGTGGCTTAATGTGTCGCGTTGTGGCTTAATGTGTCGCGTTGTGGCTTAATGTGTCGCGTTGTGGCTTAATGTGTCGTGTTGTGGCTTAATGTGTCGCGTTGTGGCTTAATGTGTCGTGTTGTGGCTTAATGTGTCGTGTTGTGTCGTGTTGTGGCTTAATGTGTCGCGTTGTGGCTTAATGTGTCGCGTTGTGGCTTAATGTGTTGCGTTGTGGCTGAAGTGTCACAACACAACACCGTAGGTTGTGCCACTTGGAGCCTCGATCTGAAGCTTGGAACAAATTCCTCCAAACCACTTGACGAATGACAAACGAGACCTTACAGTCTGGGACTGGTTCCTTTTGGATGTGGTTTTTTCAAATTAAAAGTGCAGTATAACTGTGGTTTTTCTTGGGTTGTTGTAGACCAGTGGTTCCAAACTTTCTGAGCCGTAACCTCTAAGATGACATATTCAGGTGTTAAATCTGTGTGGTCTAGCACACAGACGGCCATTTTCTAGATGTAAACTGTCAGAATCCTCACTAAAAGAGGTACAAGAGGTTTTTTTTGGTGGATTATGACTATGTTAACAACTGGAACAAAGCACCCTCACTCCCAATAACATCTCTTGTAGAGATTATGCCAAATTAGCACTTTAATCTGAATAATAATTTAAGTTATGCGTTAATTTCACAGATGAATCTCTCTGCCTTAATGTTAACATTGAAAGATTGAATAAAAATACCATAAATGGTTTGATAAATGTTGGTTACAGTTTTTTGTACAATGATTTCGCAATGATTTTGGGACCTCTATGGGGGACGGGACCCCCAGTTTGGGGTGAAACTGGTTCGGTTCATTAGTGGTTGACTGCTGTGAACAGAGACAGTGGAGAGGTGATGGGAAACATGGCGTTGGCCAGGAGAGCAGACTGGAAACCGTGATATTCTGCTGATTTAGTCGGGAAGCATGGGTCCAGTTCAGCGGGACCAGAGGGACAACCAGAGACTCAAGTATCAGACGACTTGTAATCTGGCTTCTGTTTGTCGTCCCCATCTCTTCTGTTAATAAAGTTATTCAAACTTTTTCTGGTAGGCAGCAACATGGCTTCTGATGAGACTGCAGCCGGACCCCGGTTACGTCGTCTCGTCCCCTGGTTTGATCCAGAGAGCGCTGCAGTAAGATCCACCGGTTCGCCGAGCATGATGGGAATCAAACCAGCGACATTGGTTGTAAATATGCCTTGTGCATAGGTGGTGACCATCCTGCTGGGGCTGTTCCAGCTTCTTCTGTCTGCCTCGCTGGCCAAAACTGACTACAGTCTGCCTAAACTCTTCATCCTGCCCCTCATCATCGGGATCCTGGTACGTTCTTCATCACGACCCTGGGAAAGTCTCGTACTCCCAAATCGGTGATGTTAGACATCACCATGGGGGGCCCCCTCGGGGTCCTCCTGGCCTGCTTCTTGCCTTTGTGTGGGTGGGGTCACATTGGTATGATCACTCTTCTCTGAACACGTTCCACTCTGTATGTTCTGCATGTGACACAGTCACTGAGTCGTCTGCAGGTTTATTCACTAACAGCAGCTGGTTTTCTTTGTCTCCCATTGATATTTAACCTGATAGTTTATGGTGCTCTTGACACTTGTTAGTCTACTCCTCTGCAGGGGGAATAAGAATCTAAGATTGGCCTGCTTGTGTCTATGTGTGTGAATATGTAGGTACATGCGTCTATATAGGCAAATGCGTATGGGTGTATATGCGTACGTTTATGCAGATGTCTGTTTTTTCCTTCTTTCTCTTTCTATCTCTCTCTTTTTCCTCTATCTCTACGAGGTGTTTTCTTTCTTTTTCCATTTATCTTTCTGTTGCTTCTATCCTCTAACCTGGCTTCCATTAAACAATTCAACAGCCAATGAAGTCCTGATTAGTTTGAGTCAGGTGTGTTGGAGCAGGGATACATAGAAAACCTGCAGGGCTGTGGCCCTGGAGGACCAGAGCTGGACTCCCCTGTCTTAGACTCTTTCTCCATCTGTCCCTCATCAGACTCCTGCATCCTCAGCAGAAACTATTTAAATCACAGCGCCCATTAGTGGTGACATAAAGCAACAACAGCCACCTCACACTGGATGAAAATATTCCCACCTGACCTGACCTAACCAGACTTCTAACTAGGGCTGGGCGATATATCGAATATACTCGATATATCGTGGCTAGTCCCCTGTGTGAATATAGAAAATGTCTATATTCGTTATATTGGAGTATCCTGTTGTTTTTAGCTGTGGGGGGGGGTTTCCTCCCTCCTCCTCGACTCTGCACCGCTTTGCACAGAGAGTTAAAGCAAGCGCACCTCGTTACGTACATAACGTGAGCTACGTGCTACGTCATGAGAGGCAGCGTGGAGACACTTTCTCACTAAATCTGGCGACTTCTTGTGAAAAGCGACACATCTAGCAGCTTTTACAGGAGTTATTGGAGACTTTCCTGGTGTTTTGGCGACTGACTTTAAAGCGCATATTGTAAAGTTATTGTCAGAAGGAGAGTCTCTCCCCGTCCTAAAGCACTCAGTCGCTCCGGCTGCAGCTGCAGCCAGTCAGAGGAGCAGAGAGGACACCTGCACCACTCCACCTACAGTCACAATGAACAGCCAAATCCACCACTGATCCCGCTCTGGATTACAGAGTGGGACGTAAATTACAAAGTTTTTCACGTCACGCAAAAATAATTCATTCTATTTGATTACATTCACAGCCTCTGTCACTTACTCACCTCATCCACTGTGTGTGTGACACAAGCATATTTATCTAGCTCGTCATGTCTCTAGAAAGTACAGAAAGGAGTGGGAATCAAACCCTGAATTAAAAACTGGCTGAAGCCGTTTATTGGAGACGATACGAGGACATTCTGCCTGGATTATAAGACTGATTTCTACGCTAAACTCTGCGATTAAAAAAAAACACGACAACTCAAAAACATATCCATAAAGCAAAGCCTTATAATAGTTCATCATTTGAAAAGTCCCCCCAGAGCACCTATTTTCATACGTTGCATTTATTACATCATGCAAAGTCACTTTATTTTGTTTTAAAATGACATGTTTCTTCCGCTGCTTTAACTGTTCAATAAATACGGTTTTGATCAGTTTGCTTCGTTACAATTTCATCCTTTTGGCATGAATGTTTAAAATCAGCATATCTTAATGCAGTATGAATAATTATGTTTTAATGGAGACACAAAATCATCTTTCTGATGTGATTGTATGCACCAAAGCATTCATTCAAGGCTGAGGTAAATATCGAGATATATATCGTATATCGTGACATGGCATAAAAATATCGGGATATTATTAGAAGGTCATATCGCCCAGACCTATTTCTAACCACAACTAACTAGTTGTTTTAAGCCACAGTGTAACAGCAGCAGCAGTGCATGTCATGAATAAGATGAAATAATCTTTAATATCTACAGCGATATGTCGTACAAAGCTAGTGAAATGTTTTTTTTATGGGTGCAGCTTCATCAAATATTAATAAAATACAAACAGAACCCTCACAAAACAGCACACCAGATACAAAAAAAATACATATCTATCTAATAGATAGATAGATAGATAATCATCTCGCTGTATTTTTCATGCAACATAAACATCATTCTAAAGAGTAACACATTAAGATTATATTTATGAAGCAGGTTGTGTTTATCTGTTTGTTCACAACTTTATGTAAAAACCCCTGGGAAACTTCATGTTTCATGCTCCTAGTCTTACTTTGATCCCGATCAGCATCTGGATCAGGAATGTTGTGAAGGATTCTTCCTCATTGTGAGATAGAACCATTTTCACTGTATCTGCATATAACCACAATAAATGGTGAGAAAATCCAGGAGACGTTCCCAACAGGTTTTCCAAGATATGTGGATCCTGGCAACGTTCTAGATACTACCATCCAGAACAGGAACAACATTCTGGATACTACCATCCAGACCAGGAACAACGTTCTGGATACTACCATCCAGAACAGGAACAACGTTCTGGATACTACCATCCAGAACAGGAACAACATCCTGGATACTACCATCCAGAACAGGAACAACGTTCTGAATACTACCATCCAGAACGGGAACAACATTCTGGATACTCCCATCCAGAACGGGAACAACATTCTGGATACTACCATCCAGAACGGGAACAACAATCTGGATACTACCATCCAGAACAGGAACAACATTCTGGATACTACCATCCAGAACAGGAACAACGTTCTGGATACTACCATCCAGAACTGGAACAACATTCTGGATACTACCATCCAGAACAGGAACAACATTCTGGATACCACCATCCAGAACAGGAACAACTTTCTGGATACTACCATCCAGAACAGGAACAACATTCTGGATACTACCATCCAGAACAGGAACAACGTTCTGGATACCACCATCCAGAACAGGAACAACATTCTGGATACTACCATCCAGAACAGGAACAACGTTCTGGATACTACCATCCAGAACTGGAACAACATTCTGGATACCACCATCCAGAACAGGAACAACATTCTGGATACTACCATCCAGAACAGGAACAACGTTCTGGATACTACCATCCAGAACTGGAACAACATTCTGGATACTACCATCCAGAACAGGAACAACGTTCTGGATACTACCATCCAGAACAGGAACAACATTCTGGATACTACCATCCAGAACAGGAACAACGTTCTGGATACTACCATCCAGAACTGGAACAACATTCTGGATACTACCATCCAGAACAGGAACAACATTCTGGATACCACCATCCAGAACAGGAACAACATTCTGGATACTACCATCCAGAACAGGAACAACGTTCTGGATACTACCATCCAGAACTGGAACAACATTCTGGATACTACCATCCAGAACAGGAACAACATTCTGGATACCACCATCCAGAACAGGAACAACATTCTGGATACTACCATCCAGAACAGGAACAACATTCTGGATACTACCATCCAGAACAGGAACAACATCCTGGATACTACCATCCAGAACAGGAACAACGTTCTGGATACTACCATCCAGAACAGGAACAACATTCTGGATGCTACCATCCAGAACAGGAACAACATTCTGGATACTACCATCCAGAACAGGAACAACATCCAGGATACTACCATCCAGAACAGGAACAACGTTCTGGATACTACCATCCAGAACTGGAACAACATTCTGGATACTACCATCCAGAACAGGAACAACATTCTGGATACCACCATCCAGAACAGGAACAACATTCTGGATACTACCATCCAGAACAGGAACAACGTTCTGGATACTACCATCCAGAACTGGAACAACATTCTGGATACTACCATCCAGAACAGGAACAACATTCTGGATACCACCATCCAGAACAGGAACAACATTCTGGATACTACCATCCAGAACAGGAACAACATTCTGGATACTACCATCCAGAACAGGAACAACATCCTGGATACTACCATCCAGAACAGGAACAACGTTCTGGATACTACCATCCAGAACAGGAACAACATTCTGGATGCTACCATCCAGAACAGGAACAACATTCTGGATACTACCATCCAGAACAGGAACAACATCCAGGATACTACCATCCAGAACAGGAACAACATTCTGGATACTACCATCCAGAACAGGAACAACATCCAGGATACTACCATCCAGAACAGGAACAACATTCTGGATACTACCATCCAGAACAGGAACAACATCCAGGATACTACCATCCAGAACAGGAACAACATTCTGGATACTACCATCCAGAACAGGAACAACATCCAGGATACTACCATCCAGAACAGGAACAACATTCTGGATACTACCATCCAGAACAGGAACAACATTCTGGATACTACCATCCAGAACAGGAACAACAATCTGGATACTACCATCCAGAACAGGAACAACGTTCTGGATACTACCATCCAGAACTGGAACAACATTCTGGATACTACCATCCAGAACAGGAACAACATTCTGGATACTACCATCCAGAACAGGAACAACATTCTGGATACTACCATCCAGAACAGGAACAACGTTCTGGATACTACCATCCAGAACTGGAACAACGTTCTGGATACTACCATCCAGAACTGGAACAACATTCTGGATACTACCATCCAGAACAGGAACAACATTCTGGATACCACCATCCAGAACAGGAACAACATTCTGGATACCACCATCCAGAACAGGAACAACATTCTGGATACTACCATCCAGAACAGGAACAACATTCTGGATACTACCATCCAGAACAGGAACAACATCCAGGATACTACCATCCAGAACAGGAACAACATTCTGGATACTACCATCCAGAACAGGAACAACATCCAGGATACTACCATCCAGAACAGGAACAACATTCTGGATACTACCATCCAGAACAGGAACAACATCCAGGATACTACCATCCAGAACAGGAACAACATTCTGGATACTACCATCCAGAACAGGAACAACATCCAGGATACTACCATCCAGAACAGGAACAACATTCTGGATACTACCATCCAGAACAGGAACAACATTCTGGATACTACCATCCAGAACAGGAACAACATTCTGGATACTACCATCCAGAACAGGAACAACGTTCTGGATAATCCAGAACAGGAACAACATTCTGGATACTACCATCCAGAACAGGAACAACATTCTGGATACTACCATCCAGAACAGGAACAACATTCTGGATACTACCATCCAGAACAGGAACAACATCCAGGATACTACCATCCAGAACAGGAACAACATTCTGGATACTACCATCCAGAACAGGAACAACATCCAGGATACTACCATCCAGAACAGGAACAACATTCTGGATACTACCATCCAGAACAGGAACAACATTCTGGATACTACCATCCAGAACAGGAACAACATCCAGGATACTACCATCCAGAACAGGAACAACATCCAGGATACTACCATCCAGAACAGGAACAACATTCTGGATGCTACCATCCAGAACAGGAACAACATTCTGGATACTACCATCCAGAACAGGAACAACATCCAGGATACTACTATCCAGAACAGGAACAACATTCTGCATACTACCATCCAGAACAGGAACAACATCCAGGATACTACCATCCAGAACAGGAACAACATTCTGGATACTACCATCCAGAACAGGAACAACATCCAGGATACTACCATCCAGAACAGGAACAACATTCTGGATACCACCATCCAGAACAGGAACAACATCCTGGATACTACCATCCAGAACAGGAACAACATTCTGGATACTACCATCCAGAACAGGAACAACATTCTGGATACTACCATCTAGAACAGGAACAACATTCTGGATACCACCATCCAGAACAGGAACAACATTCTGGATACCACCATCCAGAACAGGAACAACATTCTGGATACCACCATCCAGAACAGGAACAACATCCTGGATACCACCATCCAGAACAGGAACAACATCCAGGATACTACCATCCAGAACAGGAACAACATTCTGGATACCACCATCCAGAACAGGAACAACATCCTGGATACTACCATCCAGAACAGGAACAACATCCAGGATACTACCATCCAGAACAGGAACAACATCCTGGATACTACCATCCAGAACAGGAACAACATTCTGGATACTACCATCTAGAACAGGAACAACATTTAATCGCTGCAAGAAAACAAGCATGCAACAAACACTACAATGTAGCCAAACAATGTGGATTTATTATCAACGATCTGGAATCTGATGGTGGATCCATACAAGATGGATGTAGTAGCAGAACATCAGCTGCTGGCTGGACGTCTGACCTCTCCGGGGTTGTATAGATTAGGTTTTGGTATTCTTGTCTTTGGTTGTATTAGATGATATTAGGAAATGTGGAACACTCCATCCAGCTGCGTAGGTGTATACGGCTACAAGGGCACCATTTTGGTCTCACATTGCTGTTTTTATGTGACCAAACAGAAAAACACATATTAAATAACCAGATTCAAATTAAGACCCCGACTAACCTCTATTAAAATAATCTAAAAAGGAATAAGGATGACAGATATGGAGGATATTATGTCAATCTGAGAAGTTTTCATCTGTTTCAGATTGTGGCAGGAGGATCCTTCACTATCGCCAACGAGAGGAACCCGAGCAGACTGCTGGTAAGTTAGCAAAGCTCATCTGATGTCCCCGTTCTGGTCCTGATGCAGGATTCCAAGAGTTCTACTGGACTTTGTTGCTGGATTTCTGCTCCCATGATGCTCCAGATGTTTGTACTGGTGAAAGGTCTGGACTGCAGCAGACCAGTTCTCCTGTTCCACCATCAGGATGTGGTCCAGTGTTGTCCTACTGGACCAGTTCTCCTGTTCCACCATCAGGATGTGGTCCAGTGTGGTCCTGCTGGACCAGTTCTCCTGTTCCACCATCAGGATGTGGTTCAGCGTGGTCCTACTGGACCAGTTCTCCTGTTCCACCATCATGTGGTTCAGCGTGGTCCTACTGGACCAGTTCTCCTGTTCCACCATCAGGATGTGGTCCAGTGTGGTCCTACTGGACCAGTTCTCCTGTTCCACCATCAGGATGTGGTTCAGCGTGGTCCTGCTGGACCAGTTCTCCTGTTCCACCATCAGGATGTGGTTCAGCGTGGTCCTACTGGACCAGTTCTCCTGTTCCACCATCAGGATGTGGTTCAGCGTGGTCCTGCTGGACCAGTTCTCCTGTTCCACCATCAGGATGTGGTTCAGCGTGGTCCTACTGGACCAGTTCTCCTGTTCCACCATCAGGATGTGGTTCAGCATGGTCCTGCTGGACCAGTTCTCCTGTTCCACCATCAGGATGTGGTTCAGCGTGGTCCTGCTGGACCAGTTCTCCTGTTCCACCATCAGGATGTGGTCCAGTGTGGTCCTACTGGACCAGTTCTCCTGTTCCACCATCAGGATGTGGTTCAGCGTGGTCCTGCTGGACCAGTTCTCCTGTTCCACCATCAGGATGTGGTTCAGCATGGTGGAAGGTCTTCCCTGAAAGAGACGTTGTCTGGATGGGAGCAGATGTTTCAGCATTGATGGAGCTTCCCAGATGTGGAAGCTGCCCACGCCATCGGCACTAATGCAACCCCATCCCATCAGAGATGCAGGCTGATAACAAGCTGGATGCTCCCTCTCCTCTTTAGTCTGCAGGACACGCCGTCCATGCTGTCCACAAACTATTCCACATCTTCATCCAGGTTTCCACTCAGAACATTTTAAATGAGCTTTGGTCCAGAGAAGACGGCGTGTTTCTGGATCCTCTTCACACATGATGGAGCTTTAACCTGCAGGTGTGGATTTCAGCCTAAACTGGGTTCACACTGGTTTCTGGAAGCTTCCTGAGTCCATGCACTGGTTTCCAGTAGAGAACCATGTTATAATGCAGAACATGACCAGCATCCAGCCTTGCCCCAGCTTACAGAGATTCCTTTGAATTCTCTGAAGGTAGCCAGTCATGATACTGACCTGTTACCATTTCACTAATTATTTGCCAAATGTTCCTCCATCAAATTGAAAATGGTAAAAATGGTAAAATGTCTCATTTTAACATCTGTTGTTTATCTTCTCCTGAGAATAAAATATGTGATCTTGGAAGCTGCAGCTTCAGGCGGATTGATGACTTCTGACTGTGGACTGCTCTTCCACAGCTCCGTGGCTGCGCCTGTAGTAACCTGCTCGGCCTGCTGGGGTCGCTGCTCGCCTTCTGCTTGTACTGCTACACCCTCAACCTTCCAAACAACCAGGAGCCTTGTTTGCCTTTTACTGAAGATCCTTACGAATACTCCCTGTATTACCACTGTCCCTTTGAGAGGCTGCCAGTCAGTTTCCCGTTACTCATTTTTCGTTTTCCACTGAGTTTTTCTCCCTGCAAACATGTAGACATGAAATGTGCTCTTGTCTCCTGCAGATTTATGTGGGGAGCATCGTCCAGCTGCTGCTGCTCTACGACTGTGGAGCCGTGGTCATGCACTGCCTCCTGTCCCTTTCCGCCATCAAAACGCTGAAAACAGACTAACACGCAGACAGCCCTCTGTATCTTTAACTCATGCTGATGATTGTATGAATAAAGTGTAATTCTCTGACTGAGTTTCTCGTGGATCCAGCATCGCAGCTGAGGCTGAAGACGGATGAATGAAAACAGTCATCAGGCCATAAATGAGCAGGAAAGCATGAAAGTGACTCACAGTTTCCAGCATGTTGTGGAATCCATGAAGCAAAGAACGGCGTGTAAAAAGAGAGGCTGTTTTCACCAGGATAGTCTCTGAGCTCACAGTTTCCATCCTGCTGCCGTTCTGGTTAAACATAAGCAGAAACAACTCCGCTGTTTTCAGGAAAATGCAGCTCTAACACTCAGATAGAAAGGAATACTTGATTTTTGCAAATAAAAAGCCAAATTAGCTGTAACTTTTAGTGTTAAGGAGTATTGACAACAGTATTGATCTTGATTTCAGTATCAAAGAAAAGTACCATAAACCCATGGTATCATGCTGACAGGAAAAATGTTGGTATCGCCCATCCTTATTAGGATCCCAGTTCGCTAAATGACCACTTGTCTTCTAGTTCTGTGTCTTTTTGTTTTGTCTTCAGCATTAAAGCAGCAGAATGATGGTCTGGATGCTGTTCTGCTGAGCACATTTACTTTACCAAGAGGAGCCTCATAGATACAATGATCCCCATGATTTTCTGGCTTTCATCATATTTTTCTATTTATTTTTTTATTTTTTTGCATAATTGTTTGTATTACAGAGTTTGTATAGTACTGCTGGAGCTGACCAGGGAGGAAAGAAAAAACGATAGAAAGAGAACCGAAAAAGAAGAGAAAACAGTTCTGTGTCCACATACCAAGCAGGAACCTCAAGTGGTTCTGAACCAGTTCTCAAGCCAGAAGCTGCAGTTCCACCTTCATCCACTTGGGGCTCCACAACAGAGCAAAGCTCCATAGACTCCCATGTTAAAAAGACCAACTTTACAGCAGAAATAAACATGTTTACAGCAGAATTAAACATGTTTACAGCATGAATTAAACATGTTTACAGCAGAAATAAACATGTTTACAGCAGGAATAAACATGTTTACAGCAGAATTAAACATGTTTACAGCAGAATTAAACATGTTTACAGCAGAAATAAACACATTTACAGCCTGGTTCAAAAATCCATTTTAGGTTTAATACATCAGGTTTACCTTCATGACAACTGTGGGGGGAATGAATGTTTTTTAAATTTTTTTTTTAACCTGCCCTGTTCAGCATCTCAGCAGACAGAACAGCAATCTGCGTGTCATATTTTTGCCAGACAGATTTGCTCTGTCAAGGGAGACATCTCATGTATATAGCTGCCCTTGATAATCTGAATATTTTTATTATTATGATAATTATTTATTTATTTATTTATTTATTTATTTTCCTTTTATCATTTTGCAATCATCGTCAGTCTTGATATGGCCGAGCTGGACCTGGCAGGGAAAGAGGAAATAAAAGAGGAAATGAAAGGAGGAAAGAGCGAGAGAGAAAAGAAAGGCGTGCTGCTGCTAAAGTTACAGTATTTGCAAAACAATATAAAGTACTGAAAAAATACAACAAGACATAAGTAGGATAGTGACAATATTAAAAAACAGACAAAAAAAAGAAAAAGAAAAGTAAAAAAAAAAGTAAATGAATGAATAAAATAACAATTACAATCCCAACCGTTATTAAACATACCTACAGAGAGTCATCAGCAACATTTAGTAGGAAGCAGATGGGAAGATGAGCGCATGTGGGCGTGCACGTGTGACTGTTCAACCTGTGATCATGCAATCAAAGATCAGCTGAGTGCTTGTAGGGGAGCACGACCACGACCCGAGGTGTAGGGGAGGAAGCCAAGGCCCCCAGGGCCCGGCAAGCCCACCGCGCACAGAGCCCGGGCAGGCAAAGCAGAGAGAGCCTCCGTCCCCCGAGCCCAGAGCAGTGGAAGCCTCCAGGCAGGCGCCACCCGGCGCCACGAGGCAGGGGCACCGGGTAGCACAGGGCGACGGCAAGCCGGCCCGGCGGGCGCCGGGTGCTGAAGCGCGGGCCGCACAGAGAGCCGGCAGCCCACAGGCCCCAGGACCACCCGTCCCCCCCGGCAGAGCCCCGGCCAAGACCCAGCAGGCCCCGCCCACCCAGAGCAAAACCATCGCGGGCCGGCGCCACCACGATACCAGGGGCGGGATCCCCAAGGACAAGGACACGTCCGTAGACCCTCCCCCCAACAACCCCTCCCCACAACCCTCCCGCTGCTTCCTATCCCCCCTCTCCAGCACCCTCCCCATCCCTCTCCCTCCCAAGCCCTACTGTCCCCAACACTCCCACCCCCCCTCCCCGCCCCACCCCTCCCCTCCATTCCACACACCCCCCTCCCTCCCTCTCACACACCTCCTCCCATTCAATCCTCCCTCTCCCTCCCAATCCCCCCCCCCCCCCCCCCCCAGCGACAGCCGGAGCCAGAGGACTGCAGGCCCCAGACCTGAACTCCCCACATTCACACACACACACACTTATGCAGCCAACCAGAGACCCTGCCAGCCCCCCCTTGCAGCCCAGGCATCGCCCAGGACAGAGGGCCCCCCGCAGCGCCCCGTCCCCAACCCCCAGGCCAGCACCAAGCCCGCTGGTGAGTGAATTTTTTTCTAACTCGCCCGTTTAAAAGTAATTTAATCTCGAAGTTCAGCATATTTAGGGGCGTGTCCTTTTGATTGACAGGTACCCGATCTCCCGCTTCAAGTCAGAAGAACGTAGAACAACCGCGGTTTTTAGCCGGTTAACAACGTGACTTAGCTTTAGCCCGCTTACCTCCGTTTGCTAGTTAGCTCCTATTAGCTTGGTTAGCTCTCAGCTACAGGTACGTCGGAGTTCGTCAGATGTCAATCATCCGCCATGACGCTCACGGCCCCCCTCTAAGCTCCACCTCTTTGCCCATATTTGTAATTTCCAGAAAAACAAAAACTTCTTGCCCTCTCTTCTGCTAGATACTAGTGCAGCGCCACCTCTGGTGGGGATGGGGAGATATTATTCTAATGGTTTGGCTGGTTTGACCAAACTGCAACGTGAAGACGATCTCACTCCGCTTGGAGACACCCCCCTACAGCTGGACCGAGTACCCAACCGGACCGAGTCTAGCAGACTGTTCTGATGGGAATGCATCATGGTGATCTCTGGAGACTTCAACAACGTCTCCCTCTCTGCAACTCTACCAACATTCCAGCAGTTTGTCAGCTGCTCCACCAGAGGAAATAAGATCCTGGATTTCTTTTATGCAAATATGAATAATGGATACAGTTATTCTGCCCTGCCTCCTTTAGGAAGATCTGACCATAATCTGGTTCTTCTTACCTCCACCTACAAGCACATCGTTCAGCAGCAACCAGTCATCACAAAGACTATCAAAATCTGGTCTGCTGAAGCTGAAGATGCTCTTAGAGGAGGCTTTGAGGCTACAGACTGGAACGTCCTCTGTGAACCTCATGGAGACGACATCAACGCCATGACTGAGTGTGTGACAGATTACATAAACTTCTGTGTGGACAGCATCGTCCCAACAAGAACAGTGAGGTGCTTCCCCAGTAACAAACCCTGGATCACCAGTGACCTGAAAAAGCTGCTGAACATCAAAAAGAAAGCCTTCAGGGATGGAGACAGGGAGTTATTGAGGGCAACACAAAAACAACTTAAAACCCAAACTAAGAAGTGCAAGGAGGACTACAGGAAGAAGTTAGAAAGTCAGCTCCAGCAGAATAACCTGAGGGATGTGTGGTCTGGAATGAAGAAGATCACTGGCTTCAAGTTAAAGGGGGACCAGCCTGATGGAGGTCTGGACAGAGCTAATGAGCTGAACATATTCTTCAACAGGTTCAGTTCACCCCCTACCTCCAGCCCAACAGACCACACACCCTCCATAAGCCCACTGCTTTCCTGTCACGCCTCCAATCTGTCACCCTGCAGCTCAGTCATGGACCAGAACACAGCTTCATCTCCCTCCACATCAGGACATCCTGAGACCTCCACCTTGTTTGTCTCCTGCAATCAGGTTAAGAAGCAACTTGAGAAACTGAACCAGAACAAGGCTGCAGGTCCAGATGGTGTCAGTCCCAGAGTTCTCAAGACCTGCTCAAAACAACTATGTCTGATTCTCCAGCACCTTTTCAACACCAGTCTGAGACAAAATAGAGTCCCAGTGCTGTGGAAAACCTCCTGCCTTGTTCCAGTGCCTAAAAAAACACAACCAGCTGAACCAAGTGACTACAGACCAGTTGTCCTGACATCTCACATCATGAAAGTCCTGGAGAGACTCTTACTGGCTCACCTCAACAAGCAAGTAAACACCTTTCAGGACCCATTCCAGTTTGCATATCGTAATGGACTTGGGGTTGAAGATGCCATCATATACCTGCTCCAGAGAGCACACTCTCATCTGGACCATTCAGGCAGCACTCTGAGGGTCATGTTCTTTCATTTCTCAGTGCTTTTAATACCATTCAGCCTGCTTTGTTATGTGAGAAGCTCCATGAATTCCAGTTGGATACCTCCACAACCACCTGGATCTATGACTACCTCACAAACAGACCCCAGTTTGTGAGACTGAAAGGTTGTGTGTCTGAGATGGAGGTCAGCAGCACTGGTGCACCACAAGGAACTGTACTCTGGCCATTCCTCTTCACTCTGTACACCTCAGACTTCCAGTCCAACTCTGAGTCCTGTCATCTGCAGAAATACTCTGATGACTCTGCAGTTGTGGGGTGTATCAGGGATGGACAAGAAGCAGAGTACAGAGAACTGGTCAGTCAGTTTGTTAAATGGTGCGGCGACAATCATCTCATATTAAATAGCAGCAAAACAAAAGAGATGATTGTTGACTTCAGGAGGAAGAAGAATAAACAAAGCACTGTTTCCATCCTGGGAGAGGAGGTGGAGGTGGTGGAGGAATACAAGTATCTTGGAGTTCAGCTGGACAACAAACTGGACTGGAAATGCAACACTGACTACATCTACAAGAAAGGTCAGAGCAGACTGTACTTCTTAAGGAAGCTGAGATGGTTTAACGTCTGCACCAAGATGTTGCATATCTTCTATAAGTCTGTTGTGGAGAGTGCAGTCAGCTTTGCAGCATCTGCTGGGGTAGTAGCATCAGAACCAGAGACTTGAAGAGAATCAACAAACTGATCCAGAAAGCTGCTTCTGTGCTTGGAGTAACTCTGGAGCCGCTAGAGCTGATTGTCCAAAGAAGAATGCTGCACAAGCTGATGAAGATGATGGAGGATTCTTCACACCCTCTCCACAACACAGTGATGAAACAACAAAGTGTGTTCAGTGAGAGGCTTCTTCAGGTCCGATGTAAGACTGAAAGATACAGAAGATCATTCCTGCCAGCAGCCATCAGCCTCCGGAACAAGACCTCCTCTAGTTATTATTATTATATACTACAATATTTCCCTTTGGGGATTAATAAAGTATTTTTCATTTAATTTATTTCATCCTAACCTTCGGCTGCAGTCGGGCTGGGATCTTCAAAGTCTTAAAGCAAGTTACAAAACTACAGACTGTTTATCTGGCACATAAACATCTTACACACTCTCACGTGAAATTAGCATTAATAAATCTTGGATGCATGTGAAAATGGTCAGAATAAACATTTCCAATTTTAAATAATAACAATATTAATTGTTCAATCGTTATTCTTAATAATAAAAAAATAACAACGATTGAACAATACAGGAACTTGATAAATGACTTATCTCAGGTTTTATGTCTATTTAAATTTACATTAATTTAGGTCTAAACGCAAACTTAAACTAAAAAAAATACTCCACATGCATGAATATTAATTACTATTGAACAGTGAACTTAACAGTGAACTTTTATTTCTTTTAGTTGTGGGGCTGATTTCCAGTCTAATCACAATGATCAGCTGTTTATAGGCCATGTCTGATAAAAACAGCCTCACGCCGAGGAGTTTGGGTTCAGGTAGGTTTAGCTGGGTTTAACCAGGTCTAGAACCGGATCTGAAAGGGTGTGCGCCTCTCTGGATGCGGCTGGAAAGCCTCCGGACGCAGGTTCGACTTTTTCCGCTGCGGTTCGTGTGGACCGTGAACGTCTCACAGGGGCTTCCCTCGGATCAGCTGAGCCCGGAATGTACCATTCCCGCGTGGAGGGGGGAGTCCACCAACAGAAGCGGCCTCTCTTTACACCGCTTTGCACCTGTGTGCTAAACAATGACAGCGGATATAAACGCTGAGGAAAAGACATGTCGATACTGTGAAAAATGATCTTTGCTGTGTTATAAATGTATTTTCTGTATCAACACCACCCTCGACCGGTGGAAAGCTCCAAAGATGGCGGCTGTTCCTGTCAGAGTGAAGTGAAACTTTCATATTTTCCCACCGATTTTCTCGACTTTTCCTCGTCCTCCGCGGGGTTATTCGGTCTGTTTATGAAAGCGAACCCCAGCGGAACATAGGGGGTGTGGCGGCCATCACCAGGACCGAGCAGAGCGACTCTGGGCTCGGCTTCATGTCGGAGCCTCGCTGGGAGGCTTGAAGTTGGCTGCCATCGCGATCACAGCTCGCGCTCCTCAACAGCTGCTCGCGGAACCGAACCGGGAACCGAACCGTCAGCTGAGGCGGGACAGAACCGGGAACCGAACCGTCAGCTGAGGCGGGACAGAACCGGGAACCGAACCGTCTCCTGAGGCGGGACGTTAACCGGGCAGCTAGCGAGCTAAACTCGGCTCGGATCGGTCCGGTTGGACCCCGTCAGGGCAGGTGGAAGACCCGCAGACGTGTCCAGAAAGAGGCGGTGTTAGATGTCAGCAGCAGTCGGTGTCACACTGTAAGTACCGGTTCGTTTCCAGCCGAACCGCACCTGTTCCCACACAGAACATTCTGAGACTAAAACCTGTCAGAAGACGTGAAACGGCTGAAAATATCCTGATGAATAAGAACATAGAAGCTTTTATTTTACAGAAAGCCTGTAAATAACAGGAGAACTGCTTGTTAGCTTTAAATAACGCGCAGTGAATGCACCTTAAATGGTCAGCATGGCGAATCAGGAACTACTGCAGATTAGTTAAATAAAACAGAAAAGTTAGTTCCCACTTTGTTTCTGTAAACTCAAGTTTTAACTGCTTATTTCCTGTTTCCTTCATGACTGACAGCAATCCTGGCAAATCAAATGGAGAAGCTCCAGGACCTGAGCCAATCAGAGCTTCAGGAGCTCCTGGACAACCCGGAGAGGGTGGAGTCTATGGCTCAGGAGTCTGACGAGGTAAAGAGAAGCTGCAAGCCAGCAGGGTCAAAGTGTAGCTCAGTTTTCATGAGTTGGGACTGAAAAGTTAACATTGGTAAGGACTGGTTTATTAGCTGGGCTCCATAAACTAACACAAATCACCCAAACTATGACTGTACCGAATATACCGCTGGTTTCCAGTTTTATACGCCGAACAGGTGAGGAACCTCAGAAAGACGCCTTCATTTCCTTTGAGGAAAAAAGCTTAATTTGATGACAGTGGACCTTTAGCTCAGTCAATTCAATTCAACTTTATATAGCGTCAAATCACAGCAATGCCATCTCAAGACGCTTTACAGACAGAGAAGAAAACATAATGAAGGCCAATTCATAACAGCCTATATAAGGAAACCAACAGATTGAGTTGAGTCCAACTCAATCTCCCATCCTGAGCAAGCACACTGGCGACAGTGGGAAGGAAAAAACTCCCTTTTAACAGGAAGGAAACCTCCGGCAGAACCCGGCTCAGGACAGGCAGCCATCTGCCTCTGCTGTGTGGGGGGAAGAGGACAGAAAGACAACAGACAACAGGAACTGCTACTCCCGGCCAGGGAGACCTGCTGAGACAGGAGACATACATGTTAATGATGCTACACTGTTATGGGGGGGGGGGGGGAATGTCCCTCAGCAGTCTAAACCTATAGCAGCATAACTAAGGGATGCTAACCATCCCTAGCTATAGGACTTATCAAAAAGATAAGTCTTCAGCCTAGTCTTAAAGGTGGGGAGGGTGTCTGCTTCCCTAACACTAACTGGGAGCTTATTCCATAAGAGAGGGGCCTGATAACCAAAGGCTCTGCCTCCTGCTCGGCTCTTTGAGACTCTAGGAACCACAAGTAAGCCTGCAGTCTGGGAACGAAGTACTCTGCTTGGTATATAAGGAACAATGAGGTCTTTGATATATAGTGGTGCCTGGTTGTGGAGGGCTTTATATGTAAGGAGAAGGATTTTAAATTCTATTCTAGATTCAACAGGCAGCCAATGAAGAGAGACTAAAACTGGAGAAATATGATCTCTCATGCTGGTTCTGGTCAGGACTCTGGCTGCAGAATTCTGGATCAGCTGAAGGCTTTTCAGGGCATATTTAGGACAGCCCAGTAATAGAGAGTTACAGTAATCTAGTCTCGAAGTAACAAAAGCCTGAACCAGTTTTTCTGCATCACTCCGAGACAGAATGTCCCTAATTTTGGCTTTATTACGTAAATGAAAGAAGGCTGTTTTAGTAACCTGCTTAATATGTGGGCCAAAGGACAGGTCCGAGTCAAATATTACTCCAAGGTTTCTCACTGTAGCACTGGAAGCTAAAGTAATGCCATCCAGGTTCATTACAAAACTGGTAAATTTAGCTCTGAGTTATTCAGATCCAAAGAGAATTACTTCAGTCTTATCTGAGTTTAAGAGGAGAAAATTTCTAGACATCCAAGTCTTTATGTCTATGAGACAATTTTGTTGCCTATTGGGCTGATTTGTTTCATCTGGTTTAAAGGATAAGTATAGTTGAGTATCATCTGCATAACAATGAAAGTTTATTCCATGCTGTCTAATAATTTTGCCTAAAGGGAGCATATATAGCGTGAAGAGTATTGGTCCAAGTACAGAACCTTGAGGAACTCCATGACTTACTGTAGTTTGGGAGGAGGACTTGTCATTTACATGAACAAACTGAAGTCTATCAGATAAATATGATTTAAACCAGCTTAACGCTGTACCTGTAATTCCAATCACCTGTTCTAGTCTTTGTAACAGAATGTTATGATCGACTGTATCAAATGCAGCACTAAGATCAAGCCAGATAAGTACAGACGCAAGTCCTTTGTCTGAGGCCATAAGAAGGTCATTAGTAACTTTCACCAATGCCGTCTCAGTGCTATGATGAGCTCTAAATCCTGACTGAAACTCCTCGCATAAATTATTTCTGCTCAGGTGGGCATGTAGCTGAGCGGAAACTATTTTCTCCAGAATTTTGGACATAAACGGGAGGTTAGATATAGGTCTATAATTTGCTATCACCTCTGGATCCAGAGATTGCTTTTTAAGTAAAGGCTTGATTACAGCAGTTTTAAATGATTGTGGTACATATCCTGTCACTAAAGACATATTGATAAGATTTAGTAGTGATGTATTAATTAAAGGGAAAATGTCCTTAAAGAGGCTCGTTGGGAGAGGGTCTAAGATACAGGTGGATGGTTTAGATGAAGCTATTATTTTAGTTAATTCAGAGGGTTGGACAGGACAGAAACTATTTAGACACAAGTCAGATCCTGGTTCTAAGGATGCTTCGGAGACCAAAACAGGCTCAACATTGTAAGTAGAAGGAAGAATATTGTGGATTTGATCTCTAATAGTATCAATTTTATTCCTGAAAAAATACATGAAATCATCACAGCTAAGTGAGAAAGGAATACATGGCTCCACAGCGCTCCGGCTCCTAGTAAGCCTGGCTACAGTGCTGAAAAGAAACCCAGGGTTGTTTTTGTTTTCCTCTATCAATGATGAATAATAAGCTGTTCTTGCCGTACGTAAGGCTTTTTTGTATACAATTAAACTTTCTTTCCAGGTTAAGTGAGACTCCTCTAGTCCTGATGAACGCCATTTGTTTTCCAAACGCCTTGATGCCTGTTTTAGAGCTCGAAGCTGGGAATTAAACCAGGGAGCCTTCATAATCTTACCTAATTTCTTCTTCTTTAGGGGAGCAACATTATCCAAGGTTGTACGCATTGAAGCTGTTATAGTATCAGCATGTTGATCAATCTGAGCAGGAGTAAGGCCTAAAGGGGGACTCTCAGTCATGCTAACACATGGTAGATGTGAAAAAATTGATTCAATTGATTGTTTAAATTTTGTAATATTATTGTCTGATAAACATCTACTATAGTAGAATTTATTTTTGGTCAGTGAGTAATCAAATAAAGTGAATTCAAAGGTTAATAAGAAGTGATCGGACAAGACAGGGTTTTGAGGAAATACTTTGAGCTTATCAGTCTCAATACCAGATGTTAGAACCCGATCAAGAGTATGACCATGAGAGTGAGTGGCTCCATGGACATTTTGTGAAAACCCAATTGAGTTTAGAATAGAGCTAAAGGAAATGTTTAAACTATCATTTTCAACGTCAACATGAATATTAAAATCACCTAGTACAATGACCTTATCAGTAGTCAGCACTAACTCAGACAAGAGATCAGAGAATTCGGTCAGAAACTCGGAGTAAGGTCCAGGTGGGCGATACACTAATGCTAAAAGGAGCGGTTTCTCTGCATTCCATTTTGGATGAGATAAATTTAATGTCAGGAATTCAAAGGATTTATAGTTAGTTTTGTGCTTAGGATTAATTAATAATTCTGACTGAAAAATAGCTGCAACACCTCCTCCTCTGCCTGTAGTTCTAGGAATGTGAAAGTTTAAATAGTTAGCTGGCGTAGCTTCATTAATACTAACATAATCCTCTTGCTGTAACCAGGTTTCCGTAAGACAGAATAAATCAATGTGGTGATCACCTATCAAGTCATTGACTAATAAAGACTTTAGACTTATCAGCACAGTATTCGCCCTCAGCTCAGGAAACAAACTGTTTTCCTTCAGACGTCCTGTTAAATGGCAGCAGAGACTTTCTGAGCTAAAACTAAACAAACGGGTGAAAAACATCAATATTTTTTACTTTGATTTCAGAACCGTTCTGCACACGGGGTTTAAACTCCGATAATCTGGCGATTTATCTCTGAATTAGTGGATATTTGGGACATTTCATAAAACAGACTTTAACAGGCAGCTTCTCTGAAACTGTGTTGGCGGTTTGAATCCCTGGACGACAGCTCCTCCACCTGAGCCAGTGCTGCACCTTCACCTCATTCATGTTTCATTTTAGCTCTTTGCTGGTTTTTAACAAGGCACCAGCGCTGCTTCACACAAGGTAACTGTCCGGTCAGAGGCTTCTTCAGCTCAGCTGCAAT
This sequence comes from Telmatherina bonti, assembly GCF_933228915.1. Taxonomy (NCBI): domain Eukaryota; kingdom Metazoa; phylum Chordata; class Actinopteri; order Atheriniformes; family Telmatherinidae; genus Telmatherina; species Telmatherina bonti. The sequence continues at coordinate 40,930,469 of NC_136621.1, read as the reverse complement.
GGCAAGAAGTCTGACCTTCACACATAAATAACTTTATCTGAGCAGTACTAGTAGCAGTAGAAGAAGTAGTAGCAGCAGTAGTAGTAGTAGTAGTGGTGGTTGTTACGACCCAGACTCTGCTAGGGCAATTGAGCCGCACAAAAGAAAAACCTGTGGCCAGGTGTACATGTGGACCAAGACAGATTTATTGTCCAAGGAGGAAGACAAGGCAAGAATAGGCCAGGAATGGCCTCAAAATAGCCAAACCAAAAGCAAAACAAGCCCGTAAAGTGGTTATCCAACAAAATACAGCATTGGTTTAACTATTCCAAAACAAAAACTAACAGACATAACAGGACTGGATTTTATACAAAGTCAAAAAGTCCTTCCAGAACTACAACACGTTAGAGCCACAACACAGGCTGAGGGCAGACCACGACTGAGCCAGTGGTAGCCGTTGAATGAAAGACTCCTGGTGTCTTTTAAGTCCTGGTGATTAGTGGAGTCAGCTGAGTCCGGAGTTCCAATTATCCAATGGGCAGGGTGGAGATGAGCAGGTGACATGAAGGACCAATCCCAGCCAGGAGGCAGCAATCAGAGTTGTGTTTGAGCAGGAATCCCAGCTGAAGGTTCAGAATTAGTAAACTGAAAAACAATACAGGCAGCCGTAACAGTGGTAGTAGTAGTAGTAGTGGTAGTAGAAGTAGTAGTAGTAGTAGTAGTGATAGTAGTAGTAGTAGTGGTAGTAGTAGTAGTAGTGGTAGTAGAAGTAGTAGTGGTGGTAGTAGTAGTAGTAGTGGTAGTAGAAGTAGTAGTAGTAGTGGTAGTAGTAGTGGTGGTGGTAGTAGTAGTAGTGGTAGTAGAAGTAGTAGTGGTGGTAGTAGTAGTAGTGGTGGTAGTAGAAGTAGTAGTAGTAGTAGTAGTGGTAGTAGTAGTGGTAGTAGTGGTAGTGGTAGTAGTAGTAGTAGTGGTAGTAGTAGTAGTAGTGGTAGTAGTAGTAGTAGTGGTAGTAGTAATAGTAGTAGTACTAGTAGTAGTAGAAGTAGTGGTAGTAGAAGTAGTAGAAGTAGTGGTAGTAGAAGTAGTAGTAGTGGTAGTAGAAGTAGTAGTAGTAGTAGTAGTAGTGGTAGTAGAAGAAGTAGTAGTAGTAGAAGTAGTAGTAGTAGTGGTAGTAGAAGTACTAGTAGTACTAGTAGTAGTAGTAGTACTAGTAGTAGTAGTAGTACTGGTAGTAGTAGAAGTAGTAGTACTACTAGTAGTAGTAGTACTGGTAGTAGTAGAAGTAGTAGTACTACTAGTAGTAGTAGTACTACTAGTAGTAGTAGTAGAAGAAGTAGTAGTAGTAGAAGAAGTAGTAGTAGTAGTAGAAGTAGTAGTAGAAGTAGTAGTAGTAGTAGTAGAAGAAGTAGTAGTAGTAGTAGAAGAAGTAGTAGAAGTAGTAGTAGTAGTAGAAGTAGTAGTAGTAGTAGAAGTAGTAGTAGTAGAAGTAGTAGTAGTAGTAGAAGTAGTAGTAGTAGTAGAAGTAGTAGTAGTAGTAGAAGTAGTAGAAGTAGTAGTAGTAGAAGTAGTAGAAGTAGTAGTAGTACTAGTAGAAGTACTAGTAGTAGTAGTACTAGTAGAAGTACTAGTAGTAGTAGTACTAGTAGAAGTACTAGTAGTAGTAGTAGTAGTACTAGTAGAAGTACTAGTAGTAGTAGTAGTAGTACTAGTAGAAGTACTAGTAGTAGTAGTAGTAGTACTAGTAGAAGTAGTAGTAGTAGAAGTAGAAGTAGTAGTAGTAGAAGTAGTAGTAGTAGAAGTAGTAGTTGTAGTAGAAGTAGTAGTTGTAGTGGAAGTAGTAGTTGTAGGAGAAGAAGTAGAAGTAGGAGAAGTAGTAGTAGAAGTAGTAGGAGAAGTAGTAGTAGTAGAAGTAGTAGTAGTAGAAGTAGTAGTAGTAGGAGTAGTAGTAGTAGTAGAAGTAGGAGAAGTAGTAGTAGTAGTAGAAGTAGTAGTAGTAGAAGTAGTAGTAGTAGAAGTAGTAGTAGTAGAAGTAGTTGACGTTTGTCCTCTAACTTTCCTTAGATTTCTGAATGAACTTTTAAAAGCTGCAAAATAAAAGTGATATTTGTGAAATCTTTTGAACACAGAACATTTGTTTCTGCATTAAATGCCGTTTAGCAGTAACTCTGTGAGACTCCACTTTCAGCAGGATGGAGACACAAAACGTGTTTTCCCTCCCGTTGTGGAGGATTCTCTGCCGCTTTCCGAAGCTCTTCCTCATTTCCTTCATTCCCTGTAAAACTCGCTGTAGTTTGTTGTCAAGCATGGAGGTGATGTTTTCTCTCCGTCCATACACACCATCTTGTGACCCCGACATCACGTCTGCTGACGTGTAGATGCAGAAAAAGTCTTTCCATGAAACTTCAGTGACATTCTGGAAACGTGGAAACGTCTGAAACCCGTCATGAGAGCGTAGGAACGTGATAGCGATGTCTGAGATGTCGCCGTGTCCATTGCACTGCTCCACCATCCCAGTGTCTGGATGGCAGCTCAACTTTTAGCTTCCTGCCTCACTTTGAAGCTGCTTTTCTCTCATTTAATCATTAGGAAAAAATAGTTTTCGAACATTTGGGAATGGTGATTGGATCATAGGTGTTGCATCGAGTTGAACTGAAAACAAAGTGAATGGGCTCGCTCGTAATGAGCGTGTTGACCGGCAGAGGCTGTTCCATCACTGCTTCCCCCAGAAAGACCAAACAGTCCTCTTCTTCTCTGCTTTCAGATCCAGAACATCCAGCTGGAGAGAGAGATGGCGTTGGCAGCAAACCGCAGCCTGGCCGAGCAAAACCTGGACATGAAGCCTCGTTTGGAGTCCCAGAAGGAGGTGCTGGTGGCCCGATACTCCCAGCTGGAGGACGTCAGAGAAACCTACAGACGTCACTGCTCCCTGAGAGGTAGGAGAAGAAGAGCACGCCGTGATGAAGAGTTACTCTCAGCTGTCAGGACCGAAGCAGACGCTGGTCATGCAGCTGGAGGTTGGATATCTCCTGCATGGAAACCATGACACGCCGCCAGTGGCTCCATCATCTATGTGTCCGGATCAGAGGACATTAAAATGAGCTGCTGAGCCGTAACAACTGGGATGCAGCGAAAGCTTCTGCTGGTGCAGATAGCTAGTGTGGAGAACCCCGCCTGACCAGTTTGACCAGTAGAAGTTCTATAAACATGAGAGTTTACAGAAACTGGAGCTGTTTATCTTCCTGGTTATTTTGGTTTTAAATCTACAGACGAGCCGCTAAGTTACATCTGATTCTGATGATCTGCTCCTTAATTTCACTGTTCAACTCTCCCTCCTCCTCCTGCTCCTCCTCCTGCTCCTCCTCCTCCTCCTCCTGCTCCTCCTCCCGCTCCTCCTCCTCCCCTTCCTCCTCCTCCTCCTGCTCCTCCTCCTCCTCCTCTTCCTGCTCCTCCTCCCCTTCCTCCTCAGATGGTATGATGGGTCAGGTGTCTCCTGAAGCGTTGCTGTCAAGACTGCAGACAGAAAGCGGCAAAACCGAGGCAGAGTCAGAGGTCAGTGATGCACCTACACGTCAGGATCATTCGCTGCTAAAAATCCACTTCATCTTCATCCTGATCGCTCTGAGACGGCGCGTTCGCTCTGGGACGGCGCGTTCGCTCTGGGACGGCGAGGTCGCTCAGGGACGGCGCGGTGGCTCTGGGACGGCGCGGTGGCTCTGGGACGGCGCGGTGGCTCTGGGACGGCGCGGTGGCTCTGGGACGGCGCGTTCGCTCTGGGACGGCGCGTTCGCTCTGGGACGGCGCGTTCGCTCTGGGACGGCGCGTTCGCTCTGGGACGGCGCGGTCGCTCTGGGACGGCGAGGTCGCTCAGGGACGGCGCGGTGGCTCTGGGACGGCGCGGTGGCTCTGGGACGGCGCGGTGGCTCTGGGACGGCGCGGTGGCTCTGGGACGGCGCGTTCGCTCTGGGACGGCGCGTTCGCTCTGGGACGGCGAGGTCGCTCAGGGACGGCGCGGTGGCTCTGGGACGGCGAGGTCGCTCAGGGACGGCGCGGTGGCTCAGGGACGGCGCGGTGGCTCTGGGACGGCGAGGTCGCTCAGGGACGGCGCGGTGGCTCTGGGACGGCGCGGTGGCTCTGGGACGGCGCGTTCGCTCTGGGACGGCGAGGTCGCTCAGGGACGGCGCGGTGGCTCTGGGACGGCGCGTTCGCTCTGGGACGGCGCGTTCGCTCTGGGACGGCGCGGTGGCTCTGGGACGGCGCGGTGGCTCTGGGACGGCGCGGTGGCTCTGGGACGGCGCGGTGGCTCTGGGACGACGCGGTGGCTCTGGGACGACGCGGTGGCTCTGGGACGGCGCGGTGGCTCTGGGACGGCGCGTTCGCTCTGGGACGGCGCGTTCGCTCTGGGACGGCGCGTTCGCTCTGGGACGGCGCGTTCGCTCTGGGACGGCGAGGTCGCTCAGGGACGGCGCGGTGGCTCTGGGACGGCGCGGTGGCTCTGGGACGGCGCGGTGGCTCTGGGACGGCGCGTTCGCTCTGGGACGGCGCGTTCGCTCTGGGACGGCGCGTTCGCTCTGGGACGGCGCGTTCGCTCTGGGACGGCGCGTTCGCTCTGGGACGGCGCGTTCGCTCTGGGACGGCGCGTTCGCTCTGGGACGGCGCGTTCGCTCTGGGACGGCGAGGTCGCTCAGGGACGGCGCGGTGGCTCTGGGACGGCGCGGTGGCTCTGGGACGGCGAGGTCGGTCTGGGACGGCGCGTTCGGTCTGGGACGGCGAGGTCGGTCTGGGACGGCGCGGTCGGTCTGGGACGGCGCGGTCGTTCTGGGACGGCGCGGTCGCTCTGGGACGGCGAGGTCGGTCTGGGACGGCGCGGTCGTTCTGGGACGGCGAGGTCGGTCTGGGACGGCGAGGTCGGTCTGGGACGGCGCGGTCGCTCTGGGACGGCGCGTTCGCTCTGGGACGGCGCGTTCGGTCTGGGACGGCGAGGTCGGTCTGGGACGGCGAGGTCGGTCTGGGACGACGAGGTCGCTCTGGGACGACGCGGTCGCTCTGGGACGACGCGGTGGCTCTGGGACGACGCGGTGGCTCTGGGACGGCGCGGTGGCTCTGGGACGGCGCGGTGGCTCTGGGACGGCGCGTTCGCTCTGGGACGGCGCGGTGGCTCTGGGACGGCGCGGTGGCTCTGGGACGGCGCGTTCGCTCTGGGACGGCGAGGTCGCTCTGGGACGGCGCGGTCGCTCTGGGACGGCGCGGTCGGTCTGGGACGGCGCGGTGGCTCTGGGACGGCGCGGTGGCTCTGGGACGGCGCGGTGGCTCTGGGACGGCGCGGTGGCTCTGGGACGGCGAGGTCGCTCTGGGACGGCGAGGTCGCTCTGGGACGGCGAGGTCGCTCTGGGACGGCGCGGTCGCTCTGGGACGGCGCGGTGGCTCTGGGACGGCGAGGTCGCTCTGGGACGGCGAGGTCGCTCTGGGACGGCGAGGTCGCTCTGGGACGGCGCGGTCGTTCTGGGACAGCGAGGTCGCTCTGGTTTGTTCCTCCTTCTGGCTGTGTATCAGCTGTACAAGTCAACACTGCCCCCCGGTGGTTTCTGCTGGTGTTGCAGGAGGGGTCCTGCAGGCTTTAGATGTTTCCCTGCTGCAACACGGCTGAGTCTTCACATATAAAGCTGCAGAGCTGCTGTCAAAATGTATAAATGAGTTTGTTGGCAGCAGTGTTGTGGCGACGCTTGTTGTAATGCGCGTGTGTGTGTGTGTGTGTGTGTGTGTGTGTGTGTGTGCGCTTCAGGTTCTGGCAGATGAGTTTCTGGAAGGTTCTCTGCCGCTGGACGCCTTCATGGAGCGCTTCCTGTCCCTTCGCTCGTTAGCTCACAAGAGGCGTGTTCGGATGGAGAAACTGCAGGAAATCCTGCGGCAGAGGAGCGAGGGCGACCCCGCCGCCATGACATCCTCAGCAGGCGCCGGTCAGACGGCCGCCACTAGCCCTGCCCCCTGGAGCCAACAGACACCCACAGTAACGACATCAGATCAGCAGCAGCCGAACTCCAACCCTCAGTCCTGCAGCTACCAGAACGCCCCCCAGCTGGCCCCCCCGCCCGCTGGCGGCCCCTCTGGCGGCCCCTCTGGGCTCCCCTACAGCCCGTACCCCGTCCCCCCCCCCAACCCCCCCGCTGCTGCATCAGTCCCCAGCAACCCCCCGTCACAGTTCAGTCCGTACCCAGCGTCCAGCTCGCCGTTCCCCCCAGCAGGGGGCTACTCCGGTCCCCGGCCCGCCTTCGGGCCTCCAGCTGCAGTCACCTGCCCTTACCCGGCCCAGCCCTCCTTCCCCTCCCCCCACCCTGGCTCAGCATTTGGCCAGTACACCCCCAGCAACCCCCCCAGCGGCCCCGCGCCCTACCCAGCCTCTTACAGCTACGGGGGCTACAGCTACCCCGCTGCGCCCCCCTACTCCAGTTCTCAGTCTCCAACGGGGAGGCCGATGTACAGACCGGGATACGGCGTTCCCCAGCCCTTCTCCTGAGAGCACTACACCTCCTCATCCTCACCTCTTCATCATTCTGCCCCCAGCTCCTCCTCCTCCTCAGAGGTCTGTTGCTTTACTGAACTCCCCCCCCTCACCCCCCAAACACTAGTCTCAGGTTGTCGCCTTGTGTTGAAGTGTGAAACACTTGTTTGTGGCTTCATCAGCTGCTCCTCTTCCTCCCTCTGTCCGAGCCTCCCTCCTCTTCAGGTGTGTTGCTGCGACATCCTGACGACAACGCAGTCGCAGCTGCTGGCGTAAAAACCTACGCAGGAAACGAGTTTCACGCCACCGACCGCATGATGCTGACAAACCTGGCCCCGCCCAGCTGGAGATACGTTTCCTTCTCCGCTGATGTCGACGACATGCCTGGCGTTCCAACGTCGCCTCAGCAGTTCCCGTAAACCCGACGTCTCTCACACACCGTGTCAATCAGCTGATTAGTTTCCTCCACTCTTCCTCACCTCCTCCTCCTCTTCCTCTTCATATCTGCTTGTTGAACGTGGTCTGAAGGTTCAGAATAAAATCTGCTTCTCTGCTCCACATCCGTGTGAAGGCTGCTGATCCGATTCATTACTGCAGCTTTTAAATCACTTCTTCTGAAGATCCAACTCACAACCTCAAGATTCAATCCGGTCAGAATCCGCTTTAATCCGGTCAGAATCCGCTTTAATCCGGTCAGAATCCGCTTCAATCCGTCAGAATCCGCTTCAATCCGGTCAGAATCCCTTTAATCTGGTCAGAATCCGCTTCAATCCGTCAGAATCCGCTTCAATCCGTCAGAATCCGCTTTAATCTGGTCAGAATCCGCTTCAATCCGTCAGAATCCGCTTCAGTCCGGTCAGAATCCGCTTCAATCCGGTCAGAATCCCTTTAATCTGGCCAGAATCCCTTTAATCTGGCCAGAATCCCTTTAATCTGGCCAGAATCCGCTTCAATCCGTCAGAATCCACTTTAATCTGGTCAGAATCCACTTTAATCTGGTCAGAATCCGCTTCAATCCGTCAGAATCCGCTTTAATCTGGTCAGAATCCGCTTCAATCCGGTCAGAATCCGCTTCAATCCGTCAGAATCCGCTTTAATCTGGTCAGAATCTGCTTTAATCTGGTCAGAATCCGCTTCAATCCGGTCAGAATCCGCTTCAATACGGTCAGAATCCGCTTCAATCCGTCAGAATCTGCTTCAATCCGGTCAGAATCCAATTTAATCCATCAGAATCTGCTTCAATCCGGTCAGAATCCGCTTTAATCCGTCAGAATCCGCTTTAATCCGTCAGAATCCGCTTCAATCCGGTCAGAATCCGCTTCAATCCGTCAGAATCCGCTTTAATCCGTCAGAATCCGCTTCAATCCGGTCAGAATCCGCTTTAATCTGTCAGAATCCGCTTCAATCCGTCAGAATCCGCTTTAATCCGTCAGAATCCGCTTTAATCCGTCAGAATCCGCTTCAATCCGGTCAGAATCCGCTTCAATCCGGTCAGAATCCGCTTTAATCTGTCAGAATCCGCTTTAATCTGTCAGAATCTGCTTTAATCCGTCAGAATCCGCTTTAATCTGTCAGAATCCGCTTTAATCTGTCAGAATCCACTTTAATCCGGTCAGAATCCACGTTAATCGGTCAGAATCCGCTTTAATCCGTCAGAATCCGCTTCAATCCGGTCAGAATCCGCTTTAATCTGTCAGAATCCGCTTCAATCCGTCAGAATCCGCTTTAATCCGTCAGAATCCGCTTCAATCCGGTCAGAATCCGCTTTAATCTGTCAGAATCCGCTTTAATCTGTCAGAATCTGCTTTAATCCGTCAGAATCCGCTTTAATCTGTCAGAATCCGCTTTAATCTGTCAGAATCCACTTTAATCCGGTCAGAATCCACGTTAATCTGTCAGAATCTGCTTTAATCCCTCAGAATCCGCTTTAATCCCTCAGAATCCGCTTCAATCCGTCAGAATCCGCTTCAATCCGTCAGAATCCGCTTCAATCCGGTCAGAATCCGCTTTAATCCGTCAGAATCCGCTTCAATCCGTCAGAATCCGCTTCAATCCGTCAGAATCCGCTTTAATCCGTCAGAATCCGCTTTAATCTGTCAGAATCCGCTTTAATCCGTCAGAATCCGCTTTAATCCGTCAGAATCCGCTTCAATCCGGTCAGAATCCGCTTTAATCTGTCAGAATCCGCTTTAATCCGTCAGAATCCGCTTTAATCCGTCAGAATCCGCTTCAATCCGTCAGAATCTGCTTCAATCCGGTCAGAATCCGCTTTAATCTGTCAGAATCCGCTTTAATCTGTCAGAATCCGCTTTAATCTGTCAGAATCCACTTTAATCCGGTCAGAATCCACGTTAATCGGTCAGAATCCGCTTTAATCCCTCAGAATCCGCTTTAATCCCTCAGAATCCGCTTTAATCCCTCAGAATCCGCTTCAATCCGTCAGAATCCGCTTCAATCCGTCAGAATCCGCTTCAATCTGTCAGAATCCGTTTTAATCCGGTCAGAATATGCTTTAATCCGGCCAGAATATGCGTTAATCCCTCAGAATCCGCTTTAATCCGGTCAGAATCCGCGTTAATCTGTCAGAATCCGCTTTAATCCCTCAGAATCTGCTTCAATTTGGTCAGAATCCGCTTTAATCCCTCAGAATCCGCGTTAATCTGTCAGAATCCGCTTTAATCCCTCAGATTCTGCTTCAATCCGGTCAGAATCCGCTTTAATCCCTCAGAATCCGCTTTAATCCGGTCAGAATCCGCTTCAATCCGTCAGAATCCGCTTCAATCTGTCAGAATCCGTTTTAATCCGGTCAGAATATGCTTTAATCCGGCCAGAATATGCGTTAATCCCTCAGAATCCGCTTTAATCCGGTCAGAATCCGCGTTAATCTGTCAGAATCCGCTTTAATCCCTCAGAATCTGCTTCAATTTGGTCAGAATCCGCTTTAATCCCTCAGAATCCGCGTTAATCTGTCAGAATCCGCTTTAATCCCTCAGATTCTGCTTCAATCCGGTCAGAATCCGCTTTAATCCGGTCAGAATCCGCTTTAATCCGGTCAGAATCCGCTTTAATCCGGTCAGAATCCGCTTCAGTCCGGTCAGATTCTGCTTCAATCCGGTCAGAATATGCTTTAATCCGGTCAGAATCCACTTCAATCTGGATTGTAACGATTAAAATAAGTTCCATTGCAGAAAGAATCCAGTTTAATCCGGTCACAGCCTGATCCAGTTTGATCAGGAACCGGTTTAAACCGGTGGGATTCCGCAGGCGTCTCCGCCAGGTGCGACGTCTGATCCTCCCAAAGCTAGGTCAGTTTTACAGAGGATGTCGTACCTGCAGCCGTCACTGATGATGTCACCGATGACGTCACTGATGATGTCAGACAGCTGTATCTAATTGGTCCTGTTGTATCAGGACGTGTCTGAGGATGAGGAGCAGCTCTGCTCTTCATCTTTTACCCCCACCACCTCCACACGGTGGCGCCACTGAGCTGCCGGATCAGCTGATCTCACACCTCCACCTGCAGCACGGTGAGCCTTCAGACCCTGCAGAGACATGAACCAGGAGGTTTAGACCGAGCGCTTAGTGCCAGGCAGGGCGATGATGATGATGATGATGATAGTATCGTGTTTTAGAAAAGCACAAGGGAAACGTTGGTGGAGCATTAATCTAATTCTGAGGGAAATGAGTCGGACGTGTTCTGACAACGATCCTGATGATTGTAGGTTTCTTTAAATCTTGTTTTTCTTTTTTTTCTTGTGAATAATTAAACTGCGTTGATTTGAGCGAAGCTGCCTGGAGTCTTCATTCCTGCTGCAAGGAACCAGAAAATAATTCATTTCCAAGTTGTTCAGATGGTCCGTGCTTCTGGACCGGACCGAGTGTCTGCTCCGGTCCTCAAGGGCCTCAAGGTTCTCCATTCAGATGCGTCTGCAGTGTTTCAGTCCTCCTAAATCCCTGCCAGGTGTGATTCCACACCTGGAACTGTTGGGACATTATGTTAGTTCCTAAAACCTGTCTGCTGATGTATTCTGGCTGTTTGGGAGAAGTGTTGATTAAAAAGGATATTTATTAAAAGTATTATTAGTAGCTTGTAAAAAGGCTTTGAGCTTCTGAGCCTCAGACTGGAAGATCATGTCATGAGAAGCATTTTTCACCTCGACGTTGGGACACCTAAGTTGCAAAGGCAAGAATCCCAAGTGCTTCATATGTTTTTTCAATGAGAATTATTGAAAAAAGAAAATAGAATAAAAACAAATTAAGAATAAAATCAAAAAGCAAAATAAAGCCAGTGGCACCCTCGCTGGCTTCCAGGATCATGAAGTTTGTTCTGAACTCAGCAGTGGTCCTCAGACTGGGGTCAATGCATAAAAACTGTAAATGAAATGAAAATACTTTATTAATCCCCAAAGGGAAATTCAATATTAGTATATAATAGTAGTATATAATATAATTAGTAGTATATAATAATAATTAATTTGAAAAGGTCTTATTCCGGAGGCTGATGGCTGCTGGCAGGGATGATCTTCATAGAACGTATCATATATTAATCACATAAATGTTTTTCTTTTTACCCGGGATGTTTAACCCTTTCTGCAGACCGATCTGTTTAATTAGAATCTTAATTTTCCAACAAAGCTCGAAAACATGTTAAAGCAGCCCAACATGTAAACCTGTAATGTGATTGGTCCAGAGACCTGTCAGTCAGCGTGTCACCACCATCTGACCTATCAGATCAGCGATCCGTGAAGCTGAATGCAGTTCTGCTTCTGACCAGCAGGTGGTGCTGTTTGGCCACGTCAGCCGCAGTGGAAATGAACCACTGATCGTTGTTTGCGACTCGTGATCAATAAATCAGCTTCTAGGGCTTCTTCAGTTAAAGCAACCTGCAACCTGGGCTCCAGTGGCTGAAATAGAAAAAAACCTCTATTGTCATAACGCAGATATAATAAAACTGGAAGTGCAAACCTTCCCAGTACTAAAAGAAACACTTAAAAAGGCAACACAAAAACACTTATAAAGATTTATACACGCACACACAGACACGTACAAATGTGTGTGTTATTGAATTACTTTGGGGATTAAAAAAATATTTTTTATTCATTATTCATTATATATATACATACATACAATATGTGTATATATATATATATATATATATATATATATATATATATATATATATATATATATATATATATATATACATACAATATGTATATATATATATATATACACATATTGTATGTATATATATAAATATATATATATATATATATATATATATACACATATTGTATGTATATATATAAATATATATATATATATATATATATACATATTGTATGTATGTATGTATATATATATATATATATATATATATATATATATATATACATATTGTATGTATATATATAAATATATATATATATATATATATATATACATATTGTATGTATGTATATATATATATATATATATATATATATATATACACATATTGTATGTATGTGTATATATATATATATATATATATATATATATATATATATATATATATATATATATATATATATATATATATATATATATCCTATGTGCTTTACCAAAAAGTAAGAGCAGTTTTAACAAGAAATTAACTTGATTTTTTTAAACACAAATGAACTGTTCAACACATCAAAACTGTGACGAACTGCTTCTGTTTTTTTCAATCAGTTTTTTTTTGTGTCTTAATAATTTATCTTATATTAATTTAGTATTTCTTGGTATTTTCTAAAATATAATTGATATGAGTTTTTATTTGTTTTGTTGTGAATCTAATATTTTATGTAGTGTTGTTTACCAGCAGGCTTTTCTGGAACCTTTGTTTGGGCTTTTGGTGGAGGAAACTGTGGGAATGAACCTGCCTGAGCGTCTCGACCGCCTGGTTGAAATATAATCTGTTGTTCTGTTTTTATTACATTAAATCTCAACCATCAGCTAAAACTGCATTTATTTTGATCATTTTTGTTGGAAACAAACAGAAAAATGCAGAGAAACTTTTTTCATTTAGTGTGAACATTAAAGGGTTAAAGTGTCTTTATTTGATTTTTATAAAACAGGTTCAAACTTCAGCACGGATCTAAACAATCAGAGTGAAATGTTACATTAAATGTACATACGTGTACATTTGCACACACGTGCAGTCATCCTGAGCGGCTGAAGTGACTCAGTTGAAGTCACGTCTATTAAATGAGAAAAATAGAAACAATAGAGTCAGTCTTCCCTCGCGCTGCCCAAAGGTTATTTTTTTAAACATGAAAAATGAAACCTCACATGGATGAATCAGGAGTTTCCGTTGCTTCCATTCTCTTGTTAAATGAAAGCGTTTAAATCCATCCTGCGGCCCGGATTGGAAGCTCCTGGGGCCCGTTTCTGGCCCCGGGTCGTATGTTTGACACCCACTAATCTGCATGTTAAAGATAATTTCCAGGATGTGAATCGTTGTCCCTGCAGACCGGTCCGGCTCAGGGACCGGGTCTCTGGTTCCGTCTAGTTCCGACTTCCAGTCGGTTCTGGTTAAAGCAGAACTTTAGTCAGCAGAACAAGTTTCTCTCTTTTTAATCCACAAATAATGTACAGAACATTTCTTTTGTTTTCCTATTACTGTTTTCCTATTATTTTGATTTATTCGTGTTTTTAATGTAATTATTAATATTTCTGCATTTAATGAAACACTGTTTGTTTAAACTGTGTTGTAAAAATAAAGTTTATTTAGTTTGAAGTAAAGTTTCATAATAAAATGTGAGAATGGGAGCAACAAGGAGGAGATTTAAATAAAATGTAAAATAATTCCAAATGTGCAAAACATACCAGATTATTAATAAAGCTGAAATTATGAGACAATCTTAAGTAAAATTATTTATTATAATTCAACAAACTGAGAAAATCTTTGGATTTGGCTTCATGTGTGAAAGTGTAGAACTGTTTGTGCCAATCTGTCTGAACTAAACTAGAATTAAATTAAATTAAATTAAATTAAATTAAATTAAATTAAATTAAATTAAATTATTCCCACTTATTCTCTTTAATTTTTTATTTTAAAAACTTGACTTTAGTTTAAGTAACTTAACGTGAAATTGAGAGAATTGTTGAAGCAACTTCCATAGTTTCTGTTATAACTGGACAAAGTTTTACTTTACTGTCGTCGCTACTGAGCAGAGACCCGTGGAAATATGTTTTATATCAGTATCAGCTGATAAAACCTCAGATATTACATCCACGATGGAGCAATCAGAAAAATTAGATTGTAATTTAAATGTTAACATGAATTTATTTTTACATTTCATTAGTAAATATGGAAGCTCACATCTTTCTCAGGATCATCTTCACACACAGCCGGTTTGCCCGTTTAAATCAAGTTTTGCTGTTAATAAAACTTTGTTTTGCTCTGAATGTAGAAGTTCAGACTGGATCTGCAGTGGAGGTGGAACCTCCCTGACTGAGAGGCTCGAAACTGAGTCAGAAACAGAGGAAGAGGCGAAACTGCTTCATCTCTACGGCGCCGTAAAGCAGAGGAGGAGGAGGATGAAGAAAGAGTGGCGGAGATGTGGGCAGATGAAGCTCAGATGAGTCAGGAGGGGGGAGATTTTTACGCCGCGTTTCAGACTTCAGTAAAAATCAGATAAAACTCAAGAAATAAAAGTTTCACTGAGGAAAAGTCACTTTTATAATAACTTGTAAATACTGTAAAATCTGGAATTATTTATTGTTGAGAAATAAACTTTTATTTGTGTGTTTTTATTTTATAGGCTGCGGTTTTTAAATTTTCCATTTTTACTGACGTCAGACCAAAAACAAAATAAAACAAAAACCACAAAATAAACAACATTATTGACAACTTATGTTGTTGCTTTTATTCCATTTGACGCGTGATAAGCTGATATCCTGTTATTGATGCTGACATCATTCATACCTTTTTACTGGAAATCACAACATTTATTTGTTTTCTTTAAAAAGTATTTCTGACTAGTTTAACATGTTTTTCTGAGATGAAACACATGAAGAGGATCTGTTCAACACCTTTCTGGACTCCTGACCTGACTGTAAACAGACCCCACGTCCGTCCTGCCACTTCCTCCACCTGTCACCGTCTCATCCTGCTGCCAAGCCTGGAAGTGACGAACCGCATCCGGATTTGTTGGTAAAAAACTCGCAGAACCGCAAACAGATATTTTCATCTCAAGCATCGGCCTAAAAAAGCACGTTTTAGATGATGGGAAATTAAACAAATAAAACGGACGTTTTATTAAGATTCACTTGTTTTTTGTTTGAAAAGAAAAATGTGAAAAAAACAAGAAAAAAAACCAAAATATCAGAAAATCAGTAAATTAACAACGAAACCAAAGAAAAAAAATCAGTAAAATATCAGATTTTTGTTTTTAGGGTTTGATTTTGTCTCATTGATTAAATAACATTTTTCTTTGAGCATTAAAAACTCTTTTCTTTTGTAAATAAAACAGTTCTATTTTTCTGATATTCACAGCAGGTTCATTCATTCATTCAATTCAACTTTATTTATATAGCGTCAAATCACGGCAATGCCATCTCAAGACGCTTTACAGACAGAGGGGAAAACATAATGAAGGCCAATTCATAACAGCCTATATAAGGAAACCAACAGATTGAGTTGAGTCCAACTCAATCTCCCATCCTGAGCAAGCACACTGGCGACAGTGGGAAGGAAAAAACTCCCTTTTAACAGGAAGGAAACCTCCGGCAGAACCCGGCTCAGGACAGGCAGCCATCTGCCTCTGCTGTGTGGGGGGAAGAGGACAGAAAGACAACAGACAACAGGAACTGCTACTCCCGGCCAGGGAGACCTGCTGAGACAGGAGACATACATGTTAATGATGCAACACTGTTATGGGGGGGGGGGGGTAAAAGAGAGAGATAAAGAGAAAAAGAAAGAAGCTCAGTGTATCAGGAAATGTCCCTCAGCAGTCTAAACCTATAGCAGCATAACTAAGGGATGCTAACCATCCCTAGCTATAGGACTTATCAAAAAGATAAGTCTTCAGCCTAGTCTTAAAGGTGGGGAGGGTGTCTGCTTCCCTAACACTAACTGGGAGCTTATTCCATAAGAGAGGGGCCTGATAACCAAAGGCTCTGCCTCCTGCTCGGCTCTTTGAGACTCTAGGAACCACAAGTAAGCCTGCAGTCTGCGAACGAAGTACTCTGCTTGGTATATAAGGAACTATGAGGTCTTTGATATATAGTGGTGCCTGGTTATGGAGGGCTTTATATGTAAGGAGAAGGATTTTAAATTCTATTCTAGATTCAACAGGCAGCCAATGAAGAGAGGCTAAAACTGGAGAAATATGATCTCTCCTGCTGGTTCTGGTCAGGACTCTGGCTGCAGAATTCTGGATCAGCTGAAGGCTTTTCAGGGCATATTTAGGACAGCCCAGTAATAGAGAGTTACAGTAATCTAGTCTCGAAGTAACAAAAGCCTGAACCAGTATTCATCAATTCATCAATCATCCAACCATCATAGAGCCACACAGTAGGTTTATGAATTTAAATAAAGTTTTTCTGTTAATAAAACTTTATTTTGCTCTGAACGAATCTGTTCAGACTGAATCTGTTCAGACTGGATCTGTTCAGACTGGATCCGTTCAGACTGAATCTGTTCAGACTGGATCTGTTCAGACTGGATCCGTTCAGACTGGATCTGTTCAGACTGAATCCGTTCAGACTGGATCTGTTCAGACTGGATCTGTTCAGACTGAATCCGTTCAGACTGGATCTGTTCAGACTGAATCCGTTCAGACTGAATCTCTTCAGACTGGATCCGTTCAGACTGGATCTGTTCAGACTGAATCCGTTCAGACTGAATCTCTTCAGACTGGATCCGTTCAGACTGGATCTGTTCAGACTGAATCCGTTCAGACTGGATCTGTTCAGACTGAATCCGTTCAGACTGGATCTGTTCAGACTGGATCTGTTCAGACTGAATCCGTTCAGACTGGATCTGTTCAGACTGAATCTGTTCAGACTGAATCTCTTCAGACTGGATCCGTTCAGACTGGATCTGTTCAGACTGAATCTGTTCAGACTGGATCTGTTCAGACTGGATCTGTTCAGACTGAATCTCTTCAGACTGGATCCGTTCAGACTGGATCTGTTCAGACTGAATCTGTTCAGACTGAATCTCTTCAGACTGGATCCGTTCAGACTGGATCTGTTCAGACTGAATCCGTTCAGACTGAATCTGTTCAGACTGAATCTGTTCAGACTGAATCCGTTCAGACTGGATCTGTTCAGACTGGATCTGTTCAGACTGGATCTGTTCAGACTGAATCTCTTCAGACTGGATCCGTTCAGACTGGATCTGTTCAGACTGAATCTGTTCAGACTGAATCTCTTCAGACTGGATCCGTTCAGACTGGATCTGTTCAGACTGAATCCGTTCAGACTGGATCCGTTCAGACTGAATCTGTTCAGACTGAATCTCTTCAGACTGGATCCGTTCAGACTGAATCTGTTCAGACTGAATCTGTTCAGACTGGATCTGTTCAGACTGAATCTGTTCAGACTGGATCTGTTCAGACTGAATCTGTTCAGACTGGATCCGTTCAGACTGGATCTGCTGAATCTGTTCAGACTGGATCTGTTCAGACTGGATCATTTCAGACTGGATCTGTTCAGACTGGATCTGTTCAGACTGGATCCGTTCAGACTGGATCTGTTCAGACTGAATCTGTTCAGACTGAATCTGTTCAGACTGGATCCGTTCAGACTGGATCTGTTCAGACTGAATCTCTTCAGACTGGATCTGTTCAGACTGGATCTGTTCAGACTGAATCTGTTCAGACTGGATCTGTTCAGACTGGATCTGTTCAGACTGAATCTCTTCAGACTGGATCCGTTCAGACTGAATCTGTTCAGACTGAATCTGTTCAGACTGGATCTGTTCAGACTGAATCTGTTCAGACTGAATCTCTTCAGACTGGATCCGTTCAGACTGAATCTGTTCAGACTGAATCTGTTCAGACTGGATCTGTTCAGACTGAATCTGTTCAGACTGGATCCGTTCAGACTGGATCTGCTGAATCTGTTCAGACTGGATCTGTTCAGACTGGATCATTTCAGACTGGATCTGTTCAGACTGGATCTGTTCAGACTGGATCTGCTGAATCTGTTCAGACTGGATCCGTTCAGACTGAATCCGTTCAGACTGAATCTGTTCAGACTGAATCTCTTCAGACTGGATCTGTTCAGACTGGATCTGTTCAGACTGAATCCGTTCAGACTGAATCTCTTCAGACTGGATCTGTTCAGACTGAATCTGTTCAGACTGAATCTCTTCAGACTGGATCTGTTCAGACTGGATCTGTTCAGACTGGTACCGGTTTTGAGAAAAGTCGGATCTCGGTGTTCCTCGCGGCTCCATCCTGGAACCACTGGGCTGATATTTTATATGTGAAACTTTATGCAGACGACACTGTGCTAAACTTTTGTCGCAGTTCAGGAAAAACTCCCGGTTTCTTTTCGTTCATACAGCTGACAGATTTTATCCAATAACTAGCCGTGACCACAAATGGGTTTTTTTTTATTTGATCGTGAAACATGAAAGCTAACAGCTTCCTCGGGATGAGCTTGTTGCTTCACGGCGGTTGTCACATCATGGCTGACGGTTTGTGAGGAAGAGGTCAAATACTCCCTGAGTTCACATGTTTTCTGAGCAGAGTGAGAGGCCCGAAACTGAGTCAGAAACAGAAGAAGAGGTGAAACTACTTCATCTCTACGGCGCCGTAAAGCAGAGGAGGAGGAGGAGGATGAAGAAAGAGTGACGGAGATGTAGGAAGATGAAGCTCAGATGAAGCTCAGATGAGTCAGGAGGGGGGAGATGTCTGCTTGGAAGAGGTTCATGTCTTCATTCTGTGTTCGAGCAGAACCAAACCTGCACACCGTGTTTCTGGAAATGATTCGAGACGTTTCAGACGTTTGGACGCTGCTTCTCGGCTGTTGACTCCTTCGCAGAATAAATTTCCAGCCCAGTACCTCCGAACCAGGACAGTTCGTCTGCATTTCAGCACCAAGCAGCAAAATAACAAACGATAAAAACTCCAGTTTTCCTTTTTTTTAGCCTAAATAAACACAAGCAGGTTTAATATGTTTATATTTAATAAATTTTAGTTTTATCATAAAACGTCACGAAAACTAAAATGATTTTTATTTATTTCTTTTACATATATTTCATAAAGTGTCCCTGCGATGGACCGGCGAGCTGTCCAGGGTGTCCCCGCCTTTTCGCCCAGAAACAGCTGGGATAGGCTCCAGCTCCCCGCCACCTTTCATCAGACTAAGCCGTTAGGATGATGAATCAATATATTTCATATAAACATGTAAAATATCACATACATTTATATTTTATTTCATTTTTAATCAAATTGATTGATTTGTATTGATTAATTCAAATTCATGACTTCATATATGAAAGATTTTTAGATTTATCATTTACATCATGTTTTTGGTTTTTTTTAATCTATTTAATGTTTTTACTTATTTTATTTACATATTTATTTCACACATTTATCCTAACTTATAAATCACGCTGGCTCCTGAAACACTTCATTTCAGGTCAAATCCAGCATTTTAATTTAAAGTTGTGCCCAGACGACATTATTCTAAAGCTCAGCTCGGTTTCTGAGTTCTGCATGATGTGGGACAGCTGAACGCTCTCTCTGTGGCCCAGAACTCAGTCGCTTTTGCTGTGACATATTTATGTGGTTTTCTGAGCAACATAACTCTCCAACCAGAATGCAGATTGGCTTTATTTGGCTCTTCTGAAAGTTTCCCTCCTTCTGATGAGCAGGCTCTTCAACTCGGCGTGGTGTCGGCTAAAAACCTGATTCTACTGAACTGGAGGTCTCCAACCAGTGTCCAACCAGGGCCGGATTAAAAGCGCAAAGGGCCCAGAGTGTCCCACGGGCCCCCCCTCTCCAGCACAACGTTGTGAAAATTGTGAATGATAAAGTTTGAAACGACATTTCTAATGTCTCTCAGGCAGTAGTACCAACAGCAATCCACTACACACTGTGGTGGAACTATCTGGCTTTTATGTACATTTAGTTTCATGTCCAAAAACCTGGTGTTTGCCCTGTGGGGCCCATTAGGCCCCAAATGGGCCCCAAATGGGCGCGGGCCCCTGGGCCCATTGGATAATCCAGCCTTAAATCTAACAGAACATTGCTGTTTCTGAGCTTTTGACCTAAAATTGTCAGGAGGGAAAACAAATCGTTTAAAACACCATCTCCATCTCCATCTTCTGCCACTTATCCGGGGTCGGGTCGCGGGGGCAGCAGCCTAAGCAGGGAAGCCCAGACTTCCCTCTCCCCAGCCACATTTGCCAACTCTGCGGGGGGGATCCCGAGGCGTTCCCAGGCCAGCCGAGAGATATAATCCCTCCAGCGTGTCCTGGGTCTTCCCCGGAGTCTCCTCCCAGAGGGACGTGCCTGGAACACCTCACCAGGGAGGTCCAGGAGGCATCCTGACCAGATGCCCGAGCCACCTCAACTGGTTCCTCTCGATGCGGAGGAGCAGCGGCTCTACTCTGAGCCCCTCCCAGATGACCGAGCTCCTCACCCTATCTCTAAGGGAGAGCCCGGCCACCCTGCGGAGGAAACTCATTTCAGCCGCCTGTATACGAGATCTGGTTCTTTCGGTCACGACCCACAGCTCATGACCATAGGTGAGGGTAGGAACGTAGATCGACTGGTAAATGGAGAGCTTCGCCTTCTGGCTCAGCTCCTTCTTCACCACGACAGACCGGCGCAGAGTTCGCATTACTGCAGACGCCGCACCGATCCGTCTGTCCATCTCGCGCTCCATCCTTCCCTCACTCGTGAACAAGACCCCGAGATATTTAAACTCCTCCACTTGAGGCAGTACCTGACTCCCGACCCGGAGAGGGCAATCCACCCTATTCCGGCTGAGGACCATGGTCTCAGATCTGGAGGTGCTGATTCTCATCCCAGCCGCTTCACACTCGGCAGCGAATCGCTCAAGTCAGAGCTGGAGATCACAACCAGATGAAGCCAACAGGACCACGTCATCCGCAAAAAGCAGGGACCCAATCCTGAGGCCACCAAGCCGGATCCCATCAACACCTCGGCTGCACCTAGAAATTCTGTCCATATAAGTTATGAACAGAATCGGTGATAAAGGGCAGCCTTGGTGGAGTCCAACCCTCACTGGAAACAAATCCGACTTACTACCGGCAATGTGGACCAAGCTCTGGCACCTGTCGTACAGGGACCGGACAGCTCGTACAAGGGGGTCCGGTACCCCATACTCCCGGAGTACCCCCCACAGGAGCCCCCGGGGGACACGGTCGAATGCCTTCTCCAGGTCCACAAAGCACATGTAGACTGGTTGGGCAAACTCCCATGCCCCCTCCAGGACCCCAAAGAGGGTATAGAGCTGGTCCACTGTTTCGCGACCAGGACGCAAACCACACTGCTCCTCCTCAATCCGGGATTCAACTATCCGGCAGACTCTCTTCTCCAGGAATCCTGAATAGACCTTACCAGGGAGGCTGAGGAGTGTGATTCCCCTGTAATTGGAACACACCCTCCGGTCCCCCTTCTTAAAAAGGGGGACCACCACCCCAGTCTGCCAATCCAGCGGTACTGCCCCCGATGTCCACGCGATGCTGCAGAGGCGTGTCAGTCAGGACAGCCCCACAGCATCCAGAGCCTTAAGGAACTCCGGGCGGATCTCATCCACCCCCGGGGCCTTGCCGCCAAGGAGCTTTTTAACCACCTCAGCGACTTCAGCCCCAGAGATAGGAGAGTCCACCCCTGAGTCCCCCAGCTCTGCTTCCTCATCGGAAGACGTGTTGGTAGGATTGAGGAGGTCTTCGAAGT
Source organism: Telmatherina bonti (assembly GCF_933228915.1). Taxonomy (NCBI): domain Eukaryota; kingdom Metazoa; phylum Chordata; class Actinopteri; order Atheriniformes; family Telmatherinidae; genus Telmatherina; species Telmatherina bonti. Next base: position 40,909,085 of record NC_136621.1, on the reverse strand, counting down.
ATTCCTTCCACCGACCCACAACGTCCCGAGTTGAGGTCAGCAGCTCCCCACCTCCACTGTACACAGTATTGACGGAGCACTGCTTCCCCCTCCTGAGCCGCCGGATGGTGGACCAGAATCTCCTCGAAGCCGTCCGGAAGTCTTTCTCCATGGCCTCGCCGAACTCCTCCCATGCCCGAGTTTTTGCCTTAGTGACAGCCGAAGCCGCATGCCGCTTAGCCTGTCGGTACCCATCAGCTGCCTCCAGAGTCCCACAGGCCAAGAAGGCCCGATAGGACTCCTTCTTCAGCTTGACGGCATCCCTCACTGCTGGTGTCCACCAACGAGTCCTGGGATTACCGCCACGACAGGCACCAACGACCTTACAGCCCCAGCTCTGGCTGGCCACCTCAACAATAGAGGCACGGAACACAGCCCATTCGGACTCAATGTCCCCCGCCTCACTCGGGACATGGTTGAAACTCTGCTGAAGGTGGGAGTTGAAGCTCGCTCTGACGGAGGACTCAGCCAGACGTTCCCAGCAGACCTCACAACACGTTTGGGTCTACCAGATCTGACCGGCTTCCTCCCCCACCATCTGAGCCAACTCACCACCAGGTGGTGATCAGTTGAAGCTCCGCCCCCCTCTTCACCCGAGTGTCCAAGGCATGTGGCCGTAGGTCCGATGATACGACTACAAAATCGATCATTGAACTGCGGCCCAGGGAATCCTGATGCCAGGTGTACATATGGACACTCTTATGCTGGAACATGGTGTTCGTTATGGACAATCCATGACGAGCACAGAAGTCCAATAACAAAACACCATTTGGGTTCAGAGGGGGGGGACCATGCCTCCCAATCACTCCCCTCCAGGTCTCACTGTCATTGCCCACGTGAGCATTAAAGTCCCCCAGCAGAACAATGGAGTCCCCAGAAGGAGCACCCTCCAGCACTCCCTCCAAGGACCCCAGAAAGGGTGGGTACTCTGAACTGCTGTTCGGTGCATAAGCACAGACAACAGTCAGGACCCGTCCCCCCACCCGGAGGCGGAGGGAAACTATCCTTTCATCCACCGGGGTAAACCCCAACGTGCAGGCACCAAGCTGGGGGCTGATGAGAATGCCCACACCTGCTCGGCGCCTCTCACCACGAGCAACTCCAGAGTGGAAGAAGGTCCAGCCCCTCTCGAGGGTACTGGTTCCAGAGCCCAAGCCATGCGTCGAGGTGAGTCCAACTATATCTAGTCGGAACCGCTCAACCTCGCGCACAAGCTCAGGCTCCTTCCCCACCAGAGAGGTGACGTTCCACGTCCCTAGAGCCAGCTTCTGCAGCCGGGGATCGGACCGCCAGGGTCCCCACCGCTTGGTGCCGCCCAGCTCACACTGCACCCGACCCCTACGGCTCCTCCCGCAGATGGTGAGCCCACGGGAGGTGGGGCCCATGTAACCCTTTCGGGCTGAGCCCGACCGGGCCCCATGGGTAAAGGCCCGGCCACCAGACGCTCGCTCTCGTACCCCACCTCCAGGTCTGGCTCCAGAGGGGGGTCCCGGTAACCCGCGTCCGGGCAAGGGAACATTCATGCCCAGCTCAGTCGTCATCATAGAGGTCGATGAGCCGTACTTGGTCTGGTCCCTCCCCTAGACACCTGTTTGCCATGGGTGACCCTACCAGGGGCATAAAGCCCCCGACAACATAGCTGCTAGGATCTTCGGGACGCACAAACCCCTCCACCACGATAAGGTGACGGCTCAGGGAGGGGGTGTTTAAAACACCAAAGTGATAATTTTATCCTCAATAAAAGTAGAAATCCGATATTTTGTCCGGCTGATATCGACGTATCGTCTTTAGAATATCGATACGCTGATCTGTTTGAGAGCTTGTGTTCCTGATCGTTGTGTGTTTTATAATCCAGCATTCAGTGGATTGTGTTTATTTCTGTCTTTTTTCTGTGTTGAATGGTTGCATCAGGAGCTTTAGCCGTTTGAGTTCTGGTTCTGACCCGTGACTCACAGACTCGGCGACGCTGAGCTCAGTCTGAAGTCTGGTAACTCCACTTCTTCCTCCTACCGCTTCCTCCTTCCTCCATGTTTGTCGTGGTTTTGCTCTCTCCCCGCCCTCTGCAGCTGGTTTGCTTTGAAGGGAGGAAATGTGCAGCTTGCAGCAGCAGCAGCAGGTCGGGGATGAACTGATTCACGGCATGGAGACGCAGAGCGCCGAGGAGTCCTACACCTCTGCATCACTTCCTCTCGCATCACTTTTTCTGTTGTTGCCGCTCTGTGATTTGGCTTGTCTGTGTTGCTGCAGTCTGTCTTAGTTAGTCTTCATCTTCCTCATCGTCACAGTCATGGATCTCAGAACCGCGGTGATGGTCGCATTGGCTGTTCTCGTAGCTGCAGGTGAGTCCATTTGGTTTGGTTTCTACCGGACGATGAAGAGGAACGGTGACAAGTTAAAGCTTAGTCTTCCTCAGCAGTGCTTAAATGGAACCAGTCCACTAGATTGGTTCTGAACTGGTTTAATGGGATCTACTGGTTATTTCATGAGTTGACGGTAAGCCCAACTTCTCAGGCAAACACTCGGTTGTCCCTGGCAGGACCGGTACCGTCAGCGGTGCAGCGAATCCAATCGCAAACGGAACAATACTCCGAAACAACTCTGTTTGCATCTGATGGAAACAACAAGAATAAAATAAAAGGCAATGTGGATAAAGACAGAAAAGACGCTGATTTAAAGGCAGACCTTCCTAAAGTTGCCCTTTGGAGCCAAAATGGCCGTTTTTGGAGATGTCGCCTCGTTCTGCTTCGTTTCAGTCAGAATATTCTTCACTGATTGTCCTGTGTGTCAACGCGCAACATGATTCCTCAGAGATTTCATGTTCATCCTGAATTTGGGTGCTTTTATTTCAGCCAAGCCGGAACTTCTTCTCATTCAACACAAACCTCACGTGTTTACATCGACGCCAGTCGCATCCACCTGCCGGCTGCAGATATTCCTGTTTCTTTACGGGAAATAAACGTTTCCAGGTTCACAGGCATGATTTTATGTCCCAAACTGAAAAATCTGCTGGAAGTTTCGAAGCTTTTCGTTTTACCTTTAAATGCTGACATGATCAGACTCTCCAGGAGAGTGGCTTAACGTTTCAGAATGTGGGTTCACCTCAGCCTTTCATAGCAGGAATAACGACCATTTTACTTTATAAATTCCAGGAAGGAATTAAGCTCTGCATTTCACCCAACTGCAGCTCCAATTGTTGATATTAAATAAAAATGTTTGATAGTTTTGGGGAAAAAAATTGAACTTTTTTTCCACTTTAAACCCCAACTAATGAAAAGAAAAAAGGAGAAAAGTCTTTATATGGCTCCTTACCAAGATGCATGTCGGACTTAATGAGCAGCTGAATATAACGGTTTTAGTAACTGATAGTTGGATAAAATTATAATATAAATTTAGACTTCAGGCCTTCATCACTCTGGATGAGTTTAAGCTCTGCTGACTCGTGTTGTTTGCATGTTTCTATCTTCATGTTTGTTCTCTTGCAGTGATGAAAAGTTGTTCCTGTTCTGGATGGTAGTATCCAGAATGTCATTCTTGTTCTGGATGGTAGTATCCAGAATGTCATTCTTGTTCTGGATGGTAGTATCCAGAATGTTGTTCCTGTTCCGGATGGTAGTATCCAGAACTTTGTTCCTGTTCTGGATGGTAGTATCCAGAATGTTGTTCCAGTTCTGGATGATAGTATCCAGAATGTTGTTCCTGTTCTGGATGGTAGTATCCAGAATGTTGTTCCAGTTCTGGATGATAGTATCCAGAATGTTCCTGTTCTGGAAGGTAGTATCCAGAATGTTGTTCCTGTTCTGGATGGTAGTATCCAGGATGTTGTTCCTGTTCTGGATGGTAGTATCCAGAATGTTCCTGTTCTGGAAGGTAGTATCCAGAATGTCATTCTTGTTCTGGATGGTAGTATCCAGAATGTTGTTCCTGTTCTGGATGGTAGTATCCAGAACGTTGTTCCTGTTCTGGATGGTAGTATCCAGAACGTTGTTCCTGTTCTGGATGGTAGTATCCAGAACATTGTTCCTATTCTGGATGGTAGTATCCAGGATATTCCTGTTCTGGATGGTAGTATCCAGGATATTCCTGTTCTGGATGGTAGTATCCAGAACGTTGTTCCTGTTCTGGATGGTAGTATCCAGAATGTTCCTGTTCTGGATGGTAGTATCCAGAACGTTGTTCCTATTCTGGATGGTAGTATCCAGGATATTCCTGTTCTGGATGGTAGTATTCAGAATGTTGTTCCAGTTCTGGATGGTAGTATCCAGAATGTTGTTCCTGTTCTGGATGGTAGTATCCAGAACTTTGTTCCTGTTCTGGATGGTAGTATCCAGAATGTTGTTCCTGTTCTGGATGGTAGTATCCAGAATGTCATTCCTGTTCTGGATGGTAGTATCCAGAATGTTGTTCCTGTTCTGGATGGTAGTATCCAGAATGTCATTCCTGTTCTGGATGGTAGTATCCAGAACTTTGTTCCTGTTCTGGATGGTAGTATCCGGAATGTTGTTCCTGTTCTGGATGGTAGTATCCAGAACGTTGTTCCTATTCTGGATGGTAGTATCCAGGATATTCCTGTTCTGGATGGTAGTATTCAGAATGTTGTTCCAGTTCTGGATGGTAGTATCCAGAATGTTGTTCCTGTTCTGGATGGTAGTATCCAGAACTTTGTTCCTGTTCTGGATGGTAGTATCCAGAATGTTGTTCCTGTTCTGGATGGTAGTATCCAGAATGTCATTCCTGTTCTGGATGGTAGTATCCAGAATGTTGTTCCTGTTCCGGATGGTAGTATCCAGAACTTTGTTCCTGTTCTGGATGGTAGTATCCGGAATGTTGTTCCTGTTCTGGATGGTAGTATCCAGAACGTTGTTCCTGTTCTGGATGGTAGTATCCAGAATGTTGTTCCTGTTCTGGATGGTAGCATCCAGAATGTTGTTCCTGCTCTGGATGGTAGTATCCAGAACGTTGTTCCTGTTCTGGATGGTAGTATCCAGAATGTTGTTCCTGCTCTGATGGTAGTATCCAGAATGTTGTTCCTGCTCTGATGGTAGTATCCAGAATGTTATTCCTGTTCCGGATGGTAGTATCCAGAACTTTGTTCCTGTTCTGGATGGTAGTATCCAGAACGTTGTTCCTATTCTGGATGGTAGTATCCAGGATATTCCTGTTCTGGATGGTAGTATCCAGAATGTCATTCCTGTTCTGGATGGTAGTATCCAGAATGTTGTTCCTGTTCCGGATGGTAGTATCCAGAACTTTGTTCCTGTTCTGGATGGTAGTATCCAGAATGTTGTTCCTGTTCCGGATGGTAGTATCCAGAACTTTGTTCCTGTTCTGGATGGTAGTATCCGGAATGTTGTTCCTGTTCTGGATGGTAGTATCCAGAACGTTGTTCCTGTTCTGGATGGTAGTATCCAGAATGTTGTTCCTGTTCTGGATGGTAGCATCCAGAATGTTGTTCCTGCTCTGGATGGTAGTATCCAGAACGTTGTTCCTGTTCTGGATGGTAGTATCCAGAATGTTGTTCCTGCTCTGATGGTAGTATCCAGAATGTTGTTCCTGCTCTGATGGTAGTATCCAGAATGTTATTCCTGTTCCGGATGGTAGTATCCAGAACTTTGTTCCTGTTCTGGATGGTAGTATCCAGAACGTTGTTCCTATTCTGGATGGTAGTATCCAGGATATTCCTGTTCTGGATGGTAGTATCCAGAATGTTGTTCCTGTTCTGGATGGTAGTATCCAGAATGTCATTCCTGTTCTGGATGGTAGTATCCAGAATGTTGTTCCAGTTCCGGATGGTAGTATCCAGAACTTTGTTCCTGTTCCGGATGGTAGTATCCAGAACTTTGTTCCAGTTCTGGATGGTAGTATCCAGAATATTGTTCCTGTTCTGGATGGTAGTATCCAGAATATTGTTCCTGTTCTGGATGGTAGTATCCAGAATATTGTTCCTGTTCTGGATGGTAGTATCCAGGATGTTGTTCCTGTTCTGGATGGTAGTATCCAGAACGTTGTTCCTGTTCTGGATGGTAGTATCCAGAATGTCCTTCCTGTTCCGGATGGTAGTATCCAGAATGTTCCTGTTCTGGATGGTAGTATCCAGAATGTTGTTCCTGTTCTGGATGGTAGTATCCAGAATGTTCCTGTTCTGGATGGTAGTATCCAGAATGTTTTTCCTGTTCTGGATTGATATCTTTTATATCTTGGAGAGGAAATGGTTCTATCTCACAATGAGGAAGAATCTTTCACAACATTCCTGATCCGGATGCTGATCCAGATCAGAGTCAGACCAGGTCCCCTCCAGGAGGTTTATCCTCTGCACACAGTCAGACCACTGTCGGCAGAAACAACCTGCTCCTCCGGCGGCCTTCTTACGGCTTTCGGAGCTCGAGCCGAACAACCAGCTCTGTTCCTTCTATAACGGATTTACACCAAAACATAATCATCCTGGTTTAATCCGACCGGCTTTATTCGACTCTTTCACCATGAAAACATACATTCAGCAGCAGGATCCATACGGTGGATCTAGCTCCATAGCTTTTCAAGATTCAGAAAAGTTTTTGGTTCTCTTCTGAATCCGATCCGACATTTAATCCGGAGCCACATCAGGCCTAAACCAAACCCTGGGATGCGATGTTCTCCGTTTCTGTCATGTAAAGAGGATCCAACCGTTAGAAAATCAGCGTGGATTAAATGAAAACTTTCAGAGCGAAGCTGGTGGTAATTTGATGTTTTCTGCTTTTCATTTATTTATTTGCTTGTTTGTTTGCTGCTGCACAGAGAAAATAACTCCACGCATGAACAACAAACTATTTTACAGACGACTTAGGTTAAATTTAGGTGTTAAAAATATGCAAATGATCCAAACTGTAACGAAAATGTAGGAAAATCTCTGTTTTGTTTTTTGTTTAAATAAAAATGTTGCTTTAAGCCAGAAGACGCTGAAGAGACGACGTCTTCAGCAGAATTACAAACCACGTCTTTTTTTATCTGAACCATGCAACATGTTCCCGTCTGAAATAAACTGCAGTTCTGTTGGACCAAAGCAGATTTACCCGAACCGGACCAAAGCAGATTTACCCGAACCGGACCAAAGCAGATTTACCCGAACCGGACCAAAGCAGATTTACCTGAACCGGACCAAAGCAGATTTACCCGAACCGGACCAAAGCAGATTTACCTGAACCGGACCAAAGCAGATTTACCTGAACCAGACCAAAGCAGAGTTAACCGAACCGGACCAAAGCAGATTTACCCGAACCGGACCAAAGCAGATTTACCTGAACCGGACCAAAGCAGATTTAACCAAACCGGACCAAAGCAGATTTACCTGAACCGGACCAAAGCAGATTTACCTGAAATAGCAAATAAACAAATAAAGTATCAAAATAACCAAATAAAATAATCATAGGTTCTGCTGGTTCTGGTGTTTCTGCAGGTTCTGGTGTTTCTGCAGGTTCTGCAGGTTCTGGTGGTTCTGCAGGTTCTGGTGTTTCTGCAGGTTCTGGTGGTTCTGCTGGTTCTGATGTTTCTGCAGGTTCTGGTGTTTCTGCAGGTTCTGGTGGTTCTGCTGGTTCTGGTGTTTCTGCAGGTTCTGCTGGTTCTGCAGGTTCTGGTGTTTCTGCAGGTTGTGGTGGTTCTGCTGGTTCTGCAGGTTCTGCTGGTTCTGGTGTTTCTGCAGGTTCTGGTGTTTCTGCAGGTTGTGGTGGTTCTGCAGGTTGTGGTGGTTCTACTGGTTCTGCAGTTTCTGCAGGTTCTGGTGGTTCTGCTGGTTCTGGTGGTTCTGCAGGTTCTGCTGGTTCTGGTGGTTCTGCAGGTTCTGGTGTTTCTGCAGGTTCTGATGTTTCTGCAGGTTCTGGTGTTTCTGCTGGTTCTGGTGTTTCTGCAGGTTCTGGTGGTTCTGCTGGTTCTGATATTTCTGCAGGTTGTGGTGGTTCTGCTGGTTCTGGTGGTTCTGCAGGTTCTGGTGTTTCTGCAGGTTGTGGTGGTTCTGCTGGTTCTGGTGGTTCTGCAGGTTCTGCTGGTTCTGCAGGTTCTGATGTTTCTGCAGGTTGTGGTGGTTCTGCTGGTTCTGATGTTTCTGCAGGTTCTGGTGTTTCTGCAGGTTCTGGTGGTTCTGCTGGTTCTGGTGGTTCTGCAGGTTCTGCTGGTTCTGCAGGTTCTGGTGGTTCTGCAGGTTGTGGTGGTTCTGCTGGTTCTGCAGGTTCTGCAGGTTCTGGTGTTTCTGCAGGTTCTGCTGGTTCTGCAGGTTCTGGTGTTTCTGCAGGTTCTGCAGGTTCTGCTGGTTCTGCAGGTTCTGCTGGTTCTGGTGTTTCTGCAGGTTCTGGTGTTTCTGCAGGTTGTGGTGGTTCTGCAGGTTCTGCAGGTTCTGCTGGTTCTGATGTTTCTGCAGGTTCTGGTGGTTCTGCTGGTTCTGGTGTTTCTGCTGGTTCTGGTGGTTCTGCAGGTTCTGCTGGTTCTGCAGGTTGTGGTGGTTCTGCAGGTTCTGGTGGTTCTGCTGGTTCTGCAGGTTCTGCAGGTTCTGCTGGTTCTGCAGGTTCTGGTGGTTCTGCAGGTTGTGGTGGTTCTGCTGGTTCTGGTGTTTCTGCAGGTTCTGGTGTTTCTGCAGGTTGTGGTGGTTCTGCAGGTTCTGCTGGTTTTGCAGGTTCTGGTGTTTCTGCAGGTTCTGGTGGTTCTGCTGGTTCTGGTGTTTCTGCTGGTTCTGATGTTTCTGCAGGTTCTGCAGGTTCTGGTGTTTCTGGTGTTTCTGCAGGTTCTGGTGTTTCTGAGGGTTGTGGTGGTTCTGCTGGTTCTGCAGGTTCTGCTGGTTCTGGTGTTTCTGCAGGTTCTGGTGTTTCTGAGGGTTGTGGTGGTTCTGCTGGTTCTGCAGGTTCTGCTGGTTCTGATGTTTCTGCAGGTTCTGGTGGTTCTGCTGGTTCTGGTGTTTCTGCTGGTTCTGATGTTTCTGCAGGTTCTGCAGGTTCTGGTGTTTCTGGTGGTTCTGCAGGTTCTGGTGGTTCTGCTGGTTCTGGTGGTTCTGCTGGTTCTGGTGTTTCTGCAGGTTGTGGTGTTTCTGCAGGTTCTGCTGGTTCTGCAGGTTCTGGTGGTTCTGCAGGTTGTGGTGGTTCTGCTGGTTCTGCAGGTTCTGCTGGTTCTGATGTTTCTGCAGGTTCTGCTGGTTCTGCAGGTTGTGGTGGTTCTGCTGGTTCTGGTGGTTCTGCAGGTTCTGGTGTTTCTGCAGGTTGTGGTGGTTCTGCTGGTTCTGGAGGTTCTGCAGGTTCTGGTGTTTCTGCAGGTTGTGGTGGTTCTGCAGGTTGTGGTGGTTCTGCTGGTTCTGCAGGTTCTGGTGTTTCTGCTGGTTCTGCAGGTTCTGCAGGTTCTGGTGTTTCTGCAGGTTCTGATGTTTCTGCAGGTTCTGGTGTTTCTGCTGGTTCTGGTGTTTCTGCAGGTTCTGGTGGTTCTGCAGGTTCTGATGTTTCTGCAGGTTCTGGTGTTTCTACAGGTTGTGGTGGTTCTGCAGGTTGTGGTGGTTCTGCTGGTTCTGCAGGTTCTGCAGGTTCTGGTGTTTCTGCAGGTTCTCGTGGTTCTGCTGGTTCTGGTGGTTCTGCTGGTTCTGGTGTTTCTGCAGGTTGTGGTGGTTCTGCAGGTTGTGGTGGTTCTGCTGGTTCTGCTGGTTCTGATGTTTCTGCAGGTTCTGGTGTTTCTGCTGGTTCTGGTGTTTCTGCAGGTTCTGGTGGTTCTGCTGGTTCTGGTGGTTCTGCTGGTTCTGATGTTTCTGCAGGTTCTGGTGGTTCTGCAGGTTCTGGTGGTTCTGCTGGTTCTGATGTTTCTGCAGGTTCTGCTGGTTCTGATGTTTCTGCAGGTTCTGGTGGTTCTGCTGGTTCTGGCGGTTCTGCAGGTTCTGGTGTTTCTGCAGGTTCTGGTGGTTCTGGTGTTTCTGCAGGTTCTGATGTTTCTGCAGGTTCTGGTGTTTCTGCAGGTTCTGGTGTTACTGCAGGTTGTGGTGGTTCTGCTGGTTCTGGTGTTTCTGCAGGTTCTGATGTTCTGCAGGTTCTGGTGTTTCTGCTGGTTCTGGTGGTTCTGCAGGTTCTGGTGTTTCTGCAGGTTGTGGTGGTTCTGCTGGTTCTGGTGTTACTGCAGGTTGTGGTGGTTCTGCTGGTTCTGGTGTTTCTGCAGGTTCTGATGTTTCTGCAGGTTCTGGTGTTTCTGCAGGTTCTGGTGTTTCTGCAGGTTCTGCAGGTTCTGGTGTTTCTGCAGGTTCTGATGTTTCTGCAGGTTCTGGTGTTTCTGCAGGTTCTGGTGTTACTGCAGGTTCTGATGTTTCTGCAGGTTCTGGTGTTTCTGCTGGTTCTGGTGGTTCTGCAGGTTCTGGTGTTTCTGCAGGTTGTGGTGGTTCTGCTGGTTCTGGTGTTACTGCAGGTTGTGGTGGTTCTGCTGGTTCTGCTGGTTCTGGTGTTTCTGCAGGTTCTGGTGTTTCTGCAGGTTCTGGTGTTTCTGCAGGTTCTGGTGGTTCTGCTGGTTCTGGTGGTTCTGCAGGTTCTGGTGGTTCTGCAGGTTGTGGTGGTTCTGCTGGTTCTGCAGGTTCTGGTGGTTCTGCAGGTTGTGGTGGTTCTGCTGGTTCTGCAGGTTCTGGTGTTTCTGCAGGTTGTGGTGGTTCTGCTGGTTCTGGTGGTTCTGCAGGTTCTGGTGTTTCTGCTGGTTCTGCAGGTTCTGGTGTTTCTGCAGGTTCTGATGTTTCTGCAGGTTCTGGTGTTTCTGCTGGTTCTGGTGTTTCTGCAGGTTCTGGTGTTTCTGCAGGTTCTGCAGGTTCTGGTGTTTCTGGTGGTTCTGCTGGTTCTGGTGGTTCTGCAGGTTCTGGTGTTTCTGCAGGTTCTGGTGGTTCTGCTGGTTGTGGTGGTTCTGCAGGTTGTGGTGGTTCTGCTGGTTCTGCAGGTTCTGCTGGTTCTGATGTTTCTGCAGGTTCTGGTGGTTCTGCTGGTTCTGATGTTTCTGCAGGTTCTGGTGTTTCTGCTGGTTCTGGTGTTTCTGCAGGTTCTGCTGGTTCTGCTGGTTCTGGTGGTTCTGCTGGTTCTGATGTTTCTGCAGGTTCTGGTGGTTCTGCAGGTTCTGGTGGTTCTGCTGGTTCTGATGTTTCTGCAGGTTCTGGTGGTTCTGCAGGTTCTGGTGGTTCTGCTGGTTGTGGTGGTTCTGCAGGTTCTGGTGGTTCTGCAGGTTCTGGTGTTTCTGCAGGTTCTGGTGGTTCTGCTGGTTGTGGTGGTTCTGCAGGTTCTGGTGTTTCTGCAGGTTCTGGTGTTTCTGCTGGTTCTGGCGGTTCTGCAGGTTCTGGTGTTTCTGGAGGTTCTGGTGTTTCTGCAGGTTCTGGTGTTTCTGCAGGTTCTGCTGGTTCTGCAGGTTCTGCAGGTTCTGGTGTTTCTGCAGGTTCTGCTGGTTCTGCAGGTTCTGGTGTTTCTGCAGGTTGTGGTGGTTCTGCTGGTTCTGCAGGTTCTGCTGGTTCTGCTGGTTCTGGTGTTTCTGCAGGTTCTAGTGTTTCTGCAGGTTCTGGTGGTTCTGCTGGTTCTGGTGGTTCTGCAGGTTCTGCTGGTTCTGATGTTTCTGCAGGTTCTGGTGGTTCTGCTGGTTCTGGTGGTTCTGCAGGTTGTGGTTGTTCTGCTGGTTCTGGTGTTTCTGCTGGTTCTGGTGTTTCTGCTGGTTCTGGTGGTTCTGCAGGTTCTGCTGGTTCTGCAGGTTGTGGTGGTTCTGCAGGTTCTGCTGGTTCTGCAGGTTCTGGTGTTTCTGCACGTTGTGGTGTTTCTGCAGGTTGTGGTGGTTCTGCTGGTTCTGCAGGTTCTGGTGTTTCTGCAGGTTGTGGTGGTTCTGCAGGTTCTGGTGGTTCTGCTGGTTCTGCAGGTTCTGCTGGTTCTGATGTTTCTGCAGGTTCTGGTGGTTCTGCTGGTTCTGGTGGTTCTGCAGGTTCTGATGTTTCTGCAGGTTCTGCAGGTTCTGGTGGTTCTGCAGGTTCTGGTGTTTCTGCAGGTTCTGGTGGTTCTGCTGGTTCTGGTGGTTCTGCTGGTTCTGGTGTTTCTGCAGGTTGTGGTGGTTCTGCAGGTTGTGGTGGTTCTGCTGGTTCTGATGTTTCTGCAGGTTCTGGTGTTTCTGCAGGTTCTGGTGGTTCTGCCGGTTCTGATGTTTCTGCAGGTTCTGATGTTTCTGCAGGTTCTGCAGGTTCCAGCTGCTGTTCCACCTGAACATTACACATGAAACAACGTGTTCTGAATGAGATCTCTTTTCACTCTAAACTCTGCGGTTCTGCTGAACGTTGCTGATTCTGATGACATTCTTCAACATGGACAAAGTAAACGAATCTCAGAACCTGACGGGTTCCATCGGGACGGAGCAGAATCACGTCCATCTGACATTTATGATCAATAATTGAATCCTTTTAGCTTCTTGTGATGAAATTCATGAAATTTGTGTTTGTTTTAATCGTGTCATCTTGTTTCTGTCGTCCATGTTTGCCGAGTTGTAAACAGCTTCAGCTGAAGGAACCAGAACCTTTCAGGATTGTGGCGGAACCGGTGGGTTCTCCAATAGATTGAGACCAAACAAGCTGCTTCAGTTTGTGGGAAATAAGCAAGTAAATGTTCAGAATTCAGTAGAAACTGCTAGAAATGAATTCCTGCTGGTTTCATACGAAGCTTCCTGCAGGAACTGATTAATCAATACAACCGATAATTATTCACATTTAACGTTTAAAACTTACAATTTAACTCAAATGTTGTCTCATGGATTTTGTTTATTTTCAGCAGAAAAGTTTCATTTACTCCATGTAAATCACAGATTTAATTTAAGTTAAACTGCGGCGATGCGCGACAACGCCGTCGTCTCAATACGCTTCCAGTTCAGTCCAGTTCATTATGATCCAGTTAAAACAAATAGATCCATGTTGGTCCGATACGTTACAAATCTGTATGAAGCAAAAGCTGCAGGAGGAGACGGTGGAGACAGAACCAGGAAAGACTGGTCCAGCTGAGGAATCTGTCTGATGTTTCTACAAGAAGAGCAAAACAAACTGATTTTCATTCGTTTTTATTTTTAAAAACAAAAAAAAAAAGGAAAAAATTACAACATTTCTGATGTCAGAATGAAAAAAGAATGAAACTGAAGCAGGTAAAGGTTGACATTTCCCCGCAGCGTAACGCCACCGTGAAGAAACTTTCTCTTTGAATTTCATGCCGCTGAAATTCGCGCCACCTCCGCCAAACAGAAACGGCTTTGTGGTCAAAATCAGCAAAAGTCTGCAAAGCTGTCGGAGAAAACGAGGTTTTCTCAGTGAAACTGGAGTGTGTGATGAAAACGCCGAGGCCAGCATGAGAACCGACACATTTCCAGCAGAAACAGAGAAAAAACGATGAAATACGAGAGAAAAGGGAATTTTTAAAACTAATGATGCAGGAAAAAATCAAAGATTTCTGGTCACAGCTCACATAAAACTGATCTTACAGATTATTCTGACTCCACTATCTGCCGTGTCGGATACGTAGGAACATATTCTGCTGCTCTGGTTTAAAAGCTGGACTAAAATCTAAACTTTGTGGGACGTTTCTGCTGAAGTTGTTTCACTGTTACGCCGATGACTAACCGATCTATCTGTTGAAAAAGGGATGGACTTTATGTGAACTTTGCACAAACATTTGAGAGGACATAAAATCTTGGATGGAAATTAAATTTATATAATTTAATTTTTGAATTACTCCAAAATGAAGGTGATGGTGTTGGGACCCAGTTCTGCTGACGTCCACCGACACGTCTGGTTAATTACCTCCACCGAGGCGTTGATCAGTTTGCTTTACATAAAACCTGCTGAGGATCTTCATGGTGTGTTTCTGAGAAAGGCTCCTGGTCTAACTTAGACTCTGATCCGGATCAGCATCTTGATCAGGAATGTTGTGAAGGATTCTTCTTCATTGTGAGATAGAACCATTTTCAGTACATCTGCATATAACTCCACAATAAATGGTGAGAAAATCCAGGAGACGTTCCCAACAGGCTTTCCAATATATCAAATGTGGATCCCAACAACATTCTATATACCACCATCCAGAACAGGAACAACATTCTATATACTACCATCCAGAACAGGAACAACATTTCATCACTGCAAGAGAACAAACATGCAACTTACACCAAAATGTCTCCAAGACACTGTGTAATAATGATCAATGGATCTGGAATATGATAGTGGATCAATATAAGATGGATGTGGGACCAGAACATCGACTGCTGGCTGGACGTCTGACCTCACTGGGTTTTATAGATTGAAATGATTTTGCATCCAGAAATTGTAAACCCAGGTTTTAAGTTGAAGCTTGTTTTTGAGTTGAAGCTTGAAGACCAGATTGAGTCAGTTTTTAGACGCGGTTTTCTCAGCTAAGGCAGACGAGGAAAACGAAGCATTTCTCAGCACAGCAGCAGTTTGAAACAGTAATTCACACTTTCATTATCCACCCAGCGACATTAATGCAAAGCACTGGGGTGAGTCAGTCATCTATACCTAACTGCAGCGGCATGCCTTTTAACTGGCACACGCATGTGGCACGCCACGCTGCCCGTTCACTTTAGAATTAATTTAAACTACTTTTAAGTGTTTGAATGAGGATGCCCCATTGTAAACCCACTGTAAACCCCTTGTAAATCCATTGTAAACCTATTGTAAACCCATTGTACACCCATCGAAAACCCACTGTAAACCCACTATAAACCAACTGTAAACCCATCGTAAACCCATTGTAAACCCATTGTAAACCCACTGTAAACCCACTGTAAACCCACTGTAAGCCCACTGTAAACCAACTGTAAACCCATTGTAAACCCACTGTAAACCCACTGTAAACCAACGGTAAGCCCACTGTAAACCAACTGTAAACCCATTGTAAACCCACTGTAAACCCATTGTAAGCCCATCGTAAACCCACTGTAAACCCATCGTAAATCCACTGTAAACCCACTGTAAACCCCTTGTAAATCCATTGTAAACCTATTGTAAACCCATTGTACACCCATCGAAAACCCACTGTAAACCCACTATAAACCAACTGTAAACCCATCGTAAACCCATTGTAAACCCATTGTAAACCCACTGTAAACCCACTGTAAGCCCACTGTAAACCAACTGTAAACCCATTGTAAACCCACTGTAAACCCACTGTAAACCAACGGTAAGCCCACTGTAAACCAAGTGTAAACCCATTGTAAACCCACTGTAAACCCATTGTAAGCCCATCGTAAACCCACTGTAAACCCATCGTAAATCCACTGTAAACCCACTGTAAACCCCTTGTAAATCCATTGTAAACCTATTGTAAACCCATTGTACACCCATCGAAAACCCACTGTAAACCCACTATAAACCAACTGTAAACCCATCGTAAACCCATTGTAAACCCATTGTAAACCCACTGTAAACCCACTGTAAACCCACTGTAAGCCCACTGTAAACCAACTGTAAACCCATTGTAAACCCACTGTAAACCCACTGTAAACCAACGGTAAGCCCACTGTAAACCAATTGTAAACCCATTGTAAACCCACTGTAAACCCATTGTAAGCCCATCGTAAACCCACTGTAAACCCATCGTAAACCCACTGTAAACCCACTGTAAACCAACTGTAAACCCACTGTAAACCAATTGTAAACCCACTGTAAGCCCACTGTAAACCCACTGTAAGCCCACTGTAAACCAACTGTAAACCCATTGTAAACCCACTGTAAACCAACAGTAAGCCCACTGTAAACCAACTGTAAACCCATTGTAAACCCACTGTAAACCCATTGTAAGCCCACTGTAAACCCACTGTAAACCAACTGTAAACCCACTGTAAGCCCACTGTAAACCAACTGTAAACCCATTGTAAGCCCATCGTAAACCCACTGTAAACCCATCGTAAACCCACTGTAAACCCACTGTAAACCAACTGTAAACCCACTGTAAGCCCACTGTAAACCCACTGTAAGCCCACTGTAAACCAACTGTAAACCCATTGTAAGCCCATCGTAAACCCACTGTAAACCCACTGTAAGCCCACTGTACACCCACTGTAAACCAACTGTAAGCCCACTGTAAACCCACTGTAAACTCACTGTAAGCCCACTGTAAACCAACTGTAAACCCACTGTAAACCCACTGTAAACCAACGGTAAGCCCACTGTAAACCCACTGTAAACCCATTGTAAGCCCATCGTAAACCCACTGTAAACCCATCGTAAACCCACTGTAAACCCACTGTAAACCAACTGTAAACCCACTGTAAGCCCACTGTAAACCCACTGTAAGCCCACAGTAAACCAACTGTAAACCCACTGTAAGCCCACTGTAAACCCACTATAAACCAACTGTAAGCCCACTGTAAACCAACTGTAAACCCATCGTAAACCCATTGTAAACCCACTGTAAACCCACTGTATGCCCACTGTAAACCCACTGTAAACCAACTGTAAGCCCACTGTAAACCAACTGTAAGCCCACTGTAAGCCCACTGTAAACCAACTGTAAGCCCACTGTAAACCCACTGTAAACCAACTGTAAACCAACTGTAAGCCCACTGTAAACCCACTGTAAACCCACTGTAAGCCCACTGTAAGCCCACTGTAAACCCACTGTAAACCAACTGTAAACCCACTGTAAGCCCACTGTAAACCCACTGTAAGCCCACTGTAAACCAACTGTAAGCCCACGGTAAACCCACTGTAAGCCCACTGTAAACTAACTGTAAACCCACTGTAAGCCCACTGTAAACCCACTGTAAGCCCACTGTAAACTAACTGTAAACCCACTGTAAACCCACTGTAAGCCCACTGTAAACCCACTGTAAACCAACTGTAAGCCCACTGTAAACCCACTGTAAGACCACTGTAAGCCCACTGTAAACCCACTGTAAGCCCACTGTAAGCCCACTGTAAACCCACTGTAAGCCCACTGTAAACCCACTGTAAGCCCACTGTAAGCCCACTGTAAGCCCACTGTAAACCAACTGTAAACCCACTGTAAGCCCACTGTAAACCAACTGTAAGCCAACTGTAAGCCCACTGTAAACCAACTGTAAACCCACTGTAAGCCCACTGTAAACCAACTGTAAGCCCACTGTAAGCCCACTGTAAACCCACTGTAAACCCACTGTAAGCCCACTGTAAACCAACTGTAAGCCCACTGTAAGCCCACTGTAAACCAACTGTAAGCCCACTGTAAACCCACTGTAAACCCACTGTAAGCCCACTGTAAACCAACTGTAAGCCCACTGTAAACCCACTGTAAGCCCACTGTAAACCAACTGTAAGCCCACTGTAAACCCACTGTAAACCCACTGTAAGCCCACTGTAAACCCACTGTAAGCCCACTGTAAGTCCACTGTAAACCAACTGTAAACCCACTGTAAGCCCACTGTAAACCAACTGTAAGCCCACTGTAAGCCCACTGTAAACCAACTGTAAACCCACTGTAAACCCACTGTAAACCAACTGTAAACCCACTGTAAGACCACTGTAAGCCCACTGTAAACCCACTGTAAGCCCACTGTAAACCCACTGTAAGCCCACTGTAAGCCCACTGTAAACCAACTGTAAACCCACTGTAAGCCCACTGTAAACCAACTGTAAACCCACTGTAAGCCCACTGTAAACCAACTGTAAGCCCACTGTAAACCCACTGTAAGCCCACTGTAAACCAACTGTAAGCCCACTGTAAGCCCACTGTAAACCAACTGTAAGCCCACTGTAAACCC
Source organism: Telmatherina bonti (assembly GCF_933228915.1). NCBI lineage: Eukaryota > Metazoa > Chordata > Actinopteri > Atheriniformes > Telmatherinidae > Telmatherina > Telmatherina bonti. The sequence continues at coordinate 40,891,322 of NC_136621.1, read as the reverse complement.
ACTGTAAACCCACTGTAAACCAACTGTAAGCCCACTGTAAACCCACTGTAAACCCACTGTAAGCCCACTGTAAACCAACTGTAAGCCCACTGTAAACCCACTGTAAACCCACTGTAAGCCCACTGTAAACCCACTGTAAACCCACTGTAAGCCCACTGTAAACCCACTGTAAGCCCACTGTAAGTCCACTGTAAACCAACTGTAAACCCACTGTAAGCCCACTGTAAACCAACTGTAAGCCCACTGTAAGCCCACTGTAAACCAACTGTAAACCCACTGTAAGCCCACTGTAAGCCCACTGTAAGCCCACTGTAAACCCACTGTAAACCCACTGTAAGCCCACTGTAAACCAACTGTAAGCCCACTGTTAACCCACTGTAAACCCACTGTAAGCCCACTGTAAACCAACTGTAAGCCCACTGTAAACCCACTGTAAACCCACTGTAAGCCCACTGTAAACCAACTGTAAGCCCATCGTAAACCCATCGTAAACCCAACCAGACAGGAGCCAAAGCTCTGAGGAGCACATGTTTCCCGCCTGGTCCCGTTTAAACCACCAAATATTCTCCGGCTTTCTTCATGGGTCAAATGTTTTAGTGTCTCCAGTTTATCTCATTATTTCAGTTTTCACAGCTTTTATCAAACGCAAACCTTCTTTCCTCTTTATGCTGAAATGAAACGAGAAGCCGGCAAAACGTTTGGACGTTTTCAGCGGGTGACTGTTGCATTGGAGGATTGTCAGTCCTGCAGGGCCGGTATCCGACAGGTTTTTGCTGTTTCCCTCCACCAACACATCTGATTCAAATCAAATGGATCCGGCGCTTTATTGTCAACCTGTGTATTCATTTCGGTCAGGTGTGTTGGAGCAGGGAGACAACAAATACCTGCAGGATGCCAGCTCTGCAGAGAAAACCCCTTTTAAACAGGAATGGATCCGAATCTAAACCTTCATTCAGATTTAACTTCATTTCAGCCTTTGTTTAAACTTCCATAGGAAACTTTATTTAAAGCTTGATTAAAACAAACCTTTATTAAACCTTTAAACTTTTAATCTTATTTGATATTTTATTCATACCTTGTTTTGTTTTTATTGAACAGAAGCTCCGATAATCCATATTGCCACAGAAGAAATTCCTGGATAAAGAAATCACTTTTTCTTGTCCATTATTGGGATTTTGATGGATTTAATTTTTTTTCTTTTACAAAACTTTGTCTAAATGTCGATTAAAATTTATACACAAATTTTTATCTAAGCGTTTATTAAAAACTATATTTAAACTTTTATTTAAATTTCTATAAAGAACTTTATTTAAACCTTATTGTGAATACAAAATTTTATTTAAAAAAATCTATTCAAACTTGTAAACACATTTTTGTCTAAACCTCGTTTCAAACGCACATATAAAACTTTACTTCAGCTTTTATTTGAACTTTTATACAAAACTTTATTAAGCCTTAATTTAAACTACAAGAAATTTTATTTGACTTTTCTGTAAACCTTTATTTTATTTTATAGCCCGTGAAGCGGATCGCCTCTATTTTCTAATCGCTTGTTGCTTCCTGACTGAAAGCTGAATAAAAACCCGTTGGTAACTTTTTGCCTCATGCTGCTGACAGACACACAAACCTCGTTATTTTCCTGTAAATTCTCAGCTCATCTGTTTACTACAAACTTTCTTTTTCCATCATCACAACGTGCTCTGGTTTCCTGCTGGGGTTTAGCGTTTCCTAATGAAAGTCTTGTTGGTACGAGTTAGAAGAGCTTCTAGATGCTGAACAGGTACCTGCTGCACCTGAACCAGACATGCTCTGAGTTATACACCAGTTTATGTGTTTCTGTACTAAGTCCAGTCTTTCTTCCAGGTTTGGTCCTGTCGTCTCCACCACTAAATGGACAGAATGACAGCCACCTGGCCAACGCCTCCATCAGCATCTGTTCCTGCTCTGCTGCTCCTACCGAACCCTCGGTACACTCCACCTCCATCCCCGACAGCTCCACGCCCATCATGGGCCTCCTCACGGTCAACTGGACAACCAACTCTGAAGGCATCGTCTACCTGGTTCCGTATCGTTCCTTCAACAAGTCCTCTCTGCCTGTGTGTCACAACCAGGATGCAAACATCCAGATCCTCCTGGAGAACATGCGCAAGAACAAGAAATTCTGTCAGGACGCAAAGAGCCGATCCACGGCCGACAAGAACTACGTGGAGGGATACAACATCACGGAGACGGGAGCCAAGGAGACGGCCAGCTGTAAGCCCCTCTGCATCACCTGTGCAGGTAGGTTTCCTCCCAGCAGACATCCAGCTGCATCACCTGTACAGGTAGGTTTCCTCCCAGCAGACATCCAGCTGCATCACCTGTACAGGTAGGTTTCCTCCCAGCAGACATCCAGCTGCATCACCTGTACAGGTAGGTTTCCTCCCAGCAGACATCCAGCTGCATCACCTGTACAGGTAGGTTTCCTCCCAGCAGACATCCAGCTGCATCACCTGTACAGGTAGGTTTCCTCCCAGCAGACATCCAGCTGCATCACCTGTACAGGTAGGTTTCCTCCCAGCAGACATCCAGCTGCATCACCTGTACAGGTGATGCCCCTCAAATCATAATTTGCATAAAATTGTGATGCAAAACTTTTACACAAAACTTTATTTAAAACTTTATTCATACTTTTATGTGAACCTTTATTCTGTATTTTATTAAACATTTATTTTGTTGTGTTCAAAACTTCAGACCTCCATTTGAAGTTTGATTCAAAACTTTATTTAAACCTTTTTTAGATTTTATTGATCTTTAAAACGAAAAATATTCTCACATGTAATCAAACTGTTATGGAAACTTTATTTATTCCGATTCAAACTTTTGTAAAAAACTGCATGTAAACTTTTATTTAAATTTGTTTGGAGATTGTATTTAATTAATCATTTCAACTATTATTCAACTCTTTAAACTTTATTTCAACCTTTAGTCAAACTTTCATTTGAACCCTTATTGAACAGAAAGTCTTGCAGTTTTTATTTCTAGATTTGTTCTTAAATGAAACATTTCAGAAAGGACACTAAAAGTTATTTTGACTTGCTTAAATAAAGATTTAAACAAGCAAAGAGACTTTTTTAATATCATTCAGAACCATCAGAATGTTTCTGGAAAGGAGTTTGTTCAGAAACAAAACTGAATTGGTCTCATGGACTTCCTGCCTTTATACAGAAATAAACATGAGATAAACACGCATGTCACGGATATCACGGATGATCCAACATTAACATCTGTGTGTTTGTCCAGCTGAGGTCCCCCCACATGTGGACGGGCTGCAGGGACAGCTGCAGACCTACAAAGTGGTGACAGCTTTGCTGTGCTGCGTTCTGCTGGTCCTGGTCTTAATCCGATTCACCCGACCGACCGTCATGGCCCTGCAGAGCCGACGTGAGTGCACACACACCAACATGCACACATGCTAACACACACACACACTGATACACACACACACACTGATACACAACACAGATGTGCAAATGACCTGAAAACTCTCATATTTCAGATTAAACCTCATCAAATTAAAGATTATGTTCAAGAAAGATAAAGACTCAAGAAGAGAAGAATAGAATAGAATGATCCATGGGGAGGCTGCATTATGGGTTGCTCTGCTTGTGATTGATTGATGGCCGTAACCATGGAAACAGCTGGAGGAAAGTGCTGCTGGACCAAACATCAACTTGAAAACTTTATTATTATTATTATCATTATTATTATTATTATTATTATTAATAATAATAATAATAATAATAATAATAATAATAATAATAATAATAATAATAATTAATAATCTGCTTACAACAGCAAAAAGATTAATTTGATAAAGTTCAGCAGATTGCTTTGATTTAAAAACATTCACATTATGCTTCGGTGTTCATTTGGAGACAAACTTGCTGTTTCTGCAGGTTTTTGTCTCTTCTTCACAGCAGAACAGTGATGGTTTCTCCTAGTCTAACACAGACAGCGCCCCCTGTGGTCCTCAGTTAGTCCCTGCAGCACTACGTATGATTCTACTCACCTGCATACTCCTGCAACAGATTGTGTTGGCAGCAGACCTGATGCGAATGTTGTTGCTTTCAGTATCAGACAAGAGGAGAGAACGCTGGGTCGGACCAACTCAGAGCCACAGCGGTGAGTCTCTTAAACTCGTTTTTTAAGAAGCTGAGCCAATAAATTTTCACATCTGTGTTGGTTTATGCAACTTGTAAATAACTGTCCTTTTTTATTTCCTGTTGCACAGCTTTAGCTGTTTTATGAATACATTGTGTAACTGTGCTGTCTCTGTTAGTGTCGTACCACAGAGGAAAAGCTGCAGTTAGAAACAATGATGAAGAAAAGAGGCTGTCATATCCAGGTAATTCACATGATGCTCAGCAGATTTACAGCTGAAACTTTTCACATCTTGTGCTTTATCAGCTTCTTCTGAAATGGAATTCCACTAACAAGGCATCTCACCACTGTTATATGCTCACCATTATAAGCATAACAGTTCCCCACCATTAGCATGTCAGTTCATCACCGTTAGCACAGCAGTTCCCCACTGTTAGCATGTCAGTTAATCACCGTTAGCATAGCAGTTCCCTACTGTTAGCATGTTAGTTCATCACCGTTAGCATAGCTGTTCCCCACTGTTAGCATGGCAGTTCATCAATGTTAGCATAGCAGTTCCTCACTGTCAGCATGGCAGTGCACCATTATTAGCATAGCAGTTCAGCACCATTAGCATGGCAGTTCATCAATGTTAGCATAGCAGTTCCTCGCTGTTAGCATGGCAGTGCACCATTATTAGCATAGCAGTTCCCCACTGTTAGCACGTAAGTTCCTCACCGTTAGCATAGCTGTTCCCCACTGTTAGCATGGCAGTTCATCAATGTCAGCATAGCAGTTCCTCACTGTTAGCATGGCAGTGGACCATTATTAGCATAGCAGCTCCCCACTGTTAGCACGTAAGTTCCTCACCATTAGCATAGCAGTTCCCCACTGTTAGCATGTCAGTTATGCACCGTTAGCATAGCTGTTCCACACTGTTAGCATGGCAGTTCATCAATGTTAGCATAGCAGTTCCTCACTGTTAGCATGGCAGTTATGCACCATTAGCATAGCAGTTCTCTACTGTTAGCACGTTAGTTCATCACCGTTAGCATAGCAGTTCCCCACGGTTAGCATGGCAGTTCATCAATGTTAGCATAGCAGTTCCTCACTGATAGCATGGCAGTTATGCACCGTTAGCATAGCAGTTCCCTACTGTTAGCACGTTAGTTCCTCACTGTTAGCATAGCAGTTCACCACCATTAGCATGTCAGTTCATCACCGTTGGCATAGCTGTTCCACACTGTTAGCATGGCAGTTCATCAATGTTAGTATAGCAGTTTCTCACTGTTAGCATGGCAGTTATGCACCGTTAGCATAGCAGTTCCCTACTGTTAGCACGTTAGTTCATCACCGTTAGCATAGCAGTTCACCACCATTAGCATGTCAGTTCATCACCGTTGGCATAGCTGTTCCCCACTGTTAGCATGGCAGTGCACCATCATTAGCATTGCAGTTCCCCACCATTAGCATGTCACTTCATCACTGTTAGCATAGCAGTTACCCACTGTTAGTATGTAAGTTCCTCACCGTTAGCATAGGAGTTCCTCACTGTTAGCATGGCAGTGCACCATTATTAGCATAGCAGTTCCCCACCATTAGCATGTCACTTCATCACTGTTAGCATAGCAGTTACCCTCTGTTAGTATGTAAGTTCCTCACCGTTAGCATAGCAGTTCCCCATGGTTAACATGGCCGTTCATCAATGTTAGCATAGCAGTTCCTCACTGATAGCATGGCAGTTATGCACCGTTAGCATAGCAGTTCCCTACTGTTAGCACGTTAGTTCATCACCGTTAGCATAGCAGTTCACCACCATTAGCATGTCAGTTCATCACCGTTGGCATAGCTGTTCCCCACTGTTAACATGGCAGTGCACCATCATTAGCATCGCAGTGCCCCACTATTAGCATGTAAGTTCCACACCGTTAACATAGCAGTTCCCCACTGTTAGCATGGCAGTTCATCAATGTTAGCATAGGAGTTCCTCACCGTTAGCATTGCAGTTCCCCATGGTTAGCATGTCACTTCATCACTGTTAGCATAGCAGTTACCCACTGTTAGTATGTAAGTTCCTCACCGTTAGCATAGCAGTTCCCCATGGTTAGCATGGCCGTTCATCAATGTTGGAATAGCAGTTCCTCACTGTTAGCATGGCAGTTATGCACCGTTAGCATAGCAGTTCCCTACTGTTAGCACGTTAGTTCATCACCGTTAGCATAGCAGTTCACCACCATTAGCATGTCAGTTCATCACCGTTGGTATAGCTGTTCCCCACTGTTAGCATGGCAGTTCCCCACTATTAGCATGTAAGTTCCTCACTGTTAGCATAGCAGTTCCCCACTGTTAGCATGTAAGTTCCTCACCGTTAGCATAGCAATTCTCCACTGTTAGCATGGCAGTGCACCATTATTAGCATAGCAGTTCCCCACCATTAGCATGTCAATTCATCACTGTTAGCATAGCAGTTACCCACTGTTAGTATGTAAGTTCCTCACCGTTAGCATAGCAGTTCCCCATCATTAGCATGTCACTTCATCACTGTTAGCATAGCAGTTACCCACTGTTAGTATGTAAGTTCCTCACCGTTAGCATAGCAGTTCCCCATGGTTAGCATGGCCGTTCATCAATGTTGGCATAGCAGTTCCTCACTGATAGCATGGCAGTTATGCACCGTTAGCATGTCAGTTCATCACCGTTAGCATAGCAGTTCCCCACTGTTAGCATGTTAGTTCATCAATGTTAGCATAGCAGTTCCTCACTGTTAGCATGGCAGTGCACCATTATTAGCATAGCAGTTCCCCACTGTTAACATGGCAGTGCACCATCATTAGCATCGCAGTGCCCCACTATTAGCATGTAAGTTCCACACCGTTAACATAGCAGTTCCCCACTGTTAGCATGGCAGTTCATCAATGTTAGCATAGGAGTTCCTCACCGTTAGCATTGCAGTTCCCCATGGTTAGCATGTCACTTCATCACTGTTAGCATAGCAGTTACCCACTGTTAGTATGTAAGTTCCTCACCGTTAGCATAGCAGTTCCCCATGGTTAGCATGGCCGTTCATCTATGTTGGCATAGCAGTTCCTCACTGTTAGCATGGCAGTTATGCACCGTTAGCATAGCAGTTCATCACCGTTAGCATAGCAGTTCCCCACTGTTAGCATGTTAGTTCATCAATGTTAGCATAGCAGTTCCTCACTGTTAGCATGGCAGTGCACCATTATTAGCATAGCAGTTCCCCACTGTTAACATGGCAGTGCACCATCATTAGCATCGCAGTGCCCCACTATTAGCATGTAAGTTCCACACCGTTAACATAGCAGTTCCCCACTGTTAGCATGGCAGTTCATCAATGTTAGCATAGGAGTTCCTCACCGTTAGCATTGCAGTTCCCCATGGTTAGCATGTCACTTCATCACTGTTAGCATAGCAGTTCCCCACTGTTAGTATGTAAGTTCCTCACCGTTAGCATAGCAGTTCCCCATCATTAGCATGTCACTTCATCACTGTTAGCATAGCAGTTACCCACTGTTAGTATGTAAGTTCCTCACCGTTAGCATAGCAGTTCCCCATGGTTAGCATGGCCGTTCATCAATGTTGGCATAGCAGTTCCTCACTGATAGCATGGCAGTTATGCACCGTTAGCATGTCAGTTCATCACCGTTAGCATAGCAGTTACCCACTGTTAGTATGTAAGTTCCTCACCGTTAGCATAGCAGTTCCCCATGGTTAGCATGGCCGTTCATCAATGTTGGCATAGCAGTTCCTCACTGATAGCATGGCAGTTATGCACCGTTAGCATGTCAGTTCATCACCGTTAGCATAGCAGTTACCCACTGTTAGTATGTAAGTTCCTCACCGTTAGCATAGCAGTTCCCCATCATTAGCATGTCACTTCATCACTGTTAGCATTGCAGTTACCCTCTGTTAGTATGTAAGTTCCTCACCGTTAGCATAGCAGTTCCCCATGGTTAGCATGGCCATTCATCAATGTTAGCATAGCAGTTCCTCACTGATAGCATGGCAGTTATGCACCGTTAGCATAGCAGTTCCCTACTGTTAGCACGTTAGTTCATCACCGTTAGCATAGCAGTTCACCACCATTAGCATGTCAGTTCATCACCATTGGCATAGCTGTTCCCCACTGTTAGCATGGCAGTGCACCATCATTAGCATCGCAGTTCCCCACTATTAGCATGTAAGTTCCACACCGTTAACATAGCAGTTCCCCACTGTTAGCATGGCAGTTCATCAATGTTGGCATAGCAGTTCCTCACTGATAGCATGGCAGTTATGCACCGTTAGCATGTCAGTTCATCACCGTTAGCATAGCAGTTACCCACTGTTAGTATGTAAGTTCCTCACCGTTAGCATAGCAGTTCCCCATGGTTAGCATGGCCGTTCATCAATGTTGGCATAGCAGTTCCTCACTGATAGCATGGCAGTTATGCACCGTTAGCATGTCAGTTCATCACCGTTAGCATAGCAGTTCCCCACTGTTAGCATGTTAGTTCATCAATGTTAGCATAGCAGTTCCTCACTGTTAGCATGGCAGTGCACCATTATTAGCATAGCAGTTCCCCACTGTTAACATGGCAGTGCACCATCATTAGCATCGCAGTGCCCCACTATTAGCATGTAAGTTCCACACCGTTAACATAGCAGTTCCCCACTGTTAGCATGGCAGTTCATCAATGTTAGCATAGGAGTTCCTCACCGTTAGCATTGCAGTTCCCCATGGTTAGCATGTCACTTCATCACTGTTAGCATAGCAGTTACCCTCTGTTAGTATGTAAGTTCCTCACCGTTAGCATAGCAGTTCTCCATGGTTAGCATGGCCATTCATCAATGTTAGCATAGCAGTTCCTCACTGATAGCATGGCAGTTATGCACCGTTAGCATAGCAGTTCCCTACAGTTAGCACGTTAGTTCATCACCGTTAGCATAGCAGTTCACCACCATTAGCATGTCAGTTCATCACCATTGGCATAGCTGTTCCCCACTGTTAGCATGGCAGTGCACCATCATTAGCATCGCAGTTCCCCACTATTAGCATGTAAGTTCCACACCGTTAACATAGCAGTTCCCCACTGTTAGCATGGCAGTTCATCAATGTTGGCATAGCAGTTCCTCATTGATAGCATGGCAGTTATGCACCGTTAGCATGTCAGTTCATCACCGTTAGCATAGCAGTTACCCACTGTTAGTATGTAAGTTCCTCACCGTTAGCATAGCAGTTCCCCATCATTAGCATGTCACTTCATCACTGTTAGCATAGCAGTTACCCACTGTTAGTATGTAAGTTCCTCACCGTTAGCATAGCAGTTCCCCATGGTTAGCATGGCCGTTCATCAATGTTGGCATAGCAGTTCCTCACTGATAGCATGGCAGTGATGCACCGTTAGCATGTCAGTTCATCACCGTTAGCATAGCAGTTCCCCACTGTTAGCATGTTAGTTCATCAATGTTAGCATAGCAGTTCCTCACTGTTAGCATGGCAGTGCACCATTATTAGCATAGCAGTTCCCCACTGTTAACATGGCAGTGCACCATCATTAGCATCGCAGTGCCCCACTATTAGCATGTAAGTTCCACACCGTTAACATAGCAGTTCCCCACTGTTAGCATGGCAGTTCATCAATGTTAGCATAGGAGTTCCTCACCGTTAGCATTGCAGTTCCCCATGGTTAGCATGTCACTTCATCACTGTTAGCATAGCAGTTACCCTCTGTTAGTATGTAAGTTCCTCACCGTTAGCATAGCAGTTCCCCATGGTTAGCATGGCCATTCATCAATGTTAGCATAGCAGTTCCTCACTGATAGCATGGCAGTTATGCACCGTTAGCATAGCAGTTCCCTACTGTTAGCACGTTAGTTCATCACCGTTAGCATAGCAGTTCACCACCATTAGCATGTCAGTTCATCACCATTGGCATAGCTGTTCCCCACTGTTAGCATGGCAGTGCACCATCATTAGCATCGCAGTTCCCCACTATTAGCATGTAAGTTCCACACCGTTAACATAGCAGTTCCCCACTGTTAGCATGGCAGTTCATCAATGTTAGCATAGGAGTTCCTCACCGTTAGCATTGCAGTTCCCCACTGTTAGCATGGCAGTTCATCAATGTTAGCATAGGAGTTCCTCACTGTTACCATGGCAGTGCACCATTATTAGCATAGCAGTTCCCCACCATTAGCATGTCACTTCATTACTGTTAGCATAGCAGTTACCCTCTGTTAGTATGTAAGTTCCTCACCGTTAGCATAGCAGTTCCCCATGGTTAGCATGGCCGTTCATTAATGTTAGCATAGCAGTTCCTCACTGATAGCATGGCAGTTATGCACCGTTAGCATAGCAGTTCCCTACTGTTAGCACGTTAGTTCATCACCGTTAGCATAGCAGTTCACCACCATTAGCATGTCAGTTCATCACCATTGTCATAGCTGTTCCCCACTGTTAGCATGGCAGTGCACCATCATTAGCATCGCAGTTCCCCACTATTAGCATGTAAGTTCCACACCGTTAACATAGCAGTTCCTCACTGTTAGCATGGCAGTTCATCAATGTTAGCATAGGAGTTCCCCACTGTTAGCATGGCAGTGCACCATTATTAGCATAGCAGTTCCCCATCATTAGCATGTCACTTCATCACTGTTAGCATAGCAGTTACCCACTGTTAGTATGTAAGTTCCTCACCGTTAGCATAGCAGTTCCACATGGTTAGCATGGCCGTTCATCAATGTTGGCATAGCAGTTCCTCACTGATAGCATGGCAGTTATGCACCGTTAGCATAGCAGTTCCCTACTGTTAGCACGTTAGTTCATCACCGTTAGCATAGCAGTTCACCACCATTAGCATGTCAGTTCATCACCGTTGGCATAGCTGTTCCCCACTGTTAGCATGGCAGTGCACCATCATTAGCATCGCAGTTCCCCACTGTTAGCATGTAAGTTCCTCACCGTTAGCATAGCAGTTCCTCACTGATAGCATGGCAGTTATGCACCATTAGCATAGCAGTTCCCTACTGTTAGCATGTCAGTTCATCACTGTTAGCATAGCAGTTCCTCACTGTTAGCATGGCAGTGCACCATTATTAGTATAGCAGTTCCCCACCATTAGCATGTCAATTCATCACCATTTGCATAGCAGTTCCCTACTGTTAGCATGTTAGTCATCACCGTTAGCATAGCAGTTCACAACCATTACCATGTCAGTTCATCACCTTTGGCATAGCAGTTCCCCACTGTTAGCATGTTAGTTCATCACTGTTAGCATAGCAGTTCCTCACTGTTAGCATGGCAGTGCACCATTATTAGTATAGCAGTTCCCCACCATTAGCATGTCAATTCATCACCATTTGCATAGCAGTTCCCTACTGTTAGCATGTTAGTCATCACCGTTAGCATAGCAGTTCACAACCATTACCATGTCAGTTCATCACCTTTGGCATAGCAGTTCCCCACTGTTAGCATGGCAGTTCCTCCCCGTTAGCATGTCAGTTAATCACCGTTAGCATAGCAGTTACCCACTTTTAGCATGTGAGTTCCTCACCGTTAGCATAGCAGTTCCCCACTGTTAGCATGTTAGTTCATCAATGTTAGCATAGCAGTTCCCCACTGTTAGCATGGCAGTTCCTCCCCGTTAGCATGTCAGTTTATGACCGTTAGCATAGCAGTTACCCACTGTTAGCATGTGAGTTCCTCACCGTTAGCATAGCAGTTCCCCACTGTTAGCATGTTAGTTCATCAATGTTAGCATAGCAGTTCCTCAATGTTAGCATGGCAGTGGACCATTATTAGCATAGCAGTTCCCCACTGTTAGCATGTCAGTTATGCACCATTAGCATAGCTGTTCCCCACTGTTAGCATGTCAGTTCATCACCGTTAGCATAGCAGTTCCCCACTGTTAGCATGGCAGTGCACCATTATTAGCATAGCAGTTCCCCACCACTGGCATGTCAATTCATCACCATTAGCATAGCAGTTACCCATTGTTAGCATGTAAGTTCCTCACCGTTAGCATAGCAGTTTTCCACTGTTAGCATGTCAGTTCATCACCGTTAGCGTAGCAGTTCCCCACTGTTAGCAAGTCAGTTCATCACCGTTAGCATAGCAGTTCTCCACTGTTAGCATGGCATCTCATCAATGTTAGCATAGCAGTTCCTCACTGTTAGCATGGCAGTTATGCACCGTTAGCATAGCAGTTCCCTACTTTTAGCATGTTAGTTCATCACTGTTAGCATAGCAGTTCACCACCATTAGCATGTCATTTCATCACCGTTGGCATAGCTGTTCCCCACCATTAGCATGGCAGTGCACCATTATTAGCATCGCAGTTCGCCACTAAGTTCCTCACCGTTAGCTTAGCATTTCCTCACTGTTAGCATGGCAGTTATGCACTGTTAGCATAGCAGTTGCCCACTGTTAGCATGGCTGTGCACCATTATTAACATAGCAGTTCCCCACCATTAGCATGTCACTTCATCACTGTTAGCATAGCAGTTACCCACTGTTAGTATGTAAGTTCCTCACCGTTAGCATAGCAGTTCCCCACGGTTAGCATGGCAGTTCATCAATGTTAGCATAGCAGTTACCCACTGTTAGTATGTAAGTTCCTCACCGTTAGCATAGCAGTTCCTCACGGTTAGCATGGCAGTGGACCATTATTAGCATAGCAGTTCCCCACTGTTAGCATGTCAGTTCATCACCGTTAGCATTGCAGTTCCCCATGTTAGCATGGCAGTGCACCATTATTAGCATAGCAGTTCCCCACCACTGGCATGTCAATTCATCACCATTAGCATAGCAGTTACCCATTGTTAGATGTAAGTTCCTCACCATTAGCATAGCAGTTCTCCACTGTTAGCATGACAGTTCATCAATGTTAGCATAGCAGTTCCCTACTGTTAGCATGTTAGTTCATCACCGTTAGCATAGCAGTTCACCACCATTAGCATTCAATTCTATTCAATTCAACTTTATTTATATAGCGTCAAATCACGGCAATGCCATCTCAAGACGCTTTACAGACAGAGGGGAAAACATAAAGAAGGCCAATTCATAATAGCCTATATAAGGAAACCAACAGATTGAGTTGAGTCCAACTCAGTCTCCCATCCTGAGCAAGCACACTGGCGACAGTGGGAAGGAAAAAACTCCCTTTTAACAGGAAGGAAACCTCCGGCAGAACCCGGCTCAGGACAGGCAGCCATCTGCCTCTGCTGTGTGGGGGGAAGAGGACAGAAAGACAACAGACAACAGGAACTGCTACTCCCGGCCAGGGAGACCTGCTGAGACAGGACACATACATGTTAATGATGCAACACTGTTATGGGGGGGGTAAAAGAAAGAGATAAAGAGAAAAAGAAAGAAGCTCAGTGTATCAGGAAATGTCCCTCAGCAGTCTAAACCTATAGCAGCATAACTAAGGGATGCTAACCATCCCTAGCTATAGGACTTATCAAAAAGATAAGTCTTCAGCCTAGTCTTAAAGGTGGGGAGGGTGTCTGCTTCCCTAACACTAACTGGGAGCTTATTCCATAAGGGAGGGGCCTGATAACCAAAGGCTCTGCCTCCTGCTCGGCTCTTTAGTCTCATTCGGACAGAGACGTTCTAAGAACTGCGTTCTGAGAACTAATAGCGTTCTAAGAACTGTCCTTCGCCAGAGAACCGTGTCACTTTGCATTCGGACATGAGTCGGAGACCCGATCGCTACCGATCTGACACAACCATCTGCGACAGTGACGTGTTATTTTAGCGCCACTCAGCAACAAAACAAACCGCGAAGAGGAAAACACCACAAAGGAGCAAAAATGGAGAGCGACAAGGCCATCGTGTTCTTTGTGTGCTTTCGAACCCCCTCTGGATTTCCTCGGCTGAAAAAACGGCCAGCAGGGCTCTGACTTCGTCGTCCGTCCACTTATCAGCTGCGTTCTCCATGCTTCCGTAAACAGTGGTTTTTAAAAATGGCGGGGTCTGACGATGCGGAAATTAAGTAGCGGCGCTCAGCGCGAGGGCGTAGCTATCACCTACGTCAGCCTGCTTCGTCAGATGCGTTCCTACAGAACTAAGGAAAGACCCGGAAGTTGAGTAGGCGCTGAAATGGTTATAGGAACTCAGGGGTCCCTAAGTTCCGATCTGTCCGAATGCGCCAAAGAACTGTAAAGGTTACAGGAACGTCAAATGGTTCCTACAGTGGGAAAGAGGCTTTTGAGACTCTAGGAACCACAAGTAAGCCTGCAGTCTGGGAACGAAGTACTCTGCTTGGTATATAAGGAACAATGAGGTCTTTGATATATAGTGGTGCCTGGTTGTGGAGGGCTTTATATGTAAGGAGAAGGATTTTAAATTCTATTCTAGATTCAACAGGCAGCCAATGAAGAGAGGCTAAAACTGGAGAAATATGATCTCTCCTGCTGGTTCTGGTCAGGACTCTGGCTGCAGAATTCTGGATCAGCTGAAGGCTTTTCAGGGCATATTTAGGACAGCCCAGTAATAGAGTTACAGCATGTCAGTTCATCACCGTTGGCATAGCTGTTCCCCACTGTTTGCATGGCAGTGCACCATTATTAGCATAGCAGTTCCCCACCATTAGCATGTCACTTCATCACTGTTAGCATAGCAGTTACCCACTGTTAGCATGTAAGTTTCTCACCATTAGCATAGCAGTTCCCCACGGTTAGCATGGCAGTGCACCATTATTAGCATAGCAGTTCACCACCATATACCAGAGCTATATATGCTCCCTTTAGGCAAAATTATTAGACAGCATGGAATAAACTTTCATTGTTATGCAGATGATACTCAAATATACTTATCCTTTAAACCAGATGAAACAAATCAGCCCGATAGGCTACAAAATTGTCTCATAGACATAAAGACTTGGATGTTTAGAAATTTTCTCTTCTTAAACTCAGATAAGACTGAAGTAATTCTCGTTGGATCTAAAAAACTCAGAGCTAAATTTTCCAGTTTTGTAATGAACCTGGATGGCATTACTTTAGCTTCCAGTACTACAGTGAGAAACCTTGGAGTAATATTTGACCCTGACCTGTCCTTTGGCCCACATATTAAGCAGGTTACTAAAACAGCCTTCTTTCATTTACGTAATATAGCCAAAATTAGGGACATTCTGTCTCGGAGTGATGCAGAAAAACTGGTTCACGCTTTCGTTACTTCGAGACTAGATTACTGTAACTCTCTATTACTGGGCTGTCCTAAATATGCCCTGAAAAGCCTTCAGCTGATCCAGAATTCTGCAGCCAGAGTCCTGACCAGAACCAGCAGGAGAGATCATATTTCTCCAGTTTTAGCCTCTCTTCATTGGCTGCCTGTTGAATCTAGAATAGAATTTAAAATCCTTCTCCTTACATATAAAGCCCTCCATAACCAGGCACCACTATAAATCAAAGACCTCATTGTTCCTTATATACCAAGCAGAGTACTTCGTTCGCAGACTGCAGGCTTACTTGTGGTTCCTAGAGTCTCAAAGAGCCGAGCAGGAGGCAGAGCCTTTGGTTATCAGGCCCCTCTCTTATGGAATAAGCTCCCAGTTAGTGTTAGGGAAGCAGACACCCTCCCCACCTTTAAGACTAGGCTGAAGACTTATCTTTTTGATAAGTCCTATAGCTAGGGATGGTTAGCATCCCTTAGTTATGCTGCTATAGGTTTAGACTGCTGAGGGACATTTCCTGATACACTGAGCTTCTTTCTTTTTCTCTTTATCTCTCTCTTTTATTGAGAGGAGATTGAGTTGGACTCAACTCAATCTGTTGGTTTCCTTATATAGGCTGTTATGAATTGGCTTTTATTATGTTTTCCCCTCTGTCTGTAAAGCGCCTTGAGATGGTATTGCCGTGATTTGACGCTGTATAAATAAAGTTGAATTGAATAGAATTGAATTGCCTTGCAACTGGAAAGTTAAGAGATCAATTCCAGGCTGGTCGATGAGTGTCTGCTAAGTGACTGTAGAATAGAATGTGTGTTGGGTGATTGTTGTTGTGTGGATAGACACAGTGCTACAAGAGTGCTATAGTACTTGTGTTGTAAGTAGTGTCAAGCTAGCCTTTTACTAGCATTAGGGACTGCCTGGTCTGGATGTTTGATAACCGGCAACGGGAAGATGGTTTCCACCTGGTTTGGTGTCCGCTCAAAGTGAAGGGGCGTGACTAAAGTTTTTCTGAAAATGCCAGAATTCACAGAGTTTTTTTTGCTGTCACAGTGGAATGTCAAGAATGGGGAAATTTTGTAGGACTTGATAAGTTGTTTGAAATGTTTGGTCATTCTGTTAAATGGCAGTGGTACTGCCAGATGGAGGATATGTGGAATTATTGGTAAAATAGCTGTATTTCTACTTTTATGTTATTATTCAGTGTTGTTATTATTATTTTTATTATTCAGCACCTTATCACCGAAACAAGATCCTAGTCTGTGAATTGTTCAAAGACAATGGCATTAAAAGTCTTCTGATCCTGATATAGATTTGCTGTCATACCTAACTTCTGCACTTGCTGAACAGGGGTGTCTGATTGAGGAAACGTTGCGACCGTGTCCACAACAAGAGGCAACAGATGTCTAACTTTGGTCAGTGTATAATTAGCAACCTTAGTTAGATGAGACATGGTTTCCAATGTAAGGAAGAATTGCTGCAGGAAAAGAACCTATAAAGGCTGTGTGACACTGTTATGAGCAGCTTTCCTTGTGTGCACAACGAATTTCTGTCAGTTTGTTTGGATCATAAAAAGCCTTCTTTGCTGCAAGTCCCCGTTTCTCCAGTCTGTAGTGTCAAGAGGAATTTTCTCCACTATTACACAACATTCGCCACTGTTAGCATGGTAGTTCAACCACTGTTAGCATAGCACTTTACCAATGTTAGCATCGCAGTTCCCCACTGTTAGCATAGCACTTTACCACTGTTAGCATCGCAGTTCACTACTGTTAGCATCGCAGTTCCCCACTGGTAGCATCGCAGTTCCCCACTGTAAGCATAGCACTTCTAACTGTTAGCATAACAGTTCACCGCTGTTAGCATCGCAGTTCACCGCAGTTAGTATCGCAGTTCACCGCTGTTAGCATAGCACTTCACCACTGTTAGCATAGCAGTTCACCACTGTTAACACAGCAGTTCACCGCTGTTAGCACAGCACTTTACCACTGTTAGCATGACATTAGCATTTCGCATTAGCATTTTAAAAACTCCAAACACATGAATGGATGGTTGATCTGGTCACATGTAAAGCTATCAATAAGCTGGAATCTGTAACATGTTAAACAATGTGAAGTTGAGCTCTTTCCAGGGACTTTTATTAAAAAAATTTCAACTAAACAGGGCGTTAAACTTCCTATTTGTTGTTTGAAAATGATGCTGTAACATGGCTTCCCTTTGTGTGTCACATCAGCTCTGGAGCGCCTGGCGGTCAGAGACAGCAGGGACTTGTCATGCAGCAGGAACAGCGGCTACGATTTCTAACACGAATCTTCGTCCTCCGTCCTCATCCTGCATCCTGTTTCTGCATGAGCTGCATCTCTGCAGACGACAAGACCTTTTTAACTCTGATCATCAGTGACTGATGCTGCCAACCAGCCTGTTCTGTCTCTCTACATGCTGTAAAAACATTTCTTCCTGACAAAATGTGACGAGTCGTGATTCTCAAAGACAAAAACAAGGTTTGCGTTCTTTGATGCAACTTGTGTTTGTAGATTATTGTAGTTTTCTGCTCAGTTTCCCTTAAAATTGTTGCCATAGATAATACACGTTGAAACATGTGATCTCTAGTGGCCGTGAGAAAAACTGCATGCGAGTTCGCAGTTCCCGACCTGATGGTTTGACTCTGACAGCGACGTTACGACTGAAATCCACCCAGGACAAAAAGTTTTAGGAAAAACGCAGAATGTGATTATTATTGTCCAACACCTTCCCCTGACCCAACATATACAATGTGGGTTCTAATAAAACACACATCATACCTGTTAACTAAATTATCAACTATTTTTTAATCCAAGCATCTAATTCATGATGAAACGCATTGATCTTTAGAGTTCTTGATACATAATACATGTTGCAGGTAGGGATGGGCAATCCCAACTGTCGATACTATACCGTTAGTTTATTGTACTTTTTCATCGATACTAATATTGATCGCGATACTGTCTGTACAGCGTGCTTCCATATTTGTTTTGCAAGGGAACAATGGAAAATCAATAACTTTCCGATGCGCCGCAGTCGGCCTGATCTTGAATGTTTGTTTTGTGTCGACTACTTTAGTCAGGTTTTTACTGCAAGTCAAAGTTCACCGGTTTGTTGATGATAAATAAGCTTCACACTTCAAATAAAATGTGAATACTTCTTACGTTTAAAAACAAATGAAAAAAATGTTTTCAAACAATATTAAAGTAGAATGACAAGTAAATAAAACAAAAATGAGTTAATTAAATATTTTTTAAATGATAAAATACACTATAGATTGAACTAAGATTATTCACTTATTAAATATTTCATATTAATATGATAAAGTAAAAAATAATGCTCAATAGCAGCGGCAGCAGCATCACTATGATATCATGACATCTGATAGGCTGCTGTGATTATGTGACACTGTCGCTTTACACGCCGTTAGATTCAGTAAAACTCTGTTGTGAAAACAAGCAGCATGTTTTGGATCAGCAGAGCGGGATTCTCAAAAAAGCATCAAATCCAATATCTTTACTGGCTAATATCAATAAATCGACTCCAGAGTAGCGGTACGTCCATCTCTAGTCGCAGGAGCTCTCAGAAAAATGGGCGAGTTATCATCTTCACAGTAAAACATCTTTGATGGAAGGTCATGACCTCGTCATTTAGCCAATAACAAGCATGGTGACATCATTATTATTATTTCCCTCCGTAGAAAACAACAAATTTATCTGCGTTGTTATTGTTTAGTTGGAGTTAAATGTTTCTTAATTTTTTTTTATTGTATTTTTAATTTTCTAGTTGTGGTTTGAACTTCAGGGCCACCGTAACAAAGCTGTACCGATCATTTGCATGTAAAAATCATTTTTTTCTCCCCAAAAAGACGGTTGATGTAAATAGCGGAAGGTTTGCATGTGAACAGAGTTTAGATTTAACATGTTTTGTACATACTAAGCTGCATTCTTCCTTGTTTTTACACCTCAGAAATCTCAATAAAGATTACATTTTTAATGTCTGTCTATTTATTTAACCTGTAGTGGGTGTGAGTGGTTGTGTCTGCTTGTGTTGGACCTGGCATGGACTGACGACCTGTCCAGGTGTACGCGCCTCGTCTCACGGCTGCTGCGACAGAAGATACAGGATGAATCTGCCAAAGTTTACAAGTGGAGTTTTAAAACACATTTCAGCCTCCGGATGGTGAGAGATAGGGCTGGGTGGACCAGTCCAGATATTAATAGAATCAATACCAAGGCTAGTGTCGACATCGGTCCATACCAGCTTGATGAGGCGGAAGTTTTCCTTGGAGTGGGTTTTGGTGTAACAAGCTAAAAATGTGAATGACAGCCAATCAATAGTTTTTCTTTTGTTTAGCTAATCTACAATGCTGACTTTATTTTCATCAAACAGTTGTGATAAAAGGGAAAAAAAACGGTAAATTTATTATTCTGAGTTAATTATTTTATTTTATAAAGTTTAAATTGAAATTTCTCAGTTATTCAATTTGTTTATGAAAATGTTTTATTTAAAAAAAATCATCTATGAAATTGTTTGGTTTTGATCATAATCAATTAAAGAAAAAGATCAAAGAATGATTGTGGAATTTTAAGCTGAAAGTATCGGTATCGATGATACTTGGCCTTGATTTACTTGGTATCAGATCAGCAGCTGAAGGTCAGGTTTGGTCCAGTTACATGGAAACCTGCCGCTCTTGACGCTCAAAACGCATTTGGTCTGAACACACCGTGAGAGACTTTTTCGGGGAAGATGCGTCTCTCTGATGCAGAAATAAAAGCTCGTTACTGAGCTTTGAAGTATGTTTTTGTCCGTTTAGCTCCACGATGGTTCCATCTGGAATAAGGAGCTAATTATCAGGATCAGGAAGTTACGGAACCACAACTTCTAGAAACATCTTAAAAATGATGACTTATGAAGTCAAACTGCATCAGTTAATTGTTTCATATATTACTACTCTGTAATCTCACCAATCAGTCGGCCATTCTGAGCCAGCGCTCCTTCCTGGATGTTGCTATGACAACAGTAGGTGTGTTTCCATACACCTAGAATTAAGCAAAAACTAAATATTGCAAATGAAAAAATGCTAATGGAAACAATGAAAAAAGTCTCAAATATCGCTAAAAAGTTTTTACGATCTCATGAGGGGTCTTTCAGACGTTTCGATGAAGAAATATCTCAGAAGTGCAACAAAAAGCCTCCCCAGACGTAACATGGGGCGTCATGACCAGTCCCTTTCCGGTAAAGATGGCGCAGTGTGGAACAAAAAAACATCGAATTTCAGGGTTTTGAAAAGAAAATGAGGAAGCAAAGCTTTGAAAAGCCGCAGCAAAGTCTCAGCAGCAAGCAGAAAACCTCCCAATAACGCTAATAACGCTAAATGTCAGGTTTGGTCCTGCTGCAAGGCTACTTGGCAATTCTCGTAAAATCTCGTGAGAGGAACTGCGGCTTATGTGCTAAACATTGTTCAATGGGAACATCTGCAAATTGTTGTCCGTCAAAACTTACAAAAATTACTTTTATTTTGCGAACAAATGCAATAGAAACACAGCTAGTGTTGCTTCTGGTCTGGATGAGTTGTGAAGAATAACGGAATACATGGAGGTAAAATATTCATCTTTGATCAGGAATCCATGGGTCCCTGGATTCCTGCAGGATCCCCACAGGATCAGAGTCAATTTTACAATCCATCAGGTGATTGGGACGGCACAGGATAAAAAGTTAACGGGAGCAGACGGGGGCGGGAACCAACCATCCAACAACCGAACCGAAGAGAAAACAAATTTTATAGTTTCTCCTCAATAACCCTTCATTGCAACCCAAGTAAAAAAGAACAACACTGCTTCCCCGCTGGAACTGAAAAAAGAATGGAGTTATTAAACACTCACTGAGACACAAGTATGGATTTACAACCCAACATGATAAGTAATGACGATCAGAGCAGCAGAATTTAATCGTTTAGTCAAATACGACGTTTTGCATAAAGACTAAATTAAGTTTTAAAAAACAGGAGCAGAAATAATTCTGGGTGGGAGTGGGATGGGTGGAGGCCGTAGACATACGTATACTATGTCTATAGTAAGCTCGGTCCTGCTCTGCCTTTTCCTCTCATATCATCACAGCGACGTGTGTTGGCACTTCCCTTTCTCCGTATAAAATCATCTAGGAAGGCAGATCACCACACTGCCACTTTACGTGACTGCACAATGCCGATGGTCGACGTGCGTTCAGAATTAGAGGAATAATGTTTCGCTCTCAACGTTGGCACCGGAGGGTTGATCCTGCTGGAGAGCCTTAAACAATGTCCACGTATTTCTAATGAGGGAAAACGTCAACACACGCTCCTGGTTGTCACGACATACGAAGTTGAATTGTCTGGGGACGGAATCATTTAGCTTTGCAGGTTTTTATGGTGTTTTACGATCCAGATTGTGTTAGATTCAGCAGACACTTACCTGGCTGTACATTTACATGACTATCTGTGTGTTAGCCTGCCTGCAGAATCCTGCAGCTCACCGCGCGCCTGCACATGTTAATATAACTATAGAACATATTTAAAAACACCCGATAACGTCACAATATTTACCAGCATGTTAACAGTCCTTAAATCTACTCTGCAGTAACAAACAGAAGACGGATCTACGTCACTTCAGCTTTAAATGACTGAACTTACGTTCCCCAGAAATATTAATGACTTTTAACCACATGTGGTTAAATATCAGTGAAAAGATGGAAAGACTTGTGTTTGACCTGCATTTGCTGCTCTGGAACAGAAACTATTGTTGCTATAAATAGATAAAGGAGGAGAAAGCGAGATGACGGTTGTGGTTTTCCGTTTCCGCTCACATCAACTTCCTGTTTTATTTTTGTCTCCGTCTCTTCAGACGTCTTTTCTCCTTCACTTTCTTTCCCTGCATTTTCTCTGACTTTGTCTCCTTTCTCCATCTCTTTGTTTTCATCAGTTGCTGCGACTGAAAATTATCAGCCTACCGATTATTGGCCCGCCGATATTATCAACCTACCGAAATATTAGCCTATCGATATTATTGACCAACTGATTTTAACGGTGTGTTCAGACCAAACCCGTTTTGAGCGTCAAGAGCGGCAGGTTTCCATGTAAAGTCTATGTGGAGGCGCGGCAAGGAGGCGTCGAGCTTTCTCGCATTGCGTTTTGAGCGTTTTGGGCATCGGTGTTCCACGCGGAACGCACTGAAAATTTAACAAGTTTTTTAAGCTCGACCAATCAGAGCGATCAGCTGGCAGCTCCTGGAGGATTCCTGTGGTGAACCCAGACACGGGGCTGAGATGCCATTACTCCATGTAGTATTTAGGATAATCATTCTTTGCTAAAAAGCTGAATGTTAGTGATTTGGCAACGTAACAGGATACGTTGCCTAGCAACGCTTTGTTTGGGGCGGCGGCGGCTCTCTGCTGAGTGCGGCTCTTGTTGCATTAACAGTGACTATTACTGCCCTACGACAGCGTTCTCTAGCTTTATTCATTAAATAAAACCATGTCGTCTCTCTACTGCACCGCCATCATTCAGACTGACCGGAAGAAAAGCTCCGCCCCCCTCCTCTCTTTCCCGCCGCGTTCGCCGCTCGCTCCAGACAAGCGGCAGACGCAGCAGGAGCATTTTGGGCGTCGGACATAAAAGTGGCAGTTTAGTGACCAGCATCGAGCGTTCAGCGTTTTGGAAACGCGTTTGGTCTGAACACCGTAAACCTACCAATTATCAGCCTACTGATGATTGGCCCGTCGATATTATCAATCTACCAATATTATTAGCCTCCTGATATTATCAGCCTATCGATATTATTGGCTTACCAATATTATTAGATTACCAATATTATCAACAGACCGAAATAATCAGCCTATCGATATTATCGGCCAACTGATTATAAGCCTACCAATTATCAGTTTACCAATATTATCAGCCTACCAATTTTTGGCCTGCTGCTATTATCAACCTACTGATATTATTAGCCTAGCTGATATTATCAGTCTACTGAAATATCAGCCTATCGATATTATCGGCCGATATCAGTATTAAAATGTATCAATGGAATGATCGGGTTTTACTTTTATAATGACAACTTTTACACAACATGAAAAACACACAAGCAGACAACAAACTCTTCCGCTGCATCTCCGCTCACTCAAAATCTCCAAAAACGAGAAGTCGTGTAATTTTCCAGATTTTTTTTCTAACAGATTTAGCGTCTGCATTTCTGATCAAGGCACTCTTGTTGACATCATCAAACGGCGTCGTCAGCTGCAGCATACGGGCTGGGATATATTAGCTGCCGGTAATGTGTCTGTGTACACATCATTCCGTCCATGCAGCATACGTGTATTGTGGCATGTATGCTGCACACGTTGATAACATTGACTTGAATGTTAGAGGCACTCAAGCCGTGGAAATACGACTTTGCAGCTGATTGACCGTTATCCTCGTTCAGAGTTCTAGCACTGTTTACTCCCCCTGGTGGCGACCTCCAGTACTGAAAGCTTTGGGTGCAGTAAACATCCACGCGTCATTAAAAGACTTCCAGCTTTTCCATTCAGGCATTTACATCTATTCCGAATATTTCGAATAATTTACACAGTAATATTTTTTTTTTTGTCAAATTAATTTCAAGTTAACGGGAAAATTCACATCAGTGACAAAACTCATTCCAGTATTTTTGCAAGTTTTAAGGCCTTTTTACACCGAGACTGAAATGTCGACACCAAGTTTGATGCAAAATTGTGAATAAATCTAAGTTTCTGAAACAAACCATCAAGTCAGCAAAAACAATGATGGATTCCACATTGAGTGAGGACGATGCTGATGCTGCAGAAGCAAAGAAGAAGGAGGCGTTGAGATCATCCTGTTGTAGAGAAGAAAGAACTGCTTTAGTCCAGGATCTGAAGCTGGACCACCTCAGGACGAAGTTTAGGATGTTCATGGGACAATCTGAGGATCTGCTTTAGCAGCTAGCAGCTAGCTGGATGAAGCACAGAACTTCATAAAAGCTAGCTAATAGCTCCATGCTAGGTTCTGCAATAACATCCAGAAAATAAGGAGTTATGATGAGATTTGGTGATTATAGATACACACAGATTTAATTACACAAAACTTCAGTTTTTTACAGCTGGAGGAGCTCAAACAGCAGAGGATGCTAACCATGCTAATTTAGGACCAAAGATCCATTTATCCAGGCATGTATCAAAATACTAGCTTTAAACCTGATTCAAATGTGTACACTGACAACCAGTATGAACTGGAAACTAGTGTAAAAGTGTTAAAACTATACGATGTCTTCAGATTTCTTAGTCCCAGTGAAAGCTCCAGCAGCATCTCCGGGCTAAACCATTCCTGTGATCCAGTCTACTGGTTTAACTGGAAAATCGTCGAGTCTCCAGGTTCCAGAGCTGGTCGTCGAGTCTCCAGGTTCCAGAGCTGGTCGTCGAGTCTCCAGGTTCAGAGCTGGTCGTCGAGTCTCCAGGTTCCAGAGCTGGTCGTCGAGCCTCCAGGTTCCAGAGCTGGTCGTCGAGTCTCCAGGTTCCAGAGCTGGTCGTCGAGTCTCCAGGTTCCAGAGCTGGTCGTCGAGTCTCCAGGTTCAGAGCTGGTCGTCGAGTCTCCAGGTTCCAGAGCTGGTCGTCGAGTCTCCAGGTTCCAGAGCTGGTCGTCGAGTCTCCAGGTTCCAGAGCTGGTCGTCGAGTCTCCAGGTTCCAGAGCTGGTCGTCGAGTCTCCAGGTTCCAGAGCTGGTCGTCGAGTCTCCAGGTTCCAGAGCTGGTCGTCGAGTCTCCAGGTTCCAGAGCTGGTCGTCGAGTCTCCAGGTTCCAGAGCTGGTCGTCGAGTCTCCAGGTTCCAGAGCTGGTCGTCGAGTCTCCAGGTTCCAGAGCTGGTCGTCGAGTCTCCAGGTTCCAGAGCTGGTCGTCGAGTCTCCAGGTTCCAGAGCTGGTCGTCGAGTCTCCAGGTTCCAGAGCTGGTCGTCGAGTCTCCAGGTTCCAGAGCTGGTCGTCGAGTCTCCAGGTTCCAGAGCTGGTCGTCGAGTCTCATAAAAGGTCAGGTGAATGCCCTGATAAATATTAATCCATCTCATTTCCATGACGGTTCAGCAGGAAAAAAGCCAAAATGAGGAATTTTCTGGAAAATGAGGAAGAACTTCTAACAGATAAAGTTGTAAAATGTAAAAGTATTTTATCTGGTGGAGACGGGACGGACATCAGCACCACCAGAAAGACAGAGGAGGTCAGCAGGGGACAGATGCTGTCAGCGTCTCATCAGACCACCGGACTTATCCAGAAAGGACAAATAAAGTGGTCAGACAGTAAAATGTAGGGAGAAAGTGCATCTTGGTCCACAGGAGGAGGAAGGGGGGGCGCTGCCCACTCCCACAGATTAGAAGCTGGCGGGAAAATGAAGGAGTCCAGAGATACGCTGGAACAAAATGCTCCAGATGATGCTGGAAGTGCTTCATTCCTTGGTTTCAGATTATAAAATGAACGGACATAAATGAGACGTCTCTGACTCCAGTTTATTTACTGGGAACATACTGGTGTTCCTGTGTGTCCCAGCTGGGTTGCACCGCTGCAGAGAGGGGGGGCAGTGGTTCCACCTTGTGCCCTAGCTGCGGTGTCCTCGCAGAGGAACCAATAACTGCCATGAAGGAGGAGGTGCAGGAGATGGAGAGAAATAAACACCACCCTGACAGAACAGGTTTTAGTGGTTTATGTTTTCTGTGGTGGAGGAACAAGATCAAATGTGAGGTTTTTTTTGCAAATGCTGTTAATGTCCAACAATCTGCATAAAGGTTTATTTTTGATTTTGAACAAATGTATCAAATTTCACACCATTTCTTTGGTTTCTGCCTTTGGTGTCGCCGTTTCCAGTTTCTCCAGATGTTGTACGCCGGGGTCAGAGTTGGCGTGGAGGTCGGGACGTTTTACCGCCAAGTCGTGTTTTGATAAATCCCAAAAGTTGACTAGAATTGGCGTACACTGGGGTTTGTGCGACAGCTTCGTAAATGAGGCCCCTGGTATTTACCAACGCTGACCCTCTTCTCTTTGCTACCAAACAGAATAATCTCAGCTTTTTCTCCATTTAATTGTAGAAAATTCTCTCATCCAGGTTTTATTTGGTCCAAACACTCGTCTGGTGACAAAGACACATAAAGTTGTTCATCGTCTGCATAACTGTGATTATTGATGTTAAAGTTGAGGAGCAGATACAAGTTAAAGTGAAGAATCAGGAACAACATGAAACTGAATCAACAGGATTCTTCCTGCTGCTTTTCGAGTTTCTGAACCTCGTCTCCACATTTCTGTTTCACTTCCGTCAAACTTCTCCATAAAAAGCAGATACAGATGCTGCAAGTCCTGATAGATAAAATCTTCTCAAAGTGAATGTTAATCTATGAAACGACGTGTGTGTGTGTGTGTGTGTGTGTGTGTGTTGGGGGGGGCAGAGCAGAAGGGGCTTAGAAGACAAAGGGTCCGACACTGTATGAGAGGAGATTAACTGAGGAGGGAAAATATAAACAGCATTAAATCAGCATCAGGAATTCAGGCTGCACGCAGCTTTTTGTTTCATATTTCTAATGCAGTAAAAAAATAAACATGGAAATTAAAATGAAATACAACTGAATATTGAAAAAATAAAAAAAATAAATACATTGATATAAATAAATACAATTAATTAGATGAGCATTAATAAAAGATTTTACATTTGCGGCATCTAGAGATTAAAACTCATCCAGACTCGGTTTTAACAGATTAACTGATTAATTAAAGATTCTGGGAAACCCTGTAAAGCATGAAAATGCTTAAAAAGCATCAAACTAAACAATGCAGCAGATCCCAGAGAAGCTTCCTGAAGAGAAAACCTGAACTCGGAGGACTTTTCAAAAAATAAAAGTCAAAATTTCAACACAGTAAAATTGTGATTTGTTTCCAGTTGTGCAAAAGCCGGGCAGCCATTTCATTTCTATTATTAAAGATATACATTTATTTCCACCTCTGTTTATTTGTGCACACATAGATTTCCCCGTCCTCCACATTTCTCCTTTTACTCATTTTTTCATTATCAGAACAACTGACATCAATAAAAAATAATAAATGGCTGCGTAATTAAATGTCAATGTAGGAATAAAAATATAAAATAGTTTAAAAAATAGATGAATAAATGGATAAACTGAAAATATAAAATGACATTATTATTATTAATATTATAATAATAGTCAGTTATTATTATTATTATTATTATTATTATTATTAATAATAATAATAATAATAATAATAGTTGTCATTATTTTTATTATTATTTTTAATAATAATAATAATAATAATAATAATAACAACAGTACCATTACAGGGAGTATTTTTGCTACTTGATAATGGCTTTGTCTCCTGTTTTTATTATATAAAGTTGACATTTATCTCTTTAGAGCAAACAAAGTGACATAATATTAAGAATATTTATTCTCTGATCATTCATACTGCAACATGAATTATTCTGAATATTTTCCTCTGAACTAGATCTTTTGCTGGTTTTAATCATTGCTCTTCTGATGTTTCTGTCTCCTCATAACTCATCTTATTTCCTCTTCATGTCAGGATGTTATGATTCCACATCTGCCTCTTTATTCTCCTGTCCTCCCTCCATATTTTTCCGTCGTTTCAATCCCAGCTGGATTATCTTCCGCTGTAATCTGCAGTCATCTGTCATTGTTTCTCTGCTTGGGACATTTGCAATGAGGCCAGATTATCATCTCAAACTGTGACCTGACCAGGGACAGGGAGGCAAAATACACCCACTCATATACAAATGGACACACACACGCACGCACACACACACACACACACACACAGAATTATTCTTATGTCTCTGTTAGGATCAGTTTTCTACGTTACTTGGCTCTAAGAAAGTGTTCTGGAGCATTTTTAAGACCTACATTAGAAACAATCAGAAAACACAGATTGAATTACACAAAATTATAATTAAAATCTGAAATTTGTTTTATGTCTGAATCATGGAAGCTGTAAAGTGCAGAGCACAACTACATGTTAAAGACAACTACACGTTTAAAACGACTACATGTTTAAAACAACAACACATTAAACAACTACACGTTAAACACAACTACACGTTAAACAACTACACGTTAAACACAACTACACATAAAACACAACTACACGTTAAACACAACTACACGTTAAACACAACTACACATTAAACAACTACACGTTAAACACAACTACACGTTAAACACAACTACACATTAAACACAACTACACGTTAAACACAACTACACGTTAAACACAACTACACATTAAACAACTACACGTTAAACACAACTACACGTTAAACACAACTACACGTTAAACACAACTACACGTTAAACACAACTACACGTTAAACACAACTACACGTTAAACACAACTACACGTTAAACACAACTACACATTAAACAACTACACGTTAAACACAACTACACGTTAAACACAACTACACATTAAACAACTACACGTTAAACACAACTACACGTTAAACACAACTACACATTAAACAACTACACGTTAAACACAACTACACGTTAAACACAACTACACGTTAAACACAACTACACGTTAAACACAACTACATGTTAAACAACTACACGTTAAACACAACTACACGTTAAACAACTACACGTTAAACACAACTACACGTTAAACAACTACACGTTAAACACAACTACACGTTAAACACAACTACATGTTAAACAACTACACGTTAAACACAACTACACGTTAAACAACTACACTTTAAACACAACTACACGTTAAACAACTACACGTTAAACACAACTACACGTTTAAAACAACGACACGTTAAACAAAACTACACGTTAAAAAACTACACGTTAAACACAACTACAAGTTAAACACAACTACACGTATAAAACACATGTTAAACACAACTACACGTATAAAAAACAACTACACTTTATACACAACTACATGTTAAACACAACTACACGTTAAACACAACTACACATTAAACACAACTACACGTTAAACAACTACACGTTAAACACAACTACACTTTAAACACAACTACACGTTAAACAACTACACGTTAAACACAACTACACGTTTAAAACGACACGTTAAACAAAACTACACGTTAAAAAACTACACGTTAAACACAACTACAAGTTAAACACAACTACACGTATAAAACACAACAACATGTTAAACACAACTACACGTATAAAAAACAACTACACTTTATACACAACTACATGTTAAACACAACTACACGTTAAACACAACTACACATTAAACACAACTACAAGTTAAACACAAATACACATTAAACAACTACACGTTAAACACAACTACACGTTAAACAACTACACGTTAAACACAACTACACGTTTAAACACAACTACACGTTTAAACACAACTACACGTTAAACACAACTACACGTTTAAACACAACTACACGTTAAACACAACTACACGTTAAACACAACTACACGTTTAAACACAACTACACGTTAAACAACTACACGTTAAACACAACTACACTTTAAACACAACTACACGTTAAACAACTACACGTTAAACACAACTACACGTTTAAAACAACGACACGTTAAACAAAACTACACATTAAAAAACTACACGTTAAACACAACTACAAGTTAAACACAACTACACGTATAAAACACAACAACATGTTAAACACAACTACACGTATAAAAAACAACTACACTTTATACACACTACATGTTAAACACAACTACACGTTAAACACAACTACACGTTAAACACAACTACACGTTTAAACACAACTACACGTTAAACACAACTACACGTTAAACACAACTACACGTTTAAACACAACTACACGTTAAACAACTACACGTTAAACACAACTACACTTTAAACACAACTACACGTTAAACAACTACACGTTAAACACAACTACACGTTTAAAACAACGACACGTTAAACAAAACTACACATTAAAAAACTACACGTTAAACACAACTACAAGTTAAACACAACTACACGTATAAAACACAACAACATGTTAAACACAACTACACGTATAAAAAACAACTACACTTTATACACAACTACATGTTAAACACAACTACACGTTAAACACAACTACACATTAAACACAACTACACGTTAAACACAAATACACATTAAACACAACTACCCGTTTAAAACAACTACACGTACAAAACACAACACGTTAAACACAACTACACGTATAAAAAACAACTACACTTCAAACACAACTACACGTTAAACAACTACACGTTAAACACAACTACATGTTTAAAAAACAACTACACATTAAACACAACAACACGTTATACACAACTACACGTTAAACACAACTACACGTTTAAAAAACAACTACACATAAAACACAACAACACCTTAAACACAACTACACGTATAAAACACAACTACACATTTAAAACAACATGTTAAAGACAACTACACGTTAAACACAACTACATGTTAAACACAACTACACGTAAAAAACACAACTACCCGTTTAAAACAACTACACGTACAAAACACAACACGTTAAACACAACTACACGTATAAAAAAAACAACTACACTTTATACACAACTACACATTAAACACAACTACACGTTAAACACAAATACACATTAAACACAACTACCCGTTTAAAACAACTACACGTACAAAACACAACACGTTAAACACAACTACACGTATAAAAAACAACTACACTTTAAACACAACTACACGTTAAACAACTACACGTTAACACAACTACACGTTTAAAAAACAACTACACATTAAACACAACACGTTAAACACAACTACACGTCTAAAACACAACTACACGTTTAAAACAACACGTTAAAGACAACTACACATTAAACACAACTACATGTTAAACACAAATACACGTTAAACACAATTACATGTATAAAACACAACTACACGTTTAAAACAACTACACGTATAAAACACAACAACACGTTAAACACAACTACACGCATAAAACACAACTACACATTAAACACAACTACACGTTTAGAACAACTACGCGTTTAAAACACAACACGTTAAACACAACCACACGTTTAAAACAGCTACACGTATAAAACACAACTACACGTATAAAACGCAACTACACATTAAACACAACTACACATATAAAACACAACAACACATTAAACACAACAACACGTTAAACACAACTATACATATATAAAACACAACAACACGTTAAACACAACTACATGTTAAACACAACTACACGTTTAAAACAACAACACATTAAAAACAACGACACGTTTAAATCAATAACACGTTAAACAACTACACATTAAACACAACTACACGTTTAAAACAACAACACATCAAACACAACTACACATTAAACACAACTACACGTATAAAACACAACAACACGTTAAACACAACTACACATTAAACACAACAACACGTTATACACAACTACACGTTAAACACAACTACACGTTAAACACAACTACACGTTAAACACAACAACACGTTTAAACACAACTACACGTTAAACAACTACACGTTAAACACAACTACACGTTAAACAACTACACGTTAAACACAACTACATGTTAAACACAACTACACGTATAAAAAACAACTACACTTTAAACACAACTACACGTTAAACAACTACACGTTAAACACAACTACATGTATAAAAAACAACTACACTTTAAACACAACTACACGTTAAACACAACTACACGTATAAAAAACAACTACACTTTATACACAACTACATGTTAAACACAACTACATGTTAAACACAACTACACATTAAACACAACTACACGTTAAACACAAATACACATTAAACACAACTACCCGTTTAAAACAACTACACGTACAAAACACAACACGTTAAACACAACTACACGTATAAAAAACAACTACACTTTATACACAACTACATGTTAAACACAACTACACGTTAAACACAACTACACATTAAACACAACTACACGTTAAACACAAATACACGTTAAACACAACTACACGTATAAAAAACAACTACACTTTAAACACAACTACACGTTAAACAACTACACGTTAAACACAACTACACGTTTAAAAAACAACTACACATTAAACACAACAACACGTTATACACAACTACACGTTAAACACAACTACACGTTAAACACAACTACACGTTTAAAAAACAACTACACATAAAACACAACAACACCTTAAACACAACTACACGTATAAAACACAACTACACATTTAAAACAACATGTTAAAGACAACTACACGTTAAACACTACTACATGTTAAACACAACTACACGTAAAAAACACAACTACCCGTTTAAAACAACTACACGTACAAAACACAACACGTTAAACACAACTACACGTATAAAAAAAACAACTACACTTTATACACAACTACACATTAAACACAACTACACGTTAAACACAAATACACATTAAACACAACTACCCGTTAAAAACAACTACACGTACAAAACACAACACGTTAAACACAACTACACGTATAAAAAACAACTAAACTTTAAACACAACTACACGTTAAACAACTACACGTTAACACAACTACACGTTTAAAAAACAACTACACATTAAACACAACAACACGTTAAACACAACTACACGTTAAACAACTACACGTTAAACACAACTACACGTTAAACAACTACACGTTAAACACAACTACACGTTAAACAACTACACGTTAAACACAACTACACGTTAAACAACTACACGTTAAACACAACTACATGTTAAACACAACTACACGTATAAAAAACAACTACACTTTAAACACAACTACACGTTAAACAACTACACGTTAAACACAACTACACGTATAAAAAACAACTACACTTTAAACACAACTACACGTTAAACAACTACACGTTAAACACAACTACACGTATAAAAAACAACTACACTTTATACACAACTACATGTTAAACACAACTACATGTTAAACACAACTACACATTAAACACAACTACACGTTAAACACAAATACACATTAAACACAACTACCCGTTTAAAACAACTACACGTACAAAACACAACACGTTAAACACAACTACACGTATAAAAAACAACTACACTTTATACACAACTACATGTTAAACACAACTACACGTTAAACACAACTACACATTAAACACAACTACACGTTAAACACAAATACACGTTAAACACAACTACACGTATAAAAAACAACTACACTTTAAACACAACTACACGTTAAACAACTACACGTTAAACACAACTACACGTTTAAAAAACAACTACACATTAAACACAACAACACGTTATACACAACTACACGTTAAACACAACTACACGTTAAACACAACTACACGTTTAAAAAACAACTACACATAAAACACAACAACACCTTAAACACAACTACACGTATAAAACACAACTACACATTTAAAACAACATGTTAAAGACAACTACACGTTAAACACTACTACATGTTAAACACAACTACACGTAAAAAACACAACTACCCGTTTAAAACAACTACACGTACAAAACACAACACGTTAAACACAACTACACGTATAAAAAAAACAACTACACTTTATACACAACTACACATTAAACACAACTACACGTTAAACACAAATACACATTAAACACAACTACCCGTTTAAAACAACTACACGTACAAAACACAACACGTTAAACACAACTACACGTATAAAAAACAACTACACTTTAAACACAACTACACGTTAAACAACTACACGTTAACACAACTACACGTTTAAAAAAAACTACACATTAAACACAACAACACGTTAAACACAACTACACGTCTAAAACACAACTACACGTTTAAAACTACACGTTAAACACAACTACACGTTTAAAAAACAACTACACATAAAACACAACAACACCTTAAACACAACTACACGTATAAAACACAACTACACGTTTAAAACAACTACACGTATAAAACACAACAACACGTTAAACACAACTACACGCATAAAACACAACTACACATTAAACACAACTACACGTTTAGAACAACTACGCGTTTAAAACACAACACGTTAAACACAACCACACGTTTAAAACAGCTACACGTATAAAACACAACTACACGTATAAAACGCAACTACACATTAAACACAACTACACATATAAAACACAACACATTAAACACAACAACACGTTAAACACAACTATACATATATAAAACACAACACGTTAAACACAACTACACGTTTAAAACAACAACACATTAAAAACGACACGTTTAAATCAATAACACGTTAAACAACTACACATTAAACACAACTACACGTTTAAAACAACACATCAAACACAACAACACGTTAAACACAACTACACGTTTAAAACAACAACACATTAAACACAACTACACATTAAACACAACTACACGTATAAAACACAACAACACGTTAAACACAACTACACATTAAACAACTGCACGTTTAAAACACTGCTGTAGACACTGTTTTGGTTTATGGTGTGGTTCCTGGTCTGGTTTATGGTCTGGTTCCTGGTCTGGTTTATGGTCTGGTTCCTGGTCTGGTTTATGGTCTGGTTAATGATCTGCTTCCTGGTCTGGTTTATGGTGTGGTTCCTGGTCTGGTTTATGGTCTGGTTAATGATCTGGTTCCTGGTCTGGTTTATGGTGTGGTTCCTGGTCTGGTTTATGGTCTGGTTAATGATCTGGTTCCTGGTCTGGTTTATGGTGTGGTTCCTGGTCTGGTTTATGGTGTGGTTCCTGGTCTGGTTTATGGTGTGGTTCCTGGTCTGGTTAATGATCTGGTTCCTGGTCTGGTTTATGGTGTGGTTCCTGGTCTGGTTTATGGTGTGGTTCCTGGTCTGGTTTATGGTCTGGTTAATGATCTGGTTCCTGGTCTGGTTTATGGTGTGGTTCCTAGTCTGGTTTATGGTCTGGTTAATGATCTGGTTCCTGGTCTGGTTTATGGTGTGGTTCCTGGTCTGGTTTATGGTGTGGTTCCTGGTCTGGTTTATGGTCTGGTTAATGATCTGGTTCCTGGTCTGGTTTATGGTGTGGTTCCTGGTCTGGTTTATGGTCTGGTTAATGATCTGGTTCCTGGTCTGGTTTATGGTGTGGTTCCTAGTCTGGTTTATGGTCTGGTTAATGATCTGGTTCCTGGTCTGGTTTATGGTGTGGTTCCTGGTCTGGTTAATGATCTGGTTCCTGGTCTGGTTTATGGTGTGGTTCCTGGTCTGGTTTATGGTGTGGTTCCTGGTCTGGTTTATGGTCTGGTTAATGATCTGGTTCCTGGTCTGGTTTATGGTGTGGTTCCTAGTCTGGTTTATGGTCTGGTTAATGATCTGGTTCCTGGTCTGGTTTATGGTGTGGTTCCTGGTCTGGTTTATGGTGTGGTTCCTGGTCTGGTTTATGGTCTGGTTAATGATCTGGTTCCTGGTCTGGTTTATGGTCTGGTTTATGGTCTGGTTAATGATCTGGTTCCTGGTCTGGTTTATGGTGTGGTTCCTAGTCTGGTTTATGGTCTGGTTAATGATCTGGTTCCTGGTCTGGTTTATGGTGTGGTTCCTGGTCTGGTTTATGGTGTGGTTCCTGGTCTGGTTTATGGTGTGGTTCCTGGTCTGGTTTATGGTCTGGTTAATGATCTGGTTCCTGGTCTGGTTTATGGTCTGGTTAATGATCTGGTTCCTGGTCTGGTTTATGGTCTGGTTTATGGTGTGGTTCCTGGTCTGGTTTATGGTCTGGTTTATGGTGTGGTTCCTGGTCTGGTTAATGATCTGGTTCCTGGTCTGGTTTATGGTGTGGTTCCTAGTCTGGTTTATGGTCTGGTTAATGATCTGGTTCCTGGTCTGGTTTATGGTGTGGTTCCTGGTCTGGTTTATGGTGTGGTTCCTGGTCTGGTTTATGGTGTGGTTCCTGGTCTGGTTTATGGTCTGGTTAATGATCTGGTTCCTGGTCTGGTTTATGGTCTGGTTAATGATCTGGTTTATGGTCTGGTTAATGATCTGGTTCCTGGTCTGGTTTATGGTCTGGTTTATGGTGTGGTTCCTGGTCTGGTTAATGATCTGGTTCCTGGTCTGGTTTATGGTGTGGTTCCTGGTCTGGTTAATGATCTGGTTCCTGGTCTGGTTAATGATCTGGTTCCTGGTCTTGTCTTTTATTAAAACAAACCTTTTTGAAACTCCAAAACTGATCAAGTCCTGAAAAAGCAACCAGCTCTGCGTCTTGGGGCCATGATGGAGGTTCAGGACTGGATTTGGTGGGATTACTGGTTTTATTCCCTATCTTACTGGGTTCAGCTGAGTGTAAACATCTGGTCCACCTGCGTGTTTACAGAATAACGGGTGCAAAACCTTCAGTCAGTCAAGCAGCGGAGCTTTGGATCCATCATGTCGTTTCCTCTTCAAACTGCCCGATCAACCCCAGTGTCCCTGAACGCATCGCTTCCTGAACGCATCGTCCTCATTTATCTTCATAGTTCATGTCTGCAGACCTGGCCTTCATCAGGAGCATCTGGAGAAGTGAAGGTGGGCTGGTTACCACAGAAACAAGCTGATGAAAGTGAAGAGCGGGGCGGGAGGAGGGACATGCAGAGGATTACGGAGCTTTTTAAATCCGGTTGCTTGTGGATCTGGACGGAAAGAGAGACGGAAAGCAGCGCAGGCAAGCTGAAACACAGAAAACAACTTTTCCTGACAATGTTTCCCTGATCCTCCATGCCTGCGGCGACGATGATAAAGAGGAAGATGAAACGCCTGCAGGAGGACAAGGCGGCTGAAGAGGAAGCAGGTAGGGAGGCGTGTCGGTTTATTGTTCAGTTCAGTAAAGTTTCATTTGAATATTCAGAATAACAGCTTAAAGTCCAGTAAAGATTAAATTCTATTTAATTTCATTAAACTGGTTTTATTATTCGTATGGATCCAGATTTAATAACGACCAGTTAGGAAAACCAGGACCAGGACCGGTACCAGGACCAGGAAAAGCGCCATCTGGCCCAGAACCAGTACCAGGAAGACCTCCATCTGACCAAGGACCAGGACCAGGACCAGAACCAGGACGACCTCTATCTGGCCACAAACCAGGAAGACCTTTATCTGGACCAGAACCAGCAGGGAAATGATAAGATCTTAATCGGTTCTGCTGGACTGGACTTCATCTCATTTCAGCAGCTTGAAACTAAAACTAACATCCAGTTTTCCCAAAGTAAATTCTGGTCCGGTCCATTTCAGCAGCCCGGCTGGGACCTGTGATGGAGGTTTTGAACAGGACCTGCTGCAGGGTGTGATCCAGGTGATTTGGTAGTCCAGGTGGTCCGGGTGGTCCAGGTGATCCAGGCAGTCCAGATAGTCCAGGTGGTCCAGGTTATCCAGGCGGTCCACATAGTCCAGGCGGTCCACATAGTCCAGGTGGTCCAGGCGGTCCACATAGTCCAGGTGGTCCAGGTGATCCAGGCGGTCCACATAGTCCAGGTGGTCCAGGCGGTCCACATAGTCCAGGCGGTCCACATAGTCCAGGTGGTCCAGGCGGTCCACATAGTCCAGGTGGTCCAGGTGATCCAGGCGGTCCAGGCGGTCCACATTGTCCAAGTGGTCCAGGTGATCCAGGCGGTCCACATAGTCCAGGTGGTCCAGGTGATCCAGGCGGTCCACATAGTCCAGGTGGTCCAGGCGGTCCACATAGTCCAGGCGGTCCACATAGTCCAGGTGGTCCAGGCGGTCCACATAGTCCAGGTGGTCCAGGTGATCCAGGCGGTCCACATAGTCCAGGTGGTCCAGGCGGTCCACATTGTCCAAGTGGTCCAGGTGATCCAGGCGGTCCACATTGTCCAGGTGGTCCAGGTGATCCAGGCGGTCCACATAGTCCAGGTGGTCCAGGCGGTCCACATAGTCCAGGTGGTCCAGGTGATCCAGGCGGTCCACATTGTCCAGGTGGTCCAGGTGATCCAGGCGGTCCAGGTGATCCAGCATGAGGTGGAGTGTCAGAGGAGAGTTGCTGTTCTTCTGGATCAGCATCTCAGGTGAGGAACTTTTGTTCACTGATGTCGTGCTAAAATCTGCTCGGCTCGAGGACCAGACTGAGACAAACGGGGACACGTAAGGACAAGAAGGTACCAGATGGGACAAGCAGTGACACGAGGGGACAGGACGGACAAGCAGGGACTAGAAGGGATCAGAGGGGACAAGACAGGGACCAGAGGGGACAAGACAGGGACCAGAAGGGACAAGAAGGGACCAGAAGGGACAAGACAGGGACCAGATGGGACAAGACAGGGACCAGATGGGACAAGATGTGACAAGAAGGGACCAGATGGGACAAGACAGGGACCAGATGGGACAAGAAGGACCAGATGGGACAAGACAGGGACCAGATGGGACAAGAAGGACCAGATGGGACAAGAAGGGACCAGATGGGACAAGAAGGACCAGATGTGACAATAAGGGACCAGATGGGACAAGAAGGATCAGATGGGACAAGAAGGACCAGATGTGACAAGAAGGGACCAGATGGGACAAGAAGGACCAGATGGGACAAGAAGGGACCAGATGGGACAAGAAGGACCAGATGGGACAAGCGAGGACACGTGGGGACGAGCAGGGACCAGAAGATACAGGAGGGGACAAGTGGGGACAGAGCTTCTGCTGTGGTCTTTTTTTAATTGTTTGTTTACTTTCCCCTTTTATGTCTGTTTTTATCGGTTTTATTAGTTATGTCAACATTTGTTGTTTTTAAACGTGATTGCCAATAAAGTTGACTTGATTATTGCAGTAGATTACCAACATCCAGCCTTGTCCTGTAAGATGTTTATTTACTGTTTATTACTGCTGTTATCATTGTGTCCAGCAGGGGGCAGTAGACCAGGGTTTGACTGTAGCTTTAACAGACTGATGGAGACGTTTTGTCCCTCATGTGAAGACGTCTTCATGCCTCCATCCCTGTTTCGGTCCCGTCAGCCCCGTCATCCCTGTTGCAGCCTCCTCTTCCTCTCTCCCTCCCAGTCCGGATGTCCGTCATTCCTCCTCCGTGGCGGTTCCTTCCTCTGTTCCAGGTGGAGCCGGGCACCCTTTTCTCCAACTCCAGCCCGTTCTCCTTCTCCCAGAGTGTCCTCTTGCTGCCTCCGCCGGGTCAGGTCCACAGACCGGGACTCCAGGCTTCCTTTGGACCTTATTCCGTCACACAGGTAGGAAGAAAACAAGTTGTGTCAATAAAGATTAGATAAATTCATGCAAAGCCGCTTTTCTCTCCGCTCAGCTCATATCAGAGCCTCTCCTGCTCGGTTTTCCTGCCGTGGTTTCCTCCGTCCTGTCTGATGATGTGGAGTTGGAGAGGGATGAGGGGGGGCAGGAGAGGTTCAGGGTGAGGGTCTTGTTCCAGGAAAAGGGGGATGTTGGAGTCCAGGGGACCTGCATCGTCCTGCATGCTTTCAAGGAGACGGAGCAGCACAAGGCGTCGTGTGTCACACAGGTGAGGACCAGACGGTTTGCCTCCTCGCTCTGCATCTCCACCCGCTCATCGCTCCATCTTGTTTTCCAGCCGCCTCTCGGGTTGTGTGTGGTCACCCTGACGCTGCCCAGCGACTGGTTCAGAGACCAAAACCAGCACAGGAACCAGTCACGTCCAGTCCAGGGGCAGCGACGCAGACACGCTCATCACGGGATACCGTGGGAGCGGCGCCATGGCCGCTACCCTCGTCGCCATGGAAACAGCATCAAGCATCAGCATGCGACGCCCACCTCTCTCCGGTAAAGCAGAACGATGTCTGACGCCTGCAGAACCTACCGGACAGAACCCGCCACGGCATTGCAATGTACCGAACCGAACCTGCTGCGATGTGTTTCGGCTTTGAAGGACATTTCTGGCTGAAAGCAGACCTGAGTAGCAGCCAGTTGGGTTTTCCATACTCCGGACATCCCGAACTGGACATTCCGACCCGGACACGCGCTGTGTTGCATTTTCATGAAGATAAGTTAAGGTTAAGGTTAAGACGCAGAGAAAAACGCTCTCAGCGCTGGCAACCATCATGATGCCTGCTAGTTAAAGTGGTTTGTGATTTTGGGGTCATCCTTCATAGTATGCTGGCAAGGAGAAGTGTCCAGCTCACATGAGCTGAAAACAGGGGAGCCTCAAAGGTCGGTGCTCGGC
Organism: Telmatherina bonti; assembly: GCF_933228915.1. Lineage (NCBI taxonomy): Eukaryota > Metazoa > Chordata > Actinopteri > Atheriniformes > Telmatherinidae > Telmatherina > Telmatherina bonti. Next base: position 40,850,816 of record NC_136621.1, on the reverse strand, counting down.
CCTCGTCTCTTCTCATTATACACCTCCTCACTCGGTGCAGTCATAAACTCCCACGCCTTCTCCTGTCACTGTTACGCTGATGACACTCAGCTTTTTCATTCCTTCCCTCCAGACGACACAACCGTCTCAATGAGAATATCAGCTTGTCTTGCTGATATCTCGGCATGGATGAAGGATCGCCACCTTCAGCTCAATCTGTCCAAGACAGAGCTCATTGTCTGTCCAGCCGATCCTTCCTTACAGCTGCAATTAAGTGTGAAGCTCCACTCTATCACACTTGTTCCTACGCCTGCTGCCAGGAATCTGGGTGTCATGGTGGATGACCAGCTGACCTTTAAGGTCCATGTTGCCTCTGTTGCCCATACCTGCCGATATGCTCTCTACAACATCAAGAGAATCAGACGTACCTGACAGAACATACAACTCAGCTGTTGGTTCAGGCTCTGGTCATCTCATGCATCTATTTCTGCAGTTCCCTACTGGCAGGTCTGCCTGCATGCTGGTTAAACCTCTGCAGATGATCCAGAACCAGCAGCGCGTCTGGTTTTCAACCAACCCAAACGAGCTCATGTCACTCCGCTGCTAATCGCTCTTCACTGGCGTCCGCTACTGTTTGATTTCCTGCTTGTGTTGTTCTCACTCATATGTAAGTCGCTTTGGATAAAAGCGTCTGCTAAATGATTGTAGAATGTGACGGCTCTGCTGGCATCCAGACAGCAATGTGATCAACATGTCTTCTTCCTGCTTTACTCTCAGCTGCCTGCATGACAGGAATTCCTGTCTCATTCAGATCACAACCAATCGCTGATGAGAACCCTCACCTGGATGCTCCAAGGGCCCTCAGGTTTCAGCTGGGCCCTGCGAGGAACCAGATCCAGCTGTACTACTCCACCTTCCACGTCCTGGACGACTTCAAGCTGCCGGCTGGAAGGTACGCCGCCGTGCAGACATGCTGCTCCTACATGTTAACATCGAGCACACACATCAACCATGTCTCTGTTCTGCTTCCAGATGTGCAGAGGACAGCAGGAGTCCGTCCCAGAACCAACTGTTCTACATCAGAGCAGTGTCGCTGAAGGAGGAGGACCGAGGAGGAGCCCTAGGACCTGCAGGAGACCAGGACAGAACGAAGAAAGAAAACTGTCTGAACAGGCAGGAGGAAGCGGAGCTCAGAGTGGACTCCCATGTTGTGATTCGCTACCACAGGGGGCCCGTCCTGATCGGCCAGCCAATCAGAGCGTCCGTCAGTCTGAGAGCAAACTTGAGCGCCGAGCTTGTGGTCATCAGGTGATCAGCTGGTCTCTGAACGCGGCTCGCTGCGAGCAGCAGCAGACTTAACGCTGTGTGTGTTTAGGATGAAGGTGAAGAAGGGCTTGGTGTCGACGGTGGCCCAGAGGACTTTCTCCTCCGACCTCTGGACGGTTACGCTTGAGCGCAGCCAAAGCCTCCACCATGACATGATGTCCATCTTCTGCCACAAGCAGGTCGCAGCGAAGACCAGTCACAGGTACGTCTCAAACTCGTCTCTTGTCAAACTGTTGTTCCGGAGACGTCCCCGCTCTAACTGTCCCTCTGCAGTCCCTCTGTCCTCCAGCAGGTGGTCTGTCTGACAATCGACGGCTTGAGGCGGAGCTTCGGTGTTGCCATGACGGTGTCTGCGAACTGGTGGGTGGAGTATCCGGGACACAGCGGACAGCATGGAGCGGCGGAGAGCCTCTTCTCCTTCGCTGACCGACGCATCTTCGGCATCGTTCCCGTCACAGAGGTGTCCATCCTGACGAGTGTTTCCAGACGCTCGCCGGATTCTGCTCCTGTTGATCCCGCTTGTCGTTGTTCCTCCTCAGAGCAAAACCATCATCAACACGGCCATTCTGACCAGCCAGCCGGTGTCCGTCGCCGTCACCGTGCTCGCCGTGGGCCCCGACGAGCAGGTGTCAGATGTCACTTCTGCAGTCACGTGTCGCTCCGCCAGCGAGAGCACCGTCAAGGTGAAGCACCAACACCTGTTGTTCAGGTCAGAGGTTCAGAGGCCGAGCGGCCAAGGAAGACCCGCTACCGCGGCAACCAGGGTTCAGCAGATGATGCGGGGTTAGTTTTTATAGAGAGGAAGAGCATCTGACGGCCAGCTGTTCTCCTCCTCAGGTCTCCGGTGATTGCTCCGTACTCTTTGTGGACGGCAGCGAATCGGGGGTGGGCAGCACCTGTGCTGTGGTGGAGTTCCTACTGGGCATGCTCAGTGGGTCTGTGTGTCTGGAGGTATGGGCTCCATCGGTGCCCCTGCAAGTGGTGTTGGCAGACCCCATTCTTAATGCCATCGAAGGCTGGAACCTCTTCACGGAAGACGGGTACGAAGGCGTCAGATCCGATTGGACGGTCTTGTCTCCTCAGTTAGACTCACTTTGTTTCTGGAACCTCTCACCTGCATCGTGATTTTTCAGGTGTGTTCCGGTGTATCAGCGCTCCTCAGTCCAGATTCTGACCCAGTTCACAGCTCAGGACCCTCTGGACAGAACGAAACACCTCCTCGGCTCATCGGACTGGTTTGTGGATGTGACCGAACTGGTCCGTAACTGGCTGAGAATAGAAGACCCCAAAGTGGCTCTGCTGAGTCCACAGAACGTCCTGATTGGTTTGAAGCCGGGAAAAACGTCCCTGAAAGTACGTTGCGTTTCTGCCGCACTTTGCGTCGTCACAAGCATCTTCATCATCTTCATAATCCTCATCTCCGCCTCCGTCAGGTGGTTTCTGAGCAGTGGGACGGCGTGCTGGGGAAGTGTGACATCACCGTCGCCTCAGATGCCGTCACAGCTGGCGATCTCTCCGTGCAGGTGGTCAGCGGCCTTGGCATGTCCGTTACGCCTAACCCCGCCCACCTGGCTATCGTCACTGCAACGGTGACCGCCCACAACATCCTGTACAACCTTCACCAGGTGAGGCGGAATCAAACTGTTGATCTGCTGCTGTGGTTCCTCAGACCCCCCCCCGGTGGCATGGGGGGGCCACCGGCAGCTGCTTCGCTGATGCTAGGAGCAGCCCTGGTGGCTTGTAACCTGTGGTGTGTTTGCAGGAAGCATCCGTCAGCGTCTGGCTGCAGTTCAGCGACGACTCCGCCTCCCTGCTGTCCAGCTACGGCGACCTGCCGTCCTTCCTGCGCCTCTCGTCGCTGGCTGAAAGTGTCGTTGTGGTTACGTCCAGTCCTGAGCAACAGATCTTTGCACAAGGAGACGGCGGCGGACCTCTGGTGCAGGCAGAACTTCTGGTTTCCACCTGCGACGACCAGCTGATCACCACCAACTCCATCCACGACGACCAGCTGCCTTTTGGTGCTTCTTCCAAAGGCGACACGACTCGGAGGCTGGCGAGGGGATCCGGGTGGGTCCGGGTCAACCTCGACCTGGGCTTCACACACGCAGCAGGGAGGAAGAATGAGGAAGACGAGGAGTTTGAGTTTGACATTTCAGACATGCTGTTTGGATCCGACAACGACATGTATGTATCCAACGAGGAAGAAAGTGGAAACATGAGCGCTGGAAGCAGCGGCAGCGAGAAGATGAGGTGGAACCACGACAACAGCAGATGGATGGTCGGTGGGAAGACGCTGGAAAGAGCTGTGCTGCTTCCCAGCATGGAGGAGGGAACGCTGTACTTCTCCCCCAGCCACGAGGTCGAAGCAGAGAGGGCCGAAGAGACAGAGAACCACGGGATCGGGGCTCTGGAGTTGGAGGTTGGCCTGGGTGCCATCCTCGCTCTCTTCTGTCTCTCAGCTGTCCTCTTCCTGGTAAACTGTCTGCCCTGCGCCCTGAGAGACAGGAGGAAGTCCAGGACGGAGACGGACAGAGATCTGGAGGCTGGAGGTCGGGAGGCTGGAGGTCAGGAGGCTGGAGGTCGGGAGGCTGGAGGTCGGGAGGCTGGAGGTCAGGAGGCTGGAGGTCAGGAGGCTGGAGGTCGGGAGGCTGGAGGTCGGGAGGCTGGAGGTCGGGAGGCTGGAGGTCGGGAGGCTGGAGGTCGGGAGGCTGGAGGTCAGGAGGCTGGAGGTCAGGAGGCTGGAGGTCGGGAGGCTGGAGGTCGGGAGGCTGGAGGTCGGGAGGCTGGAGGTCGGGAGGCTGGAGGTCAGGAGGCTGGAGGTCGGGAGGCTGGAGGTCGGGAGGCTGGAGGTCGGGAGGCTGGAGGTCGGGAGGCTGGAGGTCGGGAGGCTGGAGGTCGGGATGTCAGAGATCCAGAGGAAAAGGCGATGGATAACAGGTTAGAGGAAGAGGATGCGGAGAAGAAGAGCGTGACAAGTGAGGAGGAGCTGAAGGAGATGCAGACAGAAAATAACGCAGGAAATAAAAAAAAAGAAGAAAACATTTGCTGAACTTCAGAGACGTTAAACTAAAGACAAACTGCTGGGAGGGACGAAAGTTAAACTATCCCAGTCTGCCCAGTCCAGGCTGTTCACACCAGTACAAGTAATCTTTACTTATACACACTTCTCAAGCATGCTGCAAATGAAAGTGTTCAACAAGCAAGTAAAAACAGATTTTTAAATAAAAATAGAACAATGTGACATTCAGGGTGTTGTGGTTTAACTGGGAGCCAGTTTAAGAAGCCAAAACCAGTCAGCAGCAGAGTTTTGGATCAACTGGAAGACATGACGGGAGGCATCTGGACAACCAGCTAACAGCTTTGGATGCACAGAAGGCAGCAGCTTTAGACCGGATGTTTCCACGTAGAGGCAGAGGAAATAACATATATGGTCATAAGTAAGCATAAAGGAAACAGTTCTTAAAGTCTCTGAGTGTTTGTGAAATTGGTGGACATCCACGCTTCCATATCCCAAAAACAAGCTGAGAGTCTGAGTGGGCCGAGACCAGGACCCTGAGGGACTCCGAAGTGACCGAACAGCAGAGCAGGGATCAGCAGCATTGGTCCTGGAGGGCCTGCAGGTTCTGGGTGTTCCCCTGATCCGTCATTTTCAAGTCTACGTAGCTGGATGTGCTCAGTGAGATCCAGGAGGACCGAACCAGAGACGAGACTCCCTCCAGGTACAACCAGGAGGTCATTCCTACATTTAGTCTTTATGAGAAAACCAACAGCTGGTCATGTGACTGGACAGAGTTAAACCCTAAATAACGAGTTTATTACTCAGTGGTGGAAAAGAACATCAGATTCTACAGTTCTATTCTATTCTATAGTCATTTAGACGCTTTTATCCAAAGTGACTTACATATGAGAGTGAGAGCAACACAAGCAGGAAGTCAAACAGTAGAGGACATCGTAGGAAGATGCTAGTGGACTGTCCAGTTGGATGCAGGTCGTTCCATGAAGGGCTACAGGCTTTTTTTGTTGTTGTTGTTTACTCCCTTCCCACCCCATAATATCACCTATGTTATAATACAAAGAATTAATACCATAAAGTTTGTTGCAAAGAACCGGGCTAAGTTTTCCAACTTTCCAACAAATACAGCTATACTAAGTGTAGAAGTTCTCCTTGAAGAGCTGAGTCTTCAGCTTGCTCTGAAAAGTAGACAGGGACTCTGCAGAGCGGACAGAGTTTGGGAGATCATTCCACCATCGTGGAACAACAGAGAAAAAGAGTCTGGCTGGTGATTTAGTCCCACGTTGTGGTGGTAACACGAGGCGTCTTTCACTGGTGGAACGTAGCGGTCGAGAGGGAGTGTAGGTCTGGATTAGGGAGTGAAGGTAGACGGGAGCCGTTTGAGTTATTGTTTTGTAAACCAGAAGCAAAGCTTTAAATTTGATACGTGCTGCAACCGGAAGCCAGTGAAGAGCGATTAGCAGCGGAGTGACATGAGCTCGTTTGGGTTGGTTGAAGACCAGACGTGCTGCGGCGTTCTGGATCATCTGCAGAGGTTTAACAGAGCATGCAGGCAGACCTGCCAGTAGGGAACTGCAGTAATCGATGCGTGAGATGACCAGAGCCTGAACCAGAAGCTGAGTTGTGTGTTCTGTCAGGTACGTCTGATTCTCTTGATGTTGTAGAGAGCATATCGGCAGGTACGGGCAACCTTACTTACAGATCTACTGGCCACCATCTTTTTTTCAGTCTTTATTATTTAGCACAACATGTTTGTAACTGAAGAGCTGAAACAACTGCAGGCCACCATCTGCAGCAGGAAGAACACAAACATGATAAAACACTGCCCCCTACTGGTAAACAAGAGGAAGACATGGCCTGTCCAACGCGAAGAACAGCTGGAAAAATACTGAAATAAACCTCATAACACACCTCACAGGTAACACGATCCAGCCATCAGCTGGGAATATCTGATGCAGGATGTGGTCCAGCATGGTGGAACCTGCAAGGTCTTCCCTGAAAGAGACGTTGTCTGGATGGGAGCAGATGTTTCAGCATTGATGGAGCTTCCCAGATGTGGAAGCTGCCCACGCCATCGGCACTAATGCAACCCCATCCCATCAGAGATGCAGGCTGATAACAAGCTGGATGCTCCCTCTCCTCTTTAGTCTGCAGGACACGCCGTCCATGCTGTCCACAAACTATTCCACATCTTCATCCAGGTTTCCACTCAGAACATTTTAAATGAGCTTTGGTCCAGAGAAGACGGCGTGTTTCTGGATCCTCTTCACACATGATGGAGCTTTAACCTGCATGAACTGGGTTCACACTGGTTTCTGGAAGCTTCCTGAGTCCATGCACTGGTTTCCAGTAGAGAATCATGTTATAATGCAGAAGATCACCAGCATCCAGCCTTGTCCCAGCATACAGAGACTCCTTCGGATTCTCTGATTCTTCTAATGACACGACTGTAGATGGTGGGATGTTCAAAGTTTGAGAAACCTTTTTCTAAAATTGTTCCACAACTTGTAGACCCAGTTTTTATTAGTTTGACCCCCCCCCCCCCCCCCCGGGACGCAACAGGAATAAAAACTGAGTTGATCTGCAAATGATTTCATTGTTTTTATTCACTTTTTTTTTTTTTTTTTTTACATTGCCTTGTAGTTAATGAAACTGGGGCAGTCAAGCCCTCAATCAGAGGATTCAGGTGTTTCTGATGATTAGAGACCAGAGGCCTGCAGGACGATACTGTTCCCTTTCTTACCAGGTAAGTCACCATGGTAACTAACGCTGAACCTGCACCAGAGACGGTTACGATCTGGACACAAGTATAAAAGCCCCATCAAGACCTTTCATAGACGTGTGTATCCTGATGAGGAAACAAATGTTTGTTACTGAGAGCTTGTTCCTGAGTCTGTTTAGCTCCACAAGGGTTTCATCTGGCTAATCAATACACATTAACGGCCATCAGCAGGAACGTAGATCATCCAGAGCTTCACATTTCAGCTCCTCCTTCACCACAACAGACCGATGCAGAGTCCACATCACTGCAGACCTGCAGATCTCCCACCACATCCTTCCCTCGCGCCTGAACAAGACCCTGACAAACAGGAACTCCTCCACGTGGATCAGGACTCACTCCTGACCCGGGGAGGACCCCCCACCCTTTTCTGGGTCAGAACCATGGTCTCGGATTTGTAGGTGCTGATCCTCATCTCAGCCGCTTCACACTCAGCTGCGAATCGCTTTAGTGAGAGATCACGACCCGATGAGGTCTCCCCCGGTCCCTCCCCATCAGGTGTGGTCGGCCCCTCCCCATCAGGAGTGGTCGGCCCCTCCCCATCAGGTCTCCCCCGGCCCCTCCCCATCAGGTGTGGTCGGCCCCTCCCCATCAGGAGTGGTCGGCCCCTCCCCATCAGGTCTCCCCCGGCCCCTCCCCATCAGGTGTGGTCGGCCCCTCCCCATCAGGTCTCCCCCGGCCCCTCCCCATCAGGAGTGGTCGGCCCCTCCCCATCAGGTCTTCCCCCGGTCCCTCCTCATCAGGTGTGGTCGGCCCCTCCCCATCAGGTCTTCCCCCGGTCCCTCCTCATCAGGTGTGGTCGGCCCCTCCCCATCAGGTCTCCCCCGGTCCCTCCCCATCAGGTCTCCCCCGGTCCCTCCCCATCAGGTCTCCCCCGGTCCCTCCTCATCAGGTGTGGTCGGTCCCTCCCCATCAGGTCTTCCCCCGGTCCCTCCCCATCAGGTCTCCCCCGGTCCCTCCCCATCAGGTGTGGTCGGCCCCTCCCCATCAGGTGTGGTCGGCCCCTCCCCATCAGGTCTTCCCCCGGTCCCTCCCCATCAGGTGTGGTCGGCCCCTCCCCATCAGGAGTGGTCGGCCCCTCCCCATCAGGTGTGGTCGGTCCCTCCCATCAGGTGTGGTCGGTCCCTCCCCATCAGGAGTGGTCGGTCCCTCCCATCAGGAGTGGTCGGTCCCTCCCCATCAGGTGTGGTCGGCCCCTCCCATCAGGAGTGGTCGGCCCCTCCCATCAGGTGTGGTCGGTCCCTCCCATCAGGTGTGGTCGGTCCCTCCCCATCAGGAGTGGTCGGTCCCTCCCATCAGGAGTGGTCGGTCCCTCCCATCAGGTGTGGTCGGCCCCTCCCCATCAGGTGTGGTCGGTCCCTCCCATCAGGTGTGGTCGGTCCCTCCCATCAGGTGTGGTCGGCCCCTCCCCATCAGGTGTGGTCGGCCCCTCCCATCAGGAGTGGTCGGCCCCTCCCATCAGGAGTGGTCGGTCCCTCCCCATCAGGAGTGGTCGGCCCCTCCCATCAGGTGTGGTCGGCCCCTCCCCATCAGGTGTGGTCGGTCCCTCCCATCAGGTGTGGTCGGTCCCTCCCATCAGGTGTGGTCGGTCCCTCCCCATCAGGTGTGGTCGGCCCCTCCTCATCAGGTGTGGTCGGCCCCTCCCCATCAGGTGTGGTCGGTCCCTCCCATCAGGAGTGGTCGGCCCCTCCCCATCAGGAGTGGTCGGCCCCTCCCATCAGGAGTGGTCGGCCCCTCCCCATCAGGAGTGGTCGGCCCCTCCCATCAGGAGTGGTCGGCCCCTCCCCATCAGGAGTGGTCGGCCCCTCCCATCAGGAGTGGTCGGCCCCTCCCCATCAGGAGTGGTCGGCCCCTCCCATCAGGAGTGGTCGGCCCCTCCCATCAGGTGTGGTCGGCCCCTCCCCATCAGGTGTGGTCGGCCCTCCTCCTTTAACGACCATGTAGGAGGATTCATCCTCCACCTTCTGCTCTTCTCCAGTTTATCGCTCTCTAAATAAGCTGAGAAGATTTTCTTGGAAGACGCCGTTAGACGGCTCGTTTTTACAGAAGAAACGGGGGAGGAGCTTTAAAACGTGAGCCGGTCCTAGACCAGTTTCTGTAGAACCAGAATCCCAGGATCAGTAACGACAACCTCAGTAGATCGGATTGGTGAAGGGTCCGTTCTTACTGCTGCTGTCTGGTCCTCTTTAACCGGACCGCGGTCCGTTTGCCGGAGCACCAACTGCCTGAAAGCCGCGGGTCTGGTCGGCGTCCTGACTCTGCAGCGACCAATCAGAAAGAGGCACTGCAGTAAAGCCTGAAGAAGAAGCAGGAAGTGATGAAGATGATTGTTTGGGAGGAAAACCGAAGCCGACAGCAAGTGATCCGGCGTAGAACCGGCGACCCGACTCGCACGTTAACACATTAACAGTGCATGATGTTTTGTTTTCATCACCGGTAAAAAGGAAAAGAAACAAGACAGCAAATATGTCTGAAGCTTTATTCTGACATGTAGAATGTCAGGCGGAACCACCAGACCACCTCCCTTCATCCAGCCTCCTGGTTCCACCTGTTCTCCATACTGGATCAGAACCAGCAGCAGGAACGTCTCTGGCTGCTGGACGCCGGGATGGAGATGACTTTCCTCCCAGTAAATCCTCCTGCAGGATGAAGATCCTGACCAGTAAGGATGCATTCACATCAGGACAGTCCGCTAGACTCGGTCCGGTTAGGGACTGGGTCCAGGTGGGGACTCGGTCCGATCGGGGACTCGGTCCAGCTGTAGGGGGGTGTATCCATGCAGACTGGGTTCACGCTGCACTTTGGTGAAACCAGCCAAACCATTAGAATAATATCTCCCCATTCCCACCAGAGGTGGCGCTGCACTAGTATTTAGCAGAAGAGAGGACCAGACCGGCGTGAAGAAGAAAACTCTGTTTCCTCCACCTGCCAGTTAAACATGGAGACCAAACTATGGCTGTTTTGGGTTTTTATTGTGTCTTATGCAAGTATACTGCAGAAATCCACTGCAACAATGGACGCAGTATGAACACCAGACGAGGCAGAGGACCCTTAACGCCATCGCTATGTATTTACCCACAATGCAACGCTACGCCTCATGCAGGAAGGGACTTGGTTTGTAGTCCGCTTCCTGGATTTGGTCCGCTTGGAATGGACCGAGACCTGCGTTTGTAGACGGACCGAGTCGCTTCTTTGGTCCGAATCAGGATTAGTTTGGAGCGTTCACATTTCCCCAAATGAAGCGACTTTCCGACCAACGGACTCGGATTCGGATCAGAACGGCTGATGTGAACGTGTCCTAAAATACTCATCATGTCAACAGAAAGATAAATGGCATCCACCTGCATGATGTTTAATCTGTCATTGTTACCTGATAAACTGTTTCTGAGAGTTTCACCGCGTCGAGATCAGCTGTTTGAGTCCATCAGTCTGAAACCCGCCCAGTTGGGCCGACTGTCCTGCTCTGAACACGGTCAGACCGATACGTTCACGGTCTCGTCATTTCCTGTGACCTGGTTTATGTTCTGCGTGTTCTGATGCTAACGTTTACAGAAACGTCAGAGTGGACAGACTCCCGTCCAGCTGTGTTGGTTTAATGGAACCAAGTCAAATAAAAAACACCACATGAAAATACGACGGTTAGTTTCTCCAGAAGAAGCCTCAACATGGAGGAACTGATCACAGTGTTTGACCAGACAAACTATAAAACTACAACATTTGAGTCGTTCCAGACTTTCAGATGCAGCAGCCGTCCTCAGGTGGGCGTGTGCGTCATCACCACGTCCCCCAACGCCCCTCTGGACCTGAGTAAGCAGCCTGTGGCTGACTGCTGGTGTGTCCTGAGGTTGCAGATCCAGGCGAACTTCATCCCACACTGGTCACAGCTGAAGGGTTTCTCCCCGGTGTGAACCCTCTGGTGTTTCTTCAGGTTCCCGGCCTCTGAGAAGCGTTTTCCGCAGGTGCTGCAGTGGAACGGTTTCTCCCCGGTGTGAACTCTCTCGTGAGACCTCAGGTTGGACAGGCCGGAGAAGGCCTTCCCGCAGGCTTGGCAGACGTAGCTCTTCTTACGGCGCTCGCCGAGCAGAGTGCCGGAAGCCACGCCGTCGGGACAAACGAGTGCGTTGGTGTGAAGCTGAACGGCGTCGGCCAGCGTGGAGGTGGGTCCACCGACTGTTAAAGACACCCGTGGAGCCGCCGTGCAGCTCGCAGTCCGGCTGGTCGAGCTGATTCCAGGCACGCTTATGTTCTCAGCTGCTCCCATGTTACCAACGGCAACCAAGCTGGAGGACAGAGGGGGGGCGACGCTGCCACGGCAACGTCGCTGCAGCAGCTGGGCGCTGGTCTTGGCTGCAGGTCTTCTCAACAAAGGCTGGGACGACAGAACCGGCGTCCTCAGCGTCCCTGCAGAGAGACCGGAGCAGAAAATCACCAGAGGATGACGGGTCAGGGTCTGGGTCTGGTAAAACCTGGTCTCCTCTGGACCAGTTCTGTTTCCAGACCACGAATCTAAACTGATCCTGATAAAACGTCCTGATGGATTATTATCAGCACAGGAAAACAGTCTGAGCTGGTTTTTCTCTCAGGATGCTGAAAGTCCTTCAGACAGAAGAGGAAGTCAGCATGTGGGTGGAAACGGACCGGTTTAGGAGACAAACTCTCACACACACACACACACGAGTAACGTCAGCGTATGAACACATGTACAACCACAAAACACACACATATATACACACACTGTGATGGCCACACATGTAGAGGCGGAAACTGCAAGAAGCATCAACACACTTTCAATTCTTTAGTTTCTTTATATTTAAACATAGTTGCTTTAGTTCCTTTCCGTTAGCGTGCACATCAAGGAAACACCTCAACTGTTTAACCGGGTGGTTCTGCTTTTACCGGCACTGACGGGGTTAGCTTGGACACGGGGGGCAGGACTGTGTACAGGAACCCGGCGCCTCGGGGCGTTTTAAAGACCTCGTCTCCACAGGGGGAGATAATGAGTTTAATTTAGTTTCTTTAAATTTTATGTTAATTTTTTCCACTTTTGGGTTTCTTTTGTTGGTAGTTTTGTTCTGAATAATTAAACTGTTAGATTCTGTTTCTTTGTGTAGTTTGTATTATGTTATGTTTAATATGTGTGTTACACCATATGTGTTGGAAACTGGTCTGATCAGCCGGTATTTAAGTTCTCCTTTGTTTACTGTTGGTTAGTTCAGCTGGTTTAGTTGATTCTTTTACCTCATCTGTTAGTTTAGTTATTTTTGGACTTTTAGGTTTTTGCTTACTTGACCGCTTTTAAAGGCCTGATTCTTTTATGTTGTTTAGGAAAATAAAACCCTTTTCTTCTGAAGCCACCTGTGTTCCTCTTCCTTTGCCAGCTTGGTCCCTCACACACACACACACACATACACACACATTTACTAAACACTGATTTGAACCAGCAATAAGCCGTGTGTGTGTGTGTTTATGAGAGATGACACTTTGTCATAGAGGCGGAGCTACAACCCAGATAGCAAACAGGAAACTGTTGCGTGACACAAATACCGTGTGAGCTGAACGTCAGGAGTAATTTCATCTGGATATTCGGCATATTTAGGGGCGTGTCCTTTTGATTGACAGGTCTCTGATATCCTGCTGCACAACCGCAGTTTTTATCCGCTTAATAACGTGACTTAGCTTTAGCCTGTTACCTCCGTTAGTGCCGGGTTAGCTCGGTTAGCTCTTTGCTACAGGCAGATTGCTAGATGTCAATCATCCACCATGACGCTCACAGCCCCCCTCTCAGCTCCGCCTCTTTGCCCATATTTGTATTTTCATGGAGCACGTGTGATGCTGCCAAGATGGCGACGGCAGGAACCGCCCACTAAGCTTCACCTCAGCTCTGCAGGAACCTACAGGTGATGTCACGGAGGCTCCGCCCATCTTTTATACCGTCTATAGGCTAAACACGAGCCTGAACACGAAGCTGGAACATTGGGGGGGGGGGGGGGGGGGGGGGGGTTGTTTACCTCGAGACAGAGACCGACTCGCCATCGCTGCTGAGGAAACTGAAGCATCTGCTGGCTGCTGAGGTTCTGACTCCGTCTCGACAATGATGACTCCATCCTGATCGTGATCAGAGTCATCATTGATCGACAGAGGGGCTCCGGGGTCATTGTCGGGGGCCCAGCGAGTGAAGAAGGTCTCCAGCTCAAACAGAGAGTATTCAGAGTTCACGGTGTGGACATCGTTGCTTCTCTGCTGCTGCACGGTGGGGCTGGCTGCCGTGTTGGTGTCCGGTACCCTCAGCTGGACCGCCGCTGCACCGCTGGACTCTTCTGGTACCACAGGGATCATCTGAGGCACTGCAGACTGAGCAGAACAGAAACTGGGTTCAAGGACTTCAGGCGAACGGGACTGAAAAAATAACAGAGGAATAAACACGAGACAGTGGAAAAGTTTAGTTTGCTTCATGGCCTCGTTTCCATGGTTACAGGGTTTTGGGTGGATAAAAACGGCCTGCAGAGTGAAATTTTCTCATTCCGCAAGGCGAATCCTGTCCGTGTAAAGTGGAACGGAAATCATTGGAGAACGGTGGCGTCTTTTACATCATCTAGCACGTGTGCACTCGGACCCCGTTTAACCCGCAAAAAGCACGACAACACGTTTTACGTGGAAACTACGTCAGACTAGAAACCAAAGGTGCGATACTCTGCATTCACTCATTATCATTACAGGTGAGGCTGGAAATCCTGGAGAAACACTTCTAGTGAGCTCCATTTTAAAAATCAACAACTGAAAAGTCCCTTTTCATACGACCGCCCGAAGCCACGCCTCCAAAGAAACGCGCTTGTTCCGACAATCGTCGCGTTCTGATGTAGCAAACCAACTGATGTCGCTAACCAAGCTTCATCTCTCGCTTCACCATCTTTACAAGCGCTCCAAGTCTCTCAGAGCGCATGCATAAACTGGATGGCAGCAGAGTTTGATTGACACTTCACCATCCAATCACAGCATTTAATTATCTGCATCAGGATGTAAAAAGACTCCTGGAAAACATCTCCTACCCTGCCTGCCTCCTGAACTTTCAGCCCTGATAGACGTTCTTTAAATACAAAGGAATTCGCCGTCTTGTCCCTTTAAACCTAATTTACTCCTGATTTCTTATGAAAACAGTAACGACACATCCACATCAGCCGTTCTGATCCGAGTCCGTTTGCTTGGAAAGTCGCTTCGTTTGGGGAAATGTGAACGCTCCAAACTAATCCTGATTCAGACCAAAGAAGCGACTCGGTCCGTCTACAAACGCAGGTCTCGGTCCGTTTCAAGCGGACCAAATCCAGGAAGCGGACTACAAACCAAGTCCCTGCCTGCATGTGGCGTAGCGTTGCATTGTGGGTAAATACATAGCGATGGCGTTAAGGGTCCTCTGCCTCGTCTGGTGTTCATACTGCGTCCATTGTTGCAGTGGATTTCTGCAGGATACTTGCATAAGACACAATAAAAACCCAAAACAGCCATAGTTTGGTCTCCATGTTTAACTGGCAGGTGGAGGAAACAGTTTTCTTCTTCACGCCGGTCTGGTCCTCTCTTCTGCTAAATACTAGTGCAGCGCCACCTCTGGTGGGAATGGGGAGATATTATTCTAATGGTTTGGCTGGTTTCACCAAAGTGCAGCGTGAACACGGTCCGCATGGATACACCCCCCTACAGCTGGACCATGTCCCCAACCGGACCGACTCTAGCGGACTGTCCTGGTGGGAATGTGTCCTAAATGAGATTTAATTTCTAATATTACAGATGACGTCCAGCATCACTGACCTCAACGTGTCCACGCTGTGCGAGTAATATTGTGTCACATTTTTGTATGATTCAGAATGACAACACAAATTCATCTTTGTCTTTGTAATCTTTTATTGATTTACACTTAAGGACAAGATTTTACAAAACTGTGACACAATAGAAAAAGCTTTGGTTACATTTCTCCTAGAAATATACGAAACGTTCAGACACACAGACCCACTTCCAGAGGTTTTCACCAGATGAGCTGGAATCCACATGGTGGAAGATCGTCGCACCTTTTCTCCCCTTAATGCTCCACAAACACCATCCGTCCAGCTTTTTCTGGACTGTTGCTATGACTACGCTCATGCTGCAGGCCATAATGCTGAACTGATCGTTTTCCAGGTGTTTTTGGACATTATTTCCATCACACAGTGTTTACAGAGGTAAAGATGGATCCTACACATCAGCAAGTCTTCGGTTTTAAAGTGTTTGTGCAGCTGTTGTTGACCAAATGATGCAACCGTCTTCCGATGCGGAATTGCAACGTTTGTCTCAGATTAAACATGACCTTTCCACCTGATTTCTTCAGATGGTCATAAAAAAAAAAGCCTTTGAATGAGTCTGTGTGTCTAAATCTCTGAAATTCATCCCAAAATGTTTGCTTTTCTGCACGAGTACAAGAATAATTTCCAAGCCAAGCATAAATACATATTCATGAGCAAACCGAGAACACTCAGTGGAAGAACAGGATCAACGCGGTGGTAGCAGATGTTAACACACCACTAGAGAGCTACGATTCTGGAGATGTGAACGAGGCAGACCATTCCAGACTAGTGTCACCACTGTAGAGTCAGGAAACGTGGTGGTACTGGACTCCCGTAGCGGCTGATGAAGCAACCAAAATGTTTTTGTCACATCAGCAAGGAGGCCAGCAGCTGATCTACAACAACTCTTACCCATAAAAAGCTACTTTAGGATACAAATTTTAAAGGGTTAAAATGTTTTGAGTGTTCCTCTCTGACATTTCTAATGCCAGTGTGTTGAGTACGTAAAATATCTGCAGGTACAAACAACCAAACCTGAGACCAAACCGAAAACTATCTCAGACGTTTTTCTGCAGAAGTTCCGGCGTTTTATCGCAAGCTGTTGTTTGTAAAGAGTGTTTAACACTATCTGTATGTACAACATTTACAGCTGTTTTAGTTTTCTGTTTTCAGCACCAAAGACCCCCTCATGCAGCCTGGCCGGGTCCAGGTCCAGGTCCTCACTGATCCAGTCCACTTTTCGGCAAGTTGTAGGTGCTCCTCGAGGGGCCGCGGTCCTGCTAATTTTACATGTTTCTCGACACCTGAGGTCATTTAAATTGATTGCACAGCCCACTCTGTGGGCGGTTCCCACCGTCGCCATCTCAGCAGCGTCACACATGTTGTCACTCTGAGAAAATACCAACATCCTGAGCTGAGAGGGGAGCTGCGAGCGCGGGGAGGGATAAGTGACACACATCAAGCTCCTAGCTGCTTGTAGCTAAGAGCTAATCGGGAGCTAACCAGCTAACAGACAGGCTAAAGCTGAGGTGCAACATGGGAGTCTATGGGGATTGACTCCCTTCTGGATGAGGGAGAACTGCAGCTTTTAGCTTCATTTTTAACAGCGGGAGGTTTCTGCTTGACAGCAACTCATTTAACTTGGATCAGGTGTGTTGGAACAGAGAAACATGTAAAGCCTGCCACCGTTTTAGCAATACATGCAAGAAAGTGGCTCCTTGGGTCTGCGAACTTTAGGTTAGGTACACACCATGCAGTGTTCCTCAGACGTGCACTGAGCAGCTCACATGAATGCAGGTACAGTGACACTGTCCCGGACCACAAAGTGGATGTCGGTCAGAACGGGGATGGAAGCTTCTCCAGCTAAGACGTTCCTGCCTGCATGCCCACTCCATGTGGGTGGTGTCTCTTCTGGTGTTTCTTCAGGTTGCTGGGGTCAGAGAACCTCTCGGGGCAGAGTGGACACTGGTAGGGTCTCTCCCCGGTGTGGATGTTCCTGTGGATCTTCAGGTTCCAGAACTGGGAGAACCGCTTTCCACAGATGACGCAGCCGTACGGTCTCTCCCCGGTGTGCGTCCTCAGGTGGGACTCTAAATTCGCTGGAGCAGGAAACCGTTTTCCACAGAAACTACAAACGTAAACCCTCTTCATGGAGCTTTTCTGGCTGGCTTGTGGACCTTGGTCGACGGTCGGCATGGACCCCTGAGCCGGCAGCTGAGGCCTGGACAGCTCCGAAACGTCAGTCAGAGGGAGCTCAAAGGAAAAGCTGCGGAAGTTTCTGGAGTTTTCAGCAGCTGGTCCCCTCCCACAGCTGCCAGGATCTGCTCCAATCAGTGAGCCGGGCAGGTGTGAGAGGGGAGCGTGGACTGAGGACTGCCCACGGCCGCAGTCGCCATTCCTAACCCCCCCGTTCATCCACAGAGACGAATGGCCATAGCTGACCTCTGAGAAGCCCCGCCCAGAGTCCTGCAGGTCAGCCAGCTGATTTTTGGATGTTTGCATAGTTTCCTCAGGTGGAAGAGTTCCTCTGAAGTCATCTGTGCTGGACTCCACCAACCCTGGACACAAAGAGACAGATGCTGACCTTCGTCTGAACGTGAGGACAAAAAGCAATGTGCGGTGGACGGACAGTAAGCCATCTTAGTCTGGGTTCTGGTGTCATAGGAAGTAAACATACTGACTCTCACCCTCCTGTATGCTGAGGCCCGTCTGGTTCAGGGTTCCTGTCCCCGGATCCACCTCCTCCACCTTCACCAGCACCACATCTGCATCCTCATCCGCCTGCACACAAAGCAAAGACAAGAAACATGGTTTTACATCAGGAAGCTGACTTTACATGCACACATTCAGACTGAAACCAAACAAAGTACCGTAAACACAGTTGGAATCCACAACCACAACACAGTCCTGGAAGTTTTACACGTTTTCTTGTGTCAATACAACCGATTGGAACGAGTCGATCAGGTGTGTTGAAGCAAAAAGCATCTAAAACCTGCAGCTCTCTCTGCCTGAACTGGACCCCCCTGTGCTAAACACAAGTCAAGTGAGCTGCTGTTCACGGCTGAAATTAAGCTGCACGTTGATGGCAGGTAGAAACGCTTCGCTATGCGAGATGAACAAGGCAGTGCCAGCACACAAACTACAGCTAACGGACAACAAACGCCACAGTTCCTTCAGTAAGCTAATATTTACAGAGCACCTTCCAAGAGAAAATAAAAAATCAAGTTAAAAGGTTTAAATTCTGCTTTTTTTTTTAGCTGCTTTTTAAAAGAGTCTGCAAATCTCAGGATGAGAGGAAGTCCAAGAGGGAGGAAACCCCTTCTGCAACCTGCAGATGTCATAAAACTAACAGATCCAGTACAACTAGATCAGGATCAGATAAGAATACTTGGAGGATTTACAGATGGGATGTGTGCATACACAAGTACACACAAACACACTGATGTAGTTGTTTATACTTGATGCAATCAAGCATGCTGCGGCCAAAACTATAAATACCGGAGGTCACCAGTAGGGGGCAGGATGCAGCACCAGGACTCTGAGCAAATGAAAAGGTCAATCCAACATATTTCCACGGCATTTCGGGAAACAACAGTTTACCAATCTGCTGCTAAATATCAGGAACGTGTCACTGTGCAACCAGGAGGAGCAATTATTAAAATGCTGTTAGTTGCAAACAAAGTCCAGGAGGCGCTCGCCAAAACTGTCTGCCATCTTGTTTACCAACGATCTCATGTTCATGATCTTGTTTGAATAAGCACCTCTAGCGTTTAAGTCAACATTGCACTTCATACCCACAACACGTTACCTCGCGTCAACACGGGGAACACGCAGGTGTCATGTTGCCAGCAGGAAGTACACGGCAAAAAAAAAACTAAAGAGAACAGTAAAGTAACACGTTGTAGATCTGAATGAATGAAATATTCTTATTAAATACTTTGTTCTTTCCATAGTTGAATGTGCTGACAACAAAATCACACAAAAATTATCAATGAAAATCAAACGTATCAACCATGGAGGTCTGGATTTGGAGTTCTACTCCAAATGAAAGTGGAAAAACACACTACAGGCTGATCCAACTTTGATGTAATGTCCTTTAAACAAGTCAACATGAGGCTCAGTAGTGTGTGTGGCCTCCGCGTGCCTGTATGACCTCCCTACAACACCTGGGCATGCTCCTGATGAGGCGGTGGATGTTCTCCTGAGGGATCTCCTCCCAGACCTGGACTAAAGCATCCGCCAACTCCTGGACAGTCTGTGGTGCAACTTGGCGTTGGTGGATGGAGCGAGACATGATGTCCCAGATGTTCTCAGCTGGATCCAGGTCTGGGGAACGGGCGGGCCGGTCCATAACATCAATGCCTTCGTGTTGCAGGAACTGCTGACACACTCCAGCCACATGAGGTCTAGCATTGTCTTGCATTAGGAGGAACCCAGGGCCAACCGCACCAGCATATGGTCCCACAAGGGGTCTGAGGATCTCATCTCGGTACCTAATGGCAGTCAGGCTACCTCTGGCGAGCACATGGAGGGCTGTGCGGCCCTCCAAAGAAATGCCCCCCCACACCATTACTGACCCACTGCCAAACCGGTCCTGCTGGAGGATGTTGCAGGCAGCAGAACGTTCTCCACGGCGTCTCCAGACTCCGTCACGTCTGTCACATGTGCTCAGTGTGAACCTGCTTCCATCTGTGAAGAGCTCAGGGCGCCAGTGGAGAATTTACCAATCTTGGTGTTCTCTGGCAAACGCCAAACGTCCTGCACGGTGTTGGGCTGTAAACACAACCCCCACCTGTGGACGTCGGGCCCTCATACCTCCCTCATGGAGTCTGTTTCTGACTGTTGGAGCAGACACATGCACATCTGTGTCCTGCTGGAGCTCATTCTGCAGGGCTCTGGCAGTTCCTCCTCCTGTTCCTCCTTGCACAAAGAAGGAGGTAGCGGTCCTGCTGCTGGGTTGTTGTCCTCCCAAGGCCTCCTCCATGTCTCCTGACGTACTGGCCTCCTGGTAGCGCCTCCATGCTCTGGACACCACGCTGACAGACACAGCAAACCTTCTTGCCACAGCTGGCATTGATGTGCCATCCTGGATGAGCTGCACTACCTGAGCCACTTGTGTGGGTTGTAGACTCCGTCTCATGCTACCACCAGAGTGAAAGCACCGCCAGCATTCAGACCAAAACATCAGCCAGAAAGCATCGGAACTGAGAAGTGGTCTGTGGTCTCCACCTGCAGAACCACTCCTTTATTGGGTGTGTCTTGCCAGTTGCCTATAATTTCCACCTGTTGTCTGTTCCATTTGCACAACAGCATGTGGAACTGATTGTCAGTCAGTGTTGCTTCCTAAGTGGACAGTTCCATTTCCCAGAAGTGGGGTTGACTTGGAGTTACAGAGTGTTGTGTAGGTGTTCCCTTTAGTTTTTTGAGCAGTGTGTATTGTTGCGTTCGATCTGCCTTGGAGTTTGGAAGTCGATACTGGAAATTACATCACAACAGAGATGAGTGCGTTCACATTGAGAAAGATGGAAAACAGGCATGGACACTGCCAGGATCCCGTTTGTTATGCTTGAGACTTCAGATGCTAACATGTTAGCATTAAAGCTGCAACTAAAGACTATTTTCAGTCGATGAGTCACAGACTATTGAAACGATTAGTTGATCTTTTTTTTTTTTTTTTAATTTAGCATGAGGTTGCTTTATGTGGTAAATGATAAACACAGGAAATATGGTACTTCAATATAAAATGTCTCTTTTAATCAACTTTGCTGCTGAAAGGCGGGTTTACAAAAAGTAAACAAAAATGTCCCAAATTATAAAACCATCTGACAGGAACAGTGCTGTCAGTATAGACATAAATCCATAAATAAATAAATCTATGTCCATTTTCTAAGGACAGGAAAATGTGTAGGTTTTGTTTTTTGTTTTTTTTTTTTTTACTCTAAACCAAGGACAGGCCTGTTAGTAGTAAAAAAGTAAGTTAAAGGGTTCCTATGATGGTATCTGGAGTTTTCTGAGCTTTTTACAGTGTTACAGTGTTGAATCCTCATCAGACACGTGAACGACACTGTTTATTATCACCTAAACGCATGTTTGAGTTTGAGTTTGAGTTCCAGCACTCTCTCCGTTCGGTTTCCAAGGCGATGAAAAACGCGTCGTTTTAGAGAGTTTTTTCTACGTGGAAATCCTTGTGACGTCCCGGGGGATAAGGTTGGGTGATTGGTTACCTTCTACTGGTTAACAAGGGCATGTACAAATACATCAGGCGGGTGGAAAACGTGGGATAAAGTTATTTCCAACGATGGCTGGTGAGTTTACCAAAGAGAGACATCCTGCTGCATTCGTTGCTGTGGGTTGCTGTTTTCCACTTCGTTTTCAGGCTCTGATTCAGGTTCCAACATGCAGGGCTGGATGCTATGTGTTGACATTGTATTTTGTTTTTTTATTGAGTTCATATGAGCCTAATCCTTCTGTTTATGAGATGTTACAATGACGGTGAAAGCAGGTGCGGTGCGCGCTCCCGATGTAGTGCAGTGGCGGGAGGCGGGGCTTAATGCGGAAGAGTCTCAATCCACTCGTTTTGCCCGCAGGCTGATCTGACAGCCTACGGAGAGGGTCGGTCTGAAGTAAATAAAGCCATTTGTGACAATAACTCCATCAATCCCAGCCCTTCTGGTCTCAGAAATAAAAATAAATTAGCCTGAAATGCTCATAATAGTTCCACTTTAAACAGAACATTATAGTGAAGTACATTCAGTGGTTAACTGCACAGTTTTGCAAGAGAACTTTACATTTTCAACAGTCTGAAATCTGACGGTTTTAATGACATTTATAGCTAAAAAATTCAGAGTTGTCCAAACAAACTGAATGAAACGAGCGGCTTCATATCGCAAATCAGCATCTCCAGACTGACTGTGAGGGCGGTCGCCTTGTTGCAGGGTCTGCTTCCTCAGAAAGGGCTCCATGGTGGCTCTCTTCTTCGGACTGCATGCATTGAATTTAATATACGTCTGTCAGACAATATGTTTTAGTTTTGATGCCTCAGTCTGCTGGTTCGCGTTGAAGGTACTGAGGCGAATCAGACTCCGTATCATTTAAATGCCCGACGTGCTTCCTCTTTAAATGCTCGTGAATCACCGACATGCTGCCATTCTGTATACGTGACCGACCAACAGAGACTCTACTGCACATGCATGTGACTCGGTGGAGATTGTGCCAAAGTGAGATGCCTCACTCAGTTGGAAAAATGCGTCTGGCGACAACAGAATTTATTGTCGACGATTTTCATTGTCGATTTTTGTCGACAACGTGGATGAGTCGTTTCAGCCCTAGCTTGCATCAGTTCCTGAAGCGAGCAGAGAGACTACGTTCAACACTTTGGACATGAACGCATTTTGTAAACTTGTTCTCTGTGTAGAAGTTACAAAACATTACCTTGAACTCTAACTTATGTACAACAAAAGCATTTAGACATAAATGCATGTTTATTATTGATTTAATTCGACCTTGTTTTACGAAGCAGCCATCTTTACTGGTAAACTCGGGGTAGGTGGGTCTACGGCTTGTTTAGAAGGTTTTCACTTTGCATTTCCGACTGAGAACTTGGAAAATCTGACTTCAGAGTACAAATGGAACACAGCATATCACAGGCCTCAGTCGTCAGCCTTGGAGCAATGTTCTGGACAACCTGAAGACCTTCCAGATTTTTTATTTAAAACATGAAGACAGAATTACAGTAGCACGTCATGATGAGATGAAGGTGTCAATGATCCTGTCTCAGATCGGGACACAAGTGGACTCAGCTAGGCCATCGATCGAACCAGAGATTTAATCCCAGCATCGTGATACAGCACTGGGTCACCAGTTACCCCACAAGTCACTAAATCTGTACATATACACACATACAACACCATTATATAGCTCATTTCCCTTCATGCTTCATTTTCTTGTCATGTCTGAAAAGGTCTTGGTACCAACAGGTTCTGGAACTACCCATCGCAAAATCGGTAATGCTCACATGCAAACTGGACCAATAAGAGATTAGACTCGAGATGGATAATCAGAACCTTGATCAATGAACAAATTTGCCACATTGCTGAGAAACTAATCATAAATCAGCTGATAAACGGGAGGTGTAATTCGCAGATCAGATTGACGTAAATACATCGTATCCCCTCAAATCGCAGATCATGCCGCCGCAAATCGCAGATCATGCCGCCGCAAATCGCAGATCATGCCGCCGCAAATCGCAGATCATGCCGCCGCAAATCGCAGATCATGCCGCCGCAAATCGCAGATCATGCCGCCGCAAATCGCAGCTCATGCCGCCGCAAATCGCAGATCATGCCGCCGCAAATCGCAGATCATACCGCCGCAAATCGCAGATCATGCTGCCGCAAATCGCAGATCGTGTTTCTTACCTGGAACCACATTTAGCTGCGAACCTTTATTTGTCCTCAGTTACTGACAGGAACCTTTTGGTGCCGATTAAGGCTAATTTCCACCAATGGATCGTGTTTCCACGTGCAAAAAACTGTGAAAGGGAACCTAATATCCAACCCGACCCACTTTTTGGGATTTTTCAGTCAGGGTACCAATCCAACGTATCCAATCCTGCAATCCTTTATTAGGTAAAAGAAAAAAAGTCACTTTGTAACGTGGCATAAAAATCAAGCAGGAACGACTCCTTGTTTAGAGCAACAGATTTTCTTTAATAACTCAGTTTAAAACGGCATTAGAAACGCTGTTTCGACGTTGCAGAATGTCCTGTTGGACGTCCATTCTCCTCCTTTGTTTCTAAGTCATGTTTTGGTTCTACTTTGAGGTATTGCACTGAAAAGGCATCCTAAGACATCCATCACGATCTGACTGATACCCCGTCTCTCAGATCAGGTCACGGTTAGCTGCAGGAACGTTACAGTTAATCGATCAAGCTGGTTTCTCAAAACAGATATTTAGCGCTCCAAATCGATGTAAAACTAGCTGCGTTTCCATTAAACCCAGAATTACACAAAAATATCGCAATAAAAAGCTGCTAATGGTAACGCCTACATTCCGAAAGTCGCTAAATAAATATCGCTAAAAGGTTTCCACGTTCTCATGAGGTGGTTTTTCAGACGTTTTGATAAAGAAACATTTCGCTAAAGTGTAACAGAAAGACTTTCCGCATATCCGTGTCCCCGGATGTGACGTGAGAGGTCATGTGACCCATCTTCTGGTAAAGATGGGTCCACAGTTCTTACTGTGAGTTTCAACCTCCGTTCAGGATTACCAGTACCGTATTTTCACAACCATAAGGCGCACCGTGTTAAAAGGTGCAGTCTCAGTTGCGGTGCTATTTCTGTATTTAAAACACCAAGGCGCACCGGATTTTAGGGCGCGGTCATGGTAAAACATACCGGTACGCTACCATAAAACATGCTTACTTGTGTTTTAAAGCAGCAAATTTCAGTTTTTGAGAAAAAAAAAAAGATAAGAGAAAAACTTTGAATAGTTGAAGCAAATTGCCCACAAGTAGGAAACCCCAAAATAACGCTACATGACAACCTTGCATCAGCCACAATTCGCAATTGTTGTTTGTCAAAACTTAAATATCACTTTTACTTTGAAAAAAAGTCAAAGGCAGCTAATGGCCTGTTCAGTTTTTACCCTTTTAACTCTCTCTGTACTTCTGCACCGTCCCCTTTAAATACACTTAACAGGCAGCGTCGACGTCTGCCTACGTAGCATTACAGGACGAATGGAAGCTGCGCAACAGGTGCCTTGAGACGGCGTACTTCCCAGCCAATCACACGTCAGAAATGCTCGCACATGGTCAGAGAAATACGCCTCAATACCGCCTGAAACTTTGCAGAATGAGGTGCACGGCTAAATGGATGGACACGGGAACAATATTTTGCACAGAGACTGGAAACCAGTGAGTCCACAATGACCCAACAGTATCAGTGGTGGTCCTCTTCAGCTGCTTACACCTTCACGCCTTCCTAAACACAGCAGGTGAAGGTCCGATTCCCATCCTGCCACCTGACATGAATAAACCTCCAACCGCTTGTGAGCTTCCAGTTCTGCTGCTGGGAAGCTAAACCTGCTAGCTAACGTAACTACCTCTAACATGAAACGTCTGTAGCCGACACGCAACCAGTAAGGGAACAAACCAGAAAGACGACGGAAACCGGCGAATAAAAAGCACCTGAGGAGGTGCACAGAGCCTGGAGCGCGACACAGCTAGGTCGTCATTCAGACGTCTGGTGACGACACATTCACCTGATTCAGGCGAGCTGGAGAAGAGATGCTAGTAAACTAGAGATGGGACGTTTGAAACGGAAGCACCGAAGCTTTTTTTTGTTAAAGTTCTGCCGTCACATGACCAATGACGTGTGACTCTTCGTACGCTCCAACAAAACGCCGGAAATGACGTAACTGGTTCAAAGCATTGGCGGTACTGGTGCCGCATCATCTATCGGGATGAGAAACGCCCGGCATTCCCTCCCGCTCGCCGCTTTACAGGCTGAGAGAGCGTTAAGAGGAGGAGAGAAAGCTTTAAGTATGGAGACTTCTAGTGGAAGAAAACAATCAGGTGTCTAGGAAAACTTCCACCTTGTGCCACCCACAAAGGAAGGAGGAAAATAACATGGCAAAAGATGAAATAGCATTAGATTACACGGTACGTAGAATAGTTAATGTAGTATTGTATTCAGTATTATATGGTATTGCTAAATATCTCTCTCCGACATCGACTAGGATAACAGACAGCAGAGGATTAGTTATTAAAATATAAAATTTCATGATGTTCATGAGGAAGTGTAATTTATCATTCAGAAATTAGGAAAAAGCATATGAACAAAATTTAAGACTGTTGTAAGAAATCCCTATAATTCCCTCTGAAAGCACTTTTCCCAAACCATCATATCGCCCAACAAGCTCATTTTGACAAACCTGTCTATCGTCTTATTTCACAGCACACACACCTCTAAATCATGTTATAAAATCTAATGACTAACATGCTGAGCCATAACACACACACACACTGGGTATGTTACAACACTTAGAGATGACGACCCTCAGGATGAAGACAGCTGCAAGACTGAACCGTTTGTGTTGGAAGTTAAATCAAGCTGGAGTAATTATTATTAGATATGTGCCTGTAATACCCACAGCTGACCACCAGATGTCGCCGCTATGGTCTGTTTTATAAAGCTTTGACTCTTTTCAGTGCGAATAAAAGCCTGAAAAGCTTCACAAGGCTTCATCTACCGTAAACCCTGCAGGATGGAAGAGCTCCAGGACTGGACATCCAGACTAAACGCGTCTCGTTACCGTCAGACTGACCAGCTGACAGGGTTCGCTTCATTTGCACATCTATGCAGTTTATTCTGCGTACTTTGTTTCTTTCACATCTTCTCACCTGCTGCCATTTGCTTTTATATTAAACATTTTTATTTTCGTCGTGACCGAAAGAAGGAGATCTCGTATACAGGCGGCTGAAATGAGTTTCCTCTGCAGGGTGGCCGGGCTCTCCCTTAGAGATAGGGTGAGGAGCTCGGTCATCCAGGAGGAGATCAGAGTAGAGCCGCTGCTCCTCCGCATCGAGAGGAACCAGTTGAGGTGGCTCGGGCATCTGGTCAGGATGCCTCCTGGACCTCCCTGGTGAGGTGTTCCAGGCACGTCCCTCTGGGAGGAGACCCCGGGGAAGACCCAGGACACGCTGGAGGGATTATATCTCTCGGCTGGCCTGGGAACGCCTCGGGATCCCCCCCGCAGAGTTGGTAAATGTGGCTGGGGAGAGGGAAGTCTGGGCTTCCCTGCTTAGGCTGCTGCCCCCGCAACCCGACCCCGGATAAGCGGCATGAAGACGAGACGAGACGATTTTTATTTTCACACAGAGGATCACTGCCTGAACAAATAAATTCATGTTCCACGCATGTTTCTTTACCGAGCATCAGACAAACTGAACATGAAGGACATTTATTATTTATCCTCTGATAAATCACTAAAAGCCCGATCAGTCTTTATTTTAGTTATTTTATTAGGACTGTGCTTGTAAACATACAAACTATTAAACATGTCTCTGCAGCTGCATGAATCAGGCTTTCCAACATGCAACCCCAACAAACAGCTTTTCACCTGAATCTTTGACTGGATTTAATATTTATTTCATGTTTACAGTCTCAGAGTTTCCTTTCACGCCTCATTCAGCAGATTTCCTGAAGCAGAACCCGTTTCTGAGGTCCAGTTCCTGCTTTGTGGAGGAATAGTTTGAGAGTTGCTGAGGACGAAGCGGCGAGGAAACGGCTCATTTCTCTCCAGGATAACACCCCGGATGGCTCTTCTGCTGGTGCGTTTTCAGGTTTCGCATCCAGGCAAATCCTTTCCCGCACGTCCGGCAGCTGTACGGCTTCTCCCCAGTATGGACCCTCAGGTGTTTCCTCAGGTTCCCCGCCTCGGAGAACATCTTCCCGCAGGTGGAGCAGCGGAACGGCTTCTCGCCTGTATGGGTGCGCTGGTGGATCTCCACCTTCTTGGGTCGGTTAAAAGCTTTCCCGCAGTAGCTGCAGACAAACAGCTTCTCCTTGCTGGTGGGAGGAACGGGCTGAGGACGAGCGGCGCTGCAACCGGTCCAGCCGTTAACGGAGGAGGTGGATGGGAGGTCCGGTCCAGGTGGGGAGTAAGAGCAGGACAAAATCATCCTCTTCATTTTAACACCGGAGCGTTCGTCAAACGACTCCTCATGGGGAGCATCGTCATAAACCTTTAACTGATAGTCACGGCTGCCGTCACAGATAAAACCCAGAGAGTTCAGCACCACCGGGTCTCTGCCGGCACATGTAAGGAGAGGAGGGGAGCCACTGACCTCCGCTCCTCTGCTGGGCTTCGTCTTTCCTGGCCGGCTCTGGGTCTGAGACTGGCCAGAAGCAAAGGGGACGTCCTGCTCCTCCAGGCTCTGCCTCGGTCCTGCAGATCCACGACGGCCCATCGTTCCTACGGAGATACGAGACAAAACGTTAGAGATGCACTTTTCCACACGCTGACATGCTGCAAGCTGAACCACCAGACCCCAGATCTCTGCCGTTAATCTGGAGCGTTCACCGGAACCGGACGGAGACTTTGTCTGAGCAGGTCTGGAAACTTTCAGTCCAACCTGAAGATGTTCAACTAAAGCAGAAGACGAACAGGTTCACCTGGACGCCAGACGTGCACACGCCTCAGGAAAACGTGTTGTCAGGACGAGTGGACACCTTCATGTGCGAGGACGTCGTCAGATCCCAGATTTTCCAGAAGTCCTGGTCCAACGGGACAAAGCGATGCGGAGAAGTCCGACGGCAGTCCAGCCAACAAGCGCAGGCGGGAGGAAAGCAGCGCCTGACGCAGCGGGATGGGGTCGTATCGGGGAGGAGCTGAACCGGACAGGTTCGGCCAGGATCCGGCCCTGCAGATCTACAGCCCCGCAGATCTACGGCCCTTCTCCATCCAGCTCTGCAGATGCCTGGTGGCCAGACCTCTGACCAAAATCCTGCCGGGTCCGGTTCTACCCAGCAGAACCCGGTGGTTTCTGCAGAACCAGGACCTGCGTGTCAACATGGTGGATCTTCTGTTTCACACGATTCATGATGTTTTCTTTTCATTTCCAGTAAAAAGGAAACTGGAAATATTTCTGAAGCTGTAGAACGTCAGACGGAACCAGCAGACCTCCCTTCATCCAGCTGTTCTGGATCAGAACCGGCAGCAGGAACGTCTCTGGCTGCTGGGCAGCGGGACGGAGACAACTTTCCTCCCAGTAAATCCTCCTCCAGGATGAAGATCCTGACCAGTAAAACAGCAGGTCTGAAATCCTTCTGAGACCGGTCCAATCGGACCGAGACCCTCCAGACTGTGCTGCTCTGGACGCCCCGTTATTTGACCCGCCGCCTCTGGACTCGACTGATCAGGACCAGATCTGGGCCACGAGGACGGAGCAGTGAGCCTGTGGTTCTGGAGCTCGCTGATGGACAGAGCTCTGATGGTTCTGGTGACGTGCGAGGCCACACGGCGCCGAGGAAACCGCCGAGCTCATCGGCGCCGAGGAGGAAACATTTACGCTCCGTTTGCACCGAATCCAGTTCATCTCCTCCGTTCAGGGAACAAACCAACTCAATCCGAGTCAAACGCAGGTCCAGGTGCTGCTCCGGCACCATCATCATCCTCCTCGGCTTTGAGCAGATTTAACACAAGCCGACGAGCTTCATGCGGCCATCAGGACGACGATGCAGGAGCAGATTTAAACATTTTTTAAATCACATTTTATTTTATTATTCACAACAAACTGCTTTCAGCTCGTTTTAAAACCTCTATTTACATCCCGGCATTGATCAGATCAGGCTGATTTCCTGCAGTACGGACAGATGCGAAGCCAACAGAAGCAGAACTGCAGAGGCGCCGATCAGCTTCTTATCGGATCAGTAAGAAGCTGATCAGACAGTTCTCTGGACCAATCACACGACACCACGAAGTGGATAAACAACATAAATGAAAAAAAGACACTTTCAAGGCTCGAGTGTTTCTGGTTGGTGGATCGGCCGGAACAGCTGGAGAGAATCTGGAGAATGAATCGTGTTTCTGGATCCGGGGGGGCCGGGGCCCCGGGGGGGCCGGGGCGGCCCACAGTCCTCACTGGGAGTTTCAGCCTCCAGTTCAGGACCACCAGCACCGTATGTTCACCACCAGAAGGCGCTCTGATATCTCTGGATCTAAAACACACATCAGGCGCTCTGGATCCGACTTGAACAGCTGGACTGGTTCTCCATCAACACGCCGGCTTCCCGCTCCTCCTCGTCAGTCCGTCTCGTTGCCGTGCGGCTCCTCATAAACGATGCCGGCTGTTCCCAAAGCTCCAACCGACCAGTCCAGTTCGCCACCTGTCATCCGTCGCTCCCACGCCGTCCGTACCGACGTCCAGCGGTTGGAGCTCCGCCGCCGCCAGGCCTGCTGGACTGGGAGCACTTGGTTCTTCACAGCGGCTGATCTTTAAATTCCCTCCCGGCGGCTCGATTCCCATGTTTGTCCACGTAGCGGATAGTTCGCAGTTTGGACAGGGCTTCATAAGGAGGAGCCATTTTAATCCGGGATCAGAGCCACACCGATGTTGTTCTGCACGATGCTGCGCTGCTGAGGACCTTCAGCGTCTTCTTTCACCTCCAACGTTCCCATGCTGCCCGCCGTTACGCCCGCCGTGTATCTACGTAAGCAGCGTGTCGGAAACGCTCGCAGTCCGTCAGGCGCATCAAGTCACGTTATTTACAGCTTTTACACCACGTTGTAAGGCGTCTGTCTGGAGAAAATAAGACTTAAATGTCCCTTATGGTTGCAAAAATACAGCGAGTCCCGTTTCCTACACTTCTTCTGGCTTTCCCAGCGTTCCCAGAACCGCCTGATCAATGAGTCCACCGGATTTATGTTCATTTGCAGTTTTCTGCTCCTGATTACGGTTTTCCTGCAGATTCCAGGTAAAAATTACAAATGTTGGGTTCATGGGTGGTCTGACATCAAGTTGGTTTGGTTACTGGGAAGGCTGGGAAGCAGATGCACTGAAGATTTCTACAGTTTAACACCAGTCTCGTTCCAGCTGTTCCAACATGGCTGCAGGCTGTCAGATGAACACGTGAAACGGCGTTTTTTATCTCTACGTACCGACATCCATCGGGGCTTCTGGTTCTTCGGCTTGCTGGAAGGTTTCCATCTTCTCCTCCTTCACCACCACCTCATCCGTCTCCACCAGCTGCACATCTGGAGACTGAAGAGGAGGGTCGGTCCATCAGTCAGACACAACGCACAAACATGCCGAAGATTTACAAGTTTTTACTCAAAAAGATCAAATGGCCGACGGTGTGTTCAGACCAAACGCTCCCGCCGCTCGTCTGCAGCGAGCGACAAACGCAGCGGAAAAGAGAGGAGGGAGGCGGAGCTTTCCTTCTGGTCAGTCTGAATGATGGCGGATTCAGTAGAGAGAGCGACATGGTTTTATTTAATGAATAAAGAACATCAGCAGAGACATTCGCTGCAGCTGAAATCAGCCAGAACTGGCAACCCTGACAGGGTCAGTTAGGGCCGTTAGGACAGCAGAGTTTCTGCAAGCAGCCTGCAGCTCTTGTTAGTGGAGAGAACTGCAGCGTTGAGGATCATTATGACTTGTTTAGATCGCATTTTCAGAAAGCCAGCGGAGTCAGAGAGCCGCATGAGGAACGCTGTCGTAGGGCGTCTCAGCCCCGGGTCTGGGTTCACCACAGGAATCCTCCAGGAGCTGCCAGCTGATCGCTCGCCGCTCGCCGCCCCCCAGCTGCCAGCTGCCAGAACTTTTACTGTCTGGACCGGGAACCGCCTCCTCTGCTGATTGGTGCTCAGACGAGCCAATCGGGTCCCTTCTAACAGTGTCTATCCTGGAAGGGCGGTCCAGCATCTCGCTGGTGTAACGCTCTGCCAGCGGGCGTCTTGTGTTGACATTTTAGCAGAGTTGAGTTCAGAGTTCACCTTCGTGTTTCGCCAGTCGCCAATTCACCGCCGTGAAGTCATTTACAGCCGTTCTAAAACACCAGAAGAAGAAGTAGAAAAAGTCTTTTCTCTTCAGGCGCTTTCTGCGTCGTCGTCTTCTCTGGTTGTGTGTCAGCTGTACAACTCAACACTGCCCCCCGCTGGTTTCTGGGGGTATCGCTCCGTTAAGTCACCGACGCCGCAGATGGACGGAAACGTCCAACCGTCTCCCGCGTCCGGCAGAAACGGACCCTGATGAAATCTTCGTGACGGAGAATCCGACAGACGGAACGCTGGGCGCCGTTTCCACGTTTACTGGAACCTCTGGGAAGCCGACTGCTCCTCCCACCGTAACGCTGCTGCCACCAGGAATGCACCGACCAGTCAGACAGCTCGCATCCCGACGTCGCACACGGAGCACGCTCGGCTAAACTCAGGACTACCGGCGCCGTTACGATCTCTCCTCCCGATCAGATCGGATCAACGGGAAAACCACCTGGTACGTCGGGACAAACAGGTCGTCCTGCAGAGTGTCCCCGCCTCCCGTGTGACGTCCAGTTAGACGTGGAAACCATCAGCAACCTCCGAGCAGAACACGCCGCTCTTCTTCTGGTGTTTTACCAGTTAGATCCGACTTGGTGGCGTTTTATTGCTCATGTTGGAAACAGTGATTCTGCTTTTACAGATGTCTCAGCGTGTGTCTCTACCTCGGTCTGGATGCTTCCGGGGAGGATGGATGGAGTCGTTGCTTCTCCGACAGCCACTCTGCTGGACCACACAGCTACCTGCCGCTCAAACACGCCACCTGGACCAGAGAACAGAAGCCATGACTTCTCAGCGCCACGCTGAAACCAACAGGTTCCCTCGTCAGCTGATCATGTAAACACAGGACAACCAAAGACGCTGAGGTGCGTTCAAGTGCAGCAGAGAAAAGACAGTTTATTACAGTGTAATATCTGTATAATATCTGTGTACGACGACCACTACACAGATACTACATGTTCTACTGAATGTTATCTGCAGGACACATCAGACAGTTATACTGCGTTGTATTCCAGGTCTGAGGTACCTCAGGATCCTACGATTTGATTGTTAAACGATTATCTGGACTTTTTTGTGTCCATGAAGTGATTTTAATCGCCCCACTGCTCCGTTATACTCCACTCAGTGTCCGAGTAACACATTTATCTCCACCGTCTGTTATTCACGTGGAAGCAGAAATAAATCCAGCATGTTTTCCATGAATCATCAGGAAAAATGTTTCAGCACCAGTCAGGAACCAGTATCTCTAACTGGGCTGAACGGAGCTGTCACATGTTTCTAGTTTTACTACTAGGTTTTATTTTGACGTTAAACAGCTTCAATCTGCAGGAAGTCTCGTCTGTTCTCATGTCCATAAAAACCAGAATGTTTCTAAACGCTGCCTTCAGGGCCGACGGGGAAATCTCACGCTCAGTAGCTGCTGGCTGTTTGCAGGCCGGACACCGTGGAGCAGCGGCGTTAAACTCCGGTCCACAGGGACGCTCCAGGTGTTGCCGCCTGTGTTTAGTTTACCGAGCCGTTCATGTTGACGTTTTACTTCCAGGTTACAGAAACCTGAAAACATCCAGAAACTTCCCAACAAAGATGATTTAACTTGACTGAAGTTAGATGTTTTAGGTCCCCGAGGACCGGCATCCTGCAGGGTTTCCAAGTCTTCCTGCTCCAACACACCTGACTCTGCACATGTCTGATATGAATCAGGTGTGTTGCAGCAGGGACGCCTGCAGGACTCCAGGACCAGGGTCGGGGAACCCGGCTGCAGAGTCGACTGCCGCCAACAGTCATCAGACATGGACTCAACTCTTATCCTGCTGCTCTGTAGAGAAAGTTAAAGGAGGTAACCTCCATCTAGACAATGTTGACTTGACACGCAGACGATGCGTCACGTCTCCCCGCCTGCCGGGACCATCGCATCCTGTGTGTGAAACTGTGGACACGAGTCACTAACAGGACTTCCGGGCGCGACCTTCCGGGACAGACATGGACGGTAAAACATGGGCGATTTCACAGCCTGAAGCCAAACTTTAACAACCCACAGTCAGCCTCTTTCTCGGCCTGCGCTGCATGTTTGTGTCACGGTAAATCCACTATGTGGTGTGAAAGTGACCAAGTTTAGGAATATTGTGACTGTTTGTGGCAGAAAAGCAATAAAACCAGTTTTATCTGTGTGTGAATGAGCACATGTTTCCACTTAAAGATGAATAACTTATCATTGTTGTTATAAATAGCAGTTAAAACAGCCGTTCTCCTGAACCTGAGAGGGTTACGAGGGTCCTGTACTTTCCACCATCACGGAATCGGCCACGTAAAACGAAATATATTTTTAATGTGGAACATCACGGAAGTTTACTTCATTTGACTGCAAACCTGTTATGTGGAGAAGGAACGTTGTCTGGAGAAAACAGCATGTAGGAAAAGAAATGTGGAACAACAAGCCGCTTCCACTGACTGAGCTTCTAATCATATTAACATTCTTATTAATAATAATTAACATCAATAAATAAAACACATTTAGTATTTCATGTGTAAATGAATGTTTTCATCTTTTGTCACAGGAGTTAAAAACCAAAAACTTCTGGTGGATGTCTCCATGGATAGATGTAACAGTTTCTCCAAGCATAAAACTCCATTAGTGCTTGTTTTTCATCCACTTCAATCTGCATAACTAATAATTCAGGAATGTGTAGATTATAGTGATTTAAATAAATAAAAAACTGTTTTTTTTTAAACGTAAAATAGGAGTAAAAAGGGGCAAAAAGGGCGGCAGGGGGGGGGTTTCCCAAAAAATGTAAAGGAAAAAACAGAATTTAGGGGGAAAAAATCAAACAGATTTTATGGAGCCTTAGGTTAAAATCCCTCATTTTAAGCTAATTTTATTTTTCATAATAATAAAGAGAAATGTGTTGATTTTTTTTTACAACCAACCATGTGAAGCTTTAAATTCAGACATAAAGCAGCTTTTTCTTCAGTCTGAACACAGAAAAAGAACTGAAACCACTGACCAGCTGGTTCCTCATTCTTTCAGTTTCTCTTCTTTTACTCCACAAACTGCAAGAAAAGGCTGCAAAAGTGCAGCTTTTTTTACACTGACAGCACATTTTAATGTTCGTTTTACTCCACGTGCTTCAGTGTAAACAGCCAGTAAATCTGCAGTTTTCAGGATCTGAACCAGTTTCTCCCGAAGGTTTCTGACAGAAAAGAAAAACCTGGTTGAGACACAAATAAACTGAATAAAAACCATTTGATGTTCAGATTCATCAGTGATGAGGTTGTTGCTGAAATATGGAGGAAGATGCACGCACGCGCGCGCGCACACACACACACACACACACAGAAACACAAAGCTAACAGTTAGCAGCTGTGCCCGTGCTAACAGTTAGCATGCTCACGTGGCTCTCCAGGTAGACTCACCTGTGTCTAACACACCTGAGCTGGACTCCCGCGCTCTGTCCACGCCGCCGGCCTGCGCGCGCGGTCGGCTGCAGCTCGTGGAGCTCTCGCGCAGCCTCCTCTCGGCGTTGGCTCGCGCCATCTTCAGCTCCAGCAGGTGTAGCTTCCTCTTCAGGGCTTTGTTCTCCCTCTGGCACTGGGACATCTGCAGACTCACCACGGCGTAGTCGTCGTCCACCAGCTTGCAGATCTCCGCCACGGCGGCGTTGGCCAGAACCTCCATGATGGAGGCCAGCTGCGTCTGGAAAGCCAGGCGGGAGGACATGCTGCTGCTCGTGGACTGAAAGTCGTCTGATTCCCCGGAAGGAGGCGGTTAGGGTTAGACCATCACAGCAGGCCGGACAGAAATGCAGTTTAAAGGATAAAAACGGAGCTAAAAGGCGACAAACCCGACGCAGCTTCTGCTTTTTGCGCGTCCTCATGCGTAAGACGTCACTTCCGGCTCATGACGCAGGGCTGGGCGGAGCTGCGTCATGAGCCGGAAGTGACGTCTTACGTATCACCTCCAATAATCACCAGTCCCAGTTCGTTAGTTAGTTAGTGAGTTAGTTAGTTTACATGGTCAAATATTTAGTAAATGTGCACAGTTATCATTACTGCTAATTTACATCGGTTCTAAGTTGCCAGGTCACAGATGATTTCATTTAAATTTTATTTCAACATTTTTTATTCTCTTCTCTTGTCCATAATAAATTGGCAAATCCAAAAACAATAACAGAAAATATACTCCAGAATTACAACAACTACTACACAACCATTGTCGTACATTTCATGTAAAAAAGAAAAGAAAATTGGAGCAGGAAGAAGAATTAATCTTATAAACCCTACTCATACATCCTCATTTCAAAGTGAAAACTAGCTGGATGGCATCATCTACGGCAAACACTAAGAACGAAACACAGGTATGAAATACTCTTTTTTTCTTTCCTTTTTTGATTAGTTTTTTGCATACAGTTTTAGAATGTACTTTTTATATTTCAGTTTAAATTGAGAAGAATTTGAACAACTTGTAAAATCACTTTTAAGTGCGTTCCATTGTTTTACACCAACCACTGAAATACTCATTTGTTTGAGTGTAGTTCTTGCGAAAGGTTGCTTAAAATAAAAATTTTGTCTACTTGTTTCATCATTTAAAATAAAAAGAATAACAATACAGATATAATAATAAGCTGCAGACATTAAAAGTCGATAAACGGTTTATATTAGTATTGTATAAAGTACATGATCTAAAGTTCAAGAGGTAAAGGCGCATTACCTTACATTTTATGTTGTTCATTGCCTTTATGTTTTATCGTTGGTCTGTTATCAATCAATCTTTATTTATAAATGAAAACGTAGTGCAAAGTGATTCTCATTAAAAGTTAAATAAAAAATTTAATAAAATTATGACTTCAAAAAAGATTAATCAAAAGCTTTACTAATAAGTTCAGTTTTAAGCTTCCTCTTAAAGATAAACGCTTCGAGCCGCTCTCAGGTCCTCAGAAGGCGAGGAGCAGAAAAACTAACAGATGCTTCTCCATACGTCCGGGTCCTCGCCTCGGGGATAAACCAGAGACCAGCCCCCAACGACCTGAGAGCCTCTAGGAGGCTCACCAGCTGAAAGCAAGTCTGATAAATACCTCTGACTGAGACCTTTCAGAGCTTTAAAAACTAAGAGCATTTTAAAATCAACTCTGAAGCACACAGGAAGCCAATGCAGAGATTTTAAAAAAGATTAAGAAAATAACATCAGCATCAAAGTTTTGAGCTTTTAATTGATCAAACGGCTTTAATCAGTGGCTCCAACGGGAACAGACTTTAACAAAAAGCAGAAGGAAAATCCTGATTAACTTCTGCTGCTTTATCTTTAGACATAAATAACCAGAAACTCCAAACAGTTGATGTCTCTTTAGCTCGTTCCATCGTCCACCAGAAGCTTCGTCTGCAACCAGGAGGGGTCACTGCAGGCGGCCATGTCTGCTTTATGTGCAATAAATCTGTTATTTCATATTTAATGAGAAACTTCTACAGCGGGGCGGGTCGTGCACGCGGCTGGGCGGATCGTGCACGTGGCACCGTCCACGTGTTTTAACGCCACATGTTGTAGAAATGTTTATACTTTCTGATCACCTCAATCAGCTGTTTTATCCGAACAACGTGTTTTACCTGCAACAGCAAACGTATGACAACTTTCTCCCTCATTCATGTTAACCCCGCCCACCTCAAATGTCCGACCAATCACATGATACTTCTCAGCGCCCTGCAAGAAAAATCTCCTGCCAGCCCGATGAGTCGAGAAACGTCTTCAAACACATCGGTGAGAACAAAATGATGTTTTCTTCTCGAGAACAAGAAGAAGTCCTCACTTCTCGTGGAGGATGGAACAAGCTTTGTTTACCTAGAAAATTCGTCTACATTCTATAAAAACCGAGTGGTAACGAATCCTTATGAGATTACCGGTCTAAACTTTTGGGATTTTAACTTCATGACTGGGACACATCACCATCAGCCGTTCTGATCTGAATCCAAGTCCGTTTGCTGGGAAAGTCGCTTCATTTGGGGAAATGTGAACACTCCAAACTAATTCTGATTCGGACCAAAGAAGCGAACCCGACCCGCCTACAAACGCAAGTGAAACTCTCTCAGAAACACAGTTTATCAGGTAACAATGAGGCATTAAACACCACGCAGGTGGATGTGATTTATCTTTCTGTTGACATGATGAGTATTTTAAACAATAAACAATCCAAACCAATTCTGATTCGGACCAAAGAAGCGGACTCGGTTCGACTACAAACGCAGGTCTCGGCCCCACTCTACCGAGTCCCCAACCGAACCGAGTCCCCAACCGGACCGAGTCCCCAATCGGACCAAATCCCAAACCGGAACGAGTCCCCAACCAAACCGAGTCCCCAATCAGACCAAGTCCCCCAGCAGACTATCCTGATGTGAATACATTCTTACATCTTTAAAACAAACTGACTAAAATGAAACTGTCATGGGTCTGAGGGCCCTGGTGTGGGTGTGTCTTGTTTTAGGTGAAGCCTTTATTGGCAGTTATTCCTCACAGCTGAAGGCAATCATCTCGTTTCATGGCCACAGGATATCTACCCTGGTTTGAGCACTACTCTCCACCGGATCGTTGCATACACTTCCTTGGTAACGGCTGGTCTCTGTGATCGTGTGTTTCCTTTGTCTTTGCTTTTTTTGTTTGAAGGAACTTTGCCTTGTTGTTACAGAAACCCTTCCGTCAACCAGCCATTCCAGTCCCTCAGCTGCCATTCCTGCCTGCTTGCTCCGCCGACTCCATTTGCCACCTTTTTCTGCAAATAAACTGTCTTTGTCACCACAAGCTAACGCTTCCGCGATTGGGTCCCCTTTTTCCCCTCTTGACAGAAACCTGAAAAACTCCTCTGTTTGGTAAATTTTCCTCAGTGTTTTTTCTAAAAGTGGAGGCCTAAATGTTCTACTTTACTGTAATTATAATGCTTTAACTTTCCTGGTTACAGCCGTAAAAGCAGCATTTTCTGCCGACAGATTTTCCATCTGGAACAACAAACACATTTAAAACCATTGAATGCGGTTTATTGAATATTAGATCTCTTGTGTCTAAGTCTCTGTTAATCAATGACCTGATCAATGATCATCATATTGATCTATTTTTGTCTTATGGAAACCTGCTGCAGCAGGAGGATCATGTTAGTATTAATGAATCCACTCCACCAGATTGTCTAAATATTCATGTTCTCAGAACTACAGGTCGAGGAGGAGGTCTGGCAGCTATCTTTAAATCAGAACTATTGATTAGTCCTAAACATAAAAATAGTTACAATAGCTTTCAACACCTGACTCTTAGTCTATCCCACCCAAGATGGAAATGAGAGAAGCCACTTCTCCTAGTAGTAGTCTACCGTCCACCTGGATCTTCCTCACAGTTCCTGACTTCTCAGACCTCTTATCAGACTTAGTGCTGAATACTGATAAAGTTATTGTTCTGGGTGATTTTAACATTCATCTTGATGATGAACATGACAGTTTAACCATTGCCTTTAACTCTATATTAAGTTCAATTGGATTTTCCCAAAATGTCCACAGGCCGACTCGTTCTCATCGTCACACTCTGGATCTTCTTCTGACATGTGGCATCAAAAGTGATCAACTAACAGTTTTTCCTCATAACCCTGTTCTGTCTGATAATTTTTTAATAACTTTTGAGTTTACTTTACATGACTACACAAGGGCTGAGAAGAAAATTCATTACAGTTGATGTTTGTCAGATAGTGTTGGTAACAAATTTAAGAAGTCTATTTCAGCAGTATTTCCTCCAACACCATGAATTAACTTGACATGAAACACACATCCGAGCTTTACTCCAACACAGGTCGATGAATGTGTTGCTAGAATGACGGCTTTAATGCGTATAACACTAGATAAAGTTGCTCCTCTAAAGAAGAAGAGAACCAGTCAGAAGAAGCGGGCCCGGTGGTTTAATTGCTTAAAAAACCAACTATGGATCCAGGAGTTTTAGCTAATTATAGACCAATATCTAATCTCCCATTCTGGTCTAAAATTCTCAGTTTCAACCCAACTATGTTCCTATCTGAGCAGAAACAATCTGAAGAGTTCCAGTCAGGATTTAGAGCTCATCATAGCACAGAGACAGCACTGGTGAAAGTCTAATGATCTTCTCATGGCCTCAGATAAAGGACTTCTGTCATTCTTTTAGATCTCAGTTCTGCATTCGACACTATTGATCACAAGATTCTGCTACAGTAGCTGGAACATGTTATTGGGATTAAAGGGACCACATTAGACTGGTTCCAGTCATATTTATCTGATAGATTTCAGTTTGTAAATGTAAATGATGAGTCTTCCTCACACACCAGGGTAAGTCATGGAGTTCCTCAGGGTTCT
The DNA here is from genome assembly GCF_933228915.1 of Telmatherina bonti. Classification (NCBI taxonomy): domain Eukaryota; kingdom Metazoa; phylum Chordata; class Actinopteri; order Atheriniformes; family Telmatherinidae; genus Telmatherina; species Telmatherina bonti. Next base: position 40,811,029 of record NC_136621.1, on the reverse strand, counting down.
GTACTTGGACCAACACTTTTCCCATTATACATGCTTCCCTTAGGAAATATCACCAGGCAGCATGGTATAAATTTTCATTTCTATGCGGATGACACTCAGATCTACCTCTCCATGAAGCCAGATGAAACCAGTCAGTTTCTTAGATTACAAAGATGTCTTACAGACATCAAGACCTGGATGACTCTGAATTTTCTCCTTTTAAACTCAGACAAGACGGAGGTCGTTATCTTCAGGCCTGAAAAACTTAGAACAAAATCATCCAGTTATGTAATTAATCTGGATGGCATTAATCTGGCCTCCAGTACCACTGTGAGAAATCTTGGAGTCATTATTGACCAGGACTTGTCTTTTAGCTCACATTTAAAACAGGTTTCTAGAACCGCCTTCTTCCAGCTGCGTAAAATTGCAAAAATTAGGAGCATCTTGTCTCAGAAAGATGCAGAAAAATTAGTCCATGCCTTTAATACTTCCAGACTGGATTACTGCAAGTCCTTATTTATGGGTTGTTCCAAATATGCCCTGAAAAGTCTCCATCTGATCCAAAATGCTGCAGCGAGGGTTCTGATGAGGACTAGCAGGAGAGATCATATTTCACCAGTTTTAGCCTCTCTACACTGGCTCCCTGTTAAATTCAGGAGAAAGTTTAAAATTCTTCTCCTCACATATAAAGCTCTCCATGACCAAGCTCCATTGTACATAAAAGATCTTATAGTTCCATATATTCCAAATAGAGCACTTGGCTCTCAGACTGCAGGTTTACTGGTGGTTCCAGAGTCTCAAAGAGTCCTATGGGAGGAAGGGTCTTTAGCCATCAGGCTCCTCTCTAATGGAACCAGCTCCCACCGTGGGTTCGGGAGGCAGACTCCCTCCACACCTTTAAGATGGAGCTGAAAACCTTCCTTTTCCATGATTCTTATAGTTAGGATATGAGCATCTCCTGAGTTGGAGTCTGCATGTACGGGACCCAACTGTCCAGGTTGTGCTCATTGCTCTTATAGTTATGGGTAGTCTAGCCATCCATTACTTATGTAGCAATGGGGATGTTACCTGATGCACTGAGAAGTACCTCGCTCTATTGCTCTAATATATCAATGTATAAATATATGCCAATATTGCCGTCTCTAACATATTTCTCCTTTTTTCCGCAGGTCTTCCTGAATAAGTGCAGTTGTACATGTTGATCTGTCTTTCCTGTCCTCTCCACCCCAACCAGTCGAGGCAGATGGCTGCCCTCCCTGAGCCGGGTTCTGCCGGAGGTTTTCCTCCTGTTAAAGGGAAGTTTTTTCCTTCCCACTGTCGCCGCGTGCAGCTCAGGATGGAGGATTGGATCCAAGTCATGACTCGATGCCATCAGTTGGTTCCTATTAAAGGATATGTATGAATTGGCTTGAAATGATGTGGATGTAAAGTGTCCTGAGACAACATTGTTGTGAAGTGGCGCTGTACAAATAAAGTTGAATTTAATTGAATTGGTTAGAAAACAAATCTCTTTTCTTCTCAAACTGGTTTTAAATCAGCTGTCCTGTTGAGCCACGATGATGAGTTTAACACGAAGTTCGGTCTCTCCAGGAGAATCTCTTGTCCTTCATGCTGTTTCGCTGCTCGTCTGGTTTCCTTTTCAGGATGGTGTGAAAGACTTCCAGGTTCCTCTTTTACAGAATGCCACTGACACTCAGGCAACGTACAACGTTTTACTGACAAGGAAACTAACCGAGCGGTTTCGGAAGCAGCATTCATCTTATATCACACGTGTTGGGGTTGTTTTGTCTTAACTGGAAAACTATCTGTTTTTACCAAACAAGGGTTCTGCTCCAGAAGGCGAGGCGAGTCTCTAAACACGGTAGCCAACTCCATGAAGAATAACAACACCCTTATCTATCTGTCATACGTGGTGACGCACAGCCACAGCTGATCTGGACAGACTGACACGAACGCTGCAGCCAATGAATGGTCGCGATCATGTGGGATTTATCAACAGCTGATTACTGCCATGACCTCCGCATCTTTGATTAATACAGATTTTAAATCATTTGATTAAAAATCTGTAAGACGAGACGTGATCGACATTCCTGGATTTCTCCATTACCTGGGTAACCCTGACATTCAGGATCTTGTCACTACGAAGCTGCTCATCGACTCGGTAAGATTTTCCATCGTGATCCGAGAGTGCTCACATAAAAGGGGCGGAGCTTACAGCATCTGACCAATCAAACTGGAGACGTTACCATGGCGGAGCAGACATTTATTCTTCACACTAATGAAGAATTTAAACACATCACCCAGACCAAAAGCCACGCTGTTGCCATAGAAACAGCTGGGAAGATGTTGCTGACACGTAACATTTTTTCAAACAAATACACCAGGCAATATCAACGGACAGCTCTCTGATCACTTTCTGCCACAACATGCACAGGATGGACAGATCTGATTGGTCAGGAGGTGGGGCTTTTATTATCCTTCATTTCTTATCCAGAACATGACCTTCTACGGAGCAGGTTGGCAGTTCAGCACCAGTTGCCATGGTGATTTACCTGGCAAGCGGTGAACCCGCCATACAGAAAAATCCCAGTTAACCCTGAAGTGACAGCTGTGTTCAAGTGTGGTAAGAAACGACGACAAACCAAAACAGGCTCTTTGTGAAGCTTCTACATATTTAATGACACCCAGACACCATTAAATACCACCATAAAATAACAAAAATGTTGGTTTAGCAGTGGAACCTCCAGCGATCACCAATTACATCCAGGATGAACACATACAAACACAATTCTGATATTTTTCCTTTTACTTCCAGTATTTTTACATTTAATTCAGAGGAAGTCTTCATGAACGATTCAGACACTTTCTGCTCAGTTGGTACAAAATGTGAAACAAAACACACAGACGATGGAAACATGGTCAGCCTGAGCTGTAAGACTCAACAAAGAGCCAACATTTAAGGTCCAACGCAGATTTCCAGAGGAGCTCTGCTGGTCCACGTTCTCCTCCACAAAGCCTCCAGACTGGATCAAACTCCCGTAAAAACTTTTAAAGTGCTTTTTAAAATTTTATCACAGTTTTTCTTAGTGAGAGCCAGGAATGGAAGTCATGTTTCACCCACAGACACGTTGAGGGTCGAAGTGTTTGTTCGTCCCATCACCTTCACAAACACCAAAAATGAAATAAATTATCTATTTAACAGCATTATTTTAATTTAAATGCTCCACCAGAGGTGAAACAAACAGCCACATGGAGACAACTGTGAAACAACTTTTTGGTTTTCATGCTGCTTTTAGTTGTGATCTTCACCAACTCCTGAAGCTTAGATTAGCTTCTTTAGCTGCTCAATGCTAACACCCAGCTCCTGGTTTACAGCGTAGCCTCAGAAAAGGTGGCGCTACAAGAGTTGTAAGGCTGAAAATAAAGAACATCAGGCTTGAACACGTCCAGATGTCACGGCTGAAGTCTCCCTTGTGGTTCTGTACGAGAGCATTTGTCTGGAACAGTTCATCCTCCGACCAGCAGGGGGTGACAAAGAGAGGCGCTGCGTATCAACAGGAGCAGCAAAAATATGCAACTTTTATTTAGGATAAATTTACAACATTTTTTATTTTAAATGTTCGGTTTTATCTAATAAAAGAAAGGACTAATCAACAGATTAATACATTTCTAAAATCAGTTTTGGGAAGAAAAACAGGATGGAACCATCTACAAATCTCATCAAGCCACATCTTGTTCTCAGTAGAAGATAAACAACAAACCAGATGATGAAACTGAGACATTTTATCTGGATGGGAGATTGTTTTCATGTCAGCTCTCCACCTGTCCTGATCTTTCTGGACGTCACGGCAGCGTTTGACCTTGTTGACCAACGGATCCTTCTCCCGGTTGGATCACAGTGTAGGATTAAGAGGTGATGCTTTTAACTGGTTCTGATCGGTCCCTTTCCGTCCAGCTTGACTTCTGCCATTGTTCCATCGAGTTTTGGAGTTCCACAGGGTTCCAGTCTGGGGTCTCTTCCGTTTTCTCTACACTTGCTGCCGTTGGGATCCTCAAGCAGATTATTTTGTGCCACTGCTTCACAGAAAACCCTCTATATGTGTGTTCCCTTAAAGTCTGAAGATGGTTCTGTAGAACGGCTGCTTCACTGTCTTGTAGGTACATTAAACTAAATTTCCAGCATTGAAGGTGGGGGAGGAGTTGTTTTCCAAGAGATTTTTTTTAAAAACTCTATTGCTTAAAATAATTATTTTTAATCAATATTTTCCATGAAAAGGTAAAATGTCTGCTTGATTTGTTGTTTATCTTCTCCTGGGAATAAAAATTAAACTTGTAAATCACTGCATTCTGCTTTGTCATTTCTTTTTACACAAAGTCTGAGAAATTTTTTATTAAAATAAGATTTTTCTGACAAATATTGCCATTTAATCTTTTAGATTCCAGAATCCAGTGGATCTGGTGCTTTAAAGTGGCTCAAAACCAAAGTGGGATGATGAAAAAGACTGAATGAATCTCTGAAGGCGTTTCAGACACATGAAACACGACGAGATGAGAGAGATGGGAAATGTGATGGCGCTCCAGAAATCACAGCAGAATAAGGCAAGAAGAGTCCGTCAGCGTCCTGCAGGCTCTGTGTGCCGACCATGTAAAGCAGGCAGCGTGGCACAAACAGGAACCAAATCCAGAAGCAAGCATTGTGTTGAGGTGACCTGAAACCATGAAACTACTAACCAGCAAACAGTGAGGATCAGGAACGCTACACTTACTGGGAGATCAGGAAACATCTGCTTCGTTCTGTTGGCAGTCAGAATCCGACTGTGGAGGCGCCTGCTGGCTCTACAGGCCACACTGGGACTGCTGCCGGTGTCTCCGAACGCTACACATCTGGCTGAAGGACTGTCCGCAGCGCGAGCAGCTGTACGGCTTCTCCTGCGTGTGGACGGTGCGGTGGCGCTTCAGGTGGCTGGAGGAGATGAAGCTCTTCCCGCACAGCGTGCAGCGATAACGTCTCTCTCCCGTATGGACCAGAAGGTGGACCCGCAGGTTGTTGGGCTGGGCAAAGCCCTTCCCGCAGTGGGGGCAGGTAAAAGGTCTCTCCCCGGTGTGCGCCCGCTGGTGCAGCTCCAGCGCGGCGGAGCTGGGGAAGACCCGCCTGCAGATGGCGCACACCACCGGCTCTTTAGAGGAGGCAGCACTGCTCCTGTACGGCCGCCGCTGGTTGGCTGAAGCGGCAGAAGGAGCCGGGGCGGGAGGCGGCGGAGGAGGCACAGGTGCCGTTATCACGGCGGCCATGTCAAAGGAGTTGGCGAAAGCAGCCATTTCATGAGCCCCGCCTGTGAAGAGCATGGTGGGGGGGGCGTCTAGGCCGTCTCCCGGGGAAGGAAAGGAAGCTGAAGGGTGTCCGGTGTCTGCGTTGCCCAGACCCAGCTGGGCGACTGCGTATGCCGCACCAAGATGGCTGACACGCTCCTGCATCCAGGCCAGATCCAGACCCAGGCCTCCGAGGCGGTCCAGACTGGGCTCGTCCGACTCCACGGGGTCCGACAGGTGGGCCGGATGAAGAAGGTCGTCTGTTTGGATCTCAGGCTTCACGGCAACATCGGTAGGCTCCCTGCACGCAGCTTCAGGAGCACCGAGGACCTTCAGGCTGCTGCTGGGAGGTCTGGCGGACTTCCGTTTAGCCCGCGGCTTGCAGGTCAGGTCCACCGTGGCCTCGGTTGGGGGCGGGGACGCCTGCGAGGTGCTGGAGGTGAAGCTGGTGATGTTTGTGTCCAGAAGAAGGTCGGTGGTGGGATTCTCCTCGCTGGGCTCCAGAGCTGCAGAGGAACACAGGAAGTCTGGCGTCTGGCGAGAAAACCATCTGGAATGTTTCTGTTAACTCACCGTTAGCGAAAGCACACTCCGCCCTGATGTTAACCTCCACCTTCAGGTCCAGGTTGCAGTCGTCCCTGTCCTCTTTCTCCTGCTTGACCAGCGGGAACACCTGGGCTTCTCTCTGCTGGGAAGCAGGAACAGGCTTGTTAGGAGGCTGGACACGAAGCCTGAAGGCTGCTTTTAGTGCAGAATCTCAGCTTTTAGCCAGAATGCAGGACTTTCCAGGACCATGAGAGGCGCTACAGCACAGTTTGGGACAAGTAGCGCTCGAAAAGCACCACAGAAGAAGACTGCACATATGGACATTGTTACCATTTCTCCAGGAACTACACCAAACCTACATGTCGCTAAGGAAAACGCCTACAGCTGGACTTTGTCTACATTTCCAGAAATCTGATGTTTACTTTGTAAAAAGCCATGATGACGACAGGACGCAGCGTTACGGAGGAAGGTGGAGAAACGTTTCCCCTCCTGCAGGATAACCAGCAGCTTTTCATGTGAAAGACAAACGTTCAGTAGTTCTGTTTTTTTTTTTTTTTTTATTGGAATTTATTTTCCAACTAAAAAAGCTTTTAAAAAGAACAAATAATGGTTACAAGAAACAAAACAAGCTTCTTAAGTTTGAAAAAGGGTTTCGGAAGAAGTTGGGGACAATATAAACAAACAATGATGACGACTGATTTGAAAAATATTTAACTTTATAAACAACAGAAATGATTTTACATATTTTTGAATTAATATAATTGATATGTTTCTTCCAACTTAGTCTTTCATCCATCATAACACCAAGGAATTTTATTTCTGAGACTCTTTCAAGTTCTATTTCACCTATCACAAGTGTCTTATGAGTGTTAGTCTATTCCCAAATATTATGTTTAGTTTTATTTAAATGTAATGTTAACATTAAATGTAATGTTAATTACATTCACATCAAACCAACTCTTCAGTTTATTCAGTTCATATCCAACAGTTTCCAAAAGCTCCTCCAAATTGTCACCACAACAAAACAGATTAGTATCATCTGCAAACAGAATAGTCTTCAACAAACTAGATATTTCACATACATTATTAATAAACAAAATAAATAATAATGATCCCAAAACTGAACCTTGCGGAACTCCAAATTTTATTTTCATTCATTTTGATTGAACTTGGTTTATTTCAACATATTGTTCTCTGTCTTTCAGATAACTAATAAGCCAGGGCCACACCTCTCACCCCAGATATTAGACGTTTCTTTATCAATAATTAATGATCTACTGAATAAAAAGCTTTTTTTTAATCAAAAAATCCCAATGGCATCTTGTTCTTTCCAACTGCAGGAGTTAACTCTTCCACAAACTCTATGAGGGCTTCTCGGGTGGTTTTGTTTTTCCTGAAGCCATCTTATTGATCATGTAAAATATCGTGTTTAGTTATGAAATTGTCCAATTTATGAGAATATTTTTCTATTATTTTAGAGAGCTGAGGAAGTAAATAAACTGGCCTGTAATTAAAGAGCTTCTGCTTCTCACCGGCTTTAAATATCACTACAATCTTTGATGTTTTAATTTTACTTAAATACTTTCCTGTCTTTAAAGACTGATTATAAATTTAGATAAAAGGTTTCACGACACAATCAATGATATATTTTACACAGTATATCGATATTATAACAGTCTTTAGAATATTTGCTTTTAAAACCTTTAACTATATTAAAGATCTCTTTCTCATCAGTTTCTTTTAAAAACATTGTGTCCATAATTTCTATGTTTATTCTATTGATGTTATTTATATTTATAGATTATTATATTTTTATCTCTCACCAGATCAGATCCAGTATTTACTAAATATTTGTTGAATCAATGTCATATCTTCTATAGTCTCATTATTTGTGTTTAAATAGTAAATAGGAAGATTAGATTGATCATTCCTATATTTAAAGTCCAAGCTAGCCAGATGTTTTTCCAGAAGAAGCCTCCCAGGTCCCGGTAGGGGACCTGGAGCCGTCTCAGCGGTTTTCTCTGAGAGAAACCCAGAGTTAATTCGTCCAGTTTATTTACTCTGCACAACGGACGATCATCCTGAACTTCTTCAGACATATAGTTTTATTTCTGATGTGCAGGAAACTGAGATTAAAGTACAAACAGTGTTCTTTAGAGAGGAACTGTGGGAAAAGTTCCTCAGCTTTGAGCTGCGAGGCTGAGAAACATGGCGGGTTTCTACCTGGGAAACATGGTGGAGCGGTTTGTCTTCAGAGGCAGCAGGAGGAGGCAGCAGACACTGCGCTTCTTCTGGAACTGAAAAACAAAAATACGTCACCGAGTCATCACTGTTCAGAGGTAACATAATGGTAGGAAACCCCACAGGTTCATATTCACCTGCTCTGTTCATGGTTATTAACTTTCAGAAACATTCTCAGTTAAACGGATGTGAGGGCAAGAAGTGACGTGGAAATCTGCGATAGATAGATAGAAGGACGGACGGACGGCAGCTAGCAGTTAGCTGATCTGATATTATCTCTGCTAGCTAGCCGCTAGCTGCCGGGTGCAACAAGGCGAAAGATTTTCAAGCTGAAGTTGCAGTTTTTTCCCAACTACAAGGTCTTGATTAGCCTAAAGCTAACGGTTTTCACTGGGCTTTGTGAGGCAGTGCTGCATGTTAGCGTAGTTTTTGTCACTTCCACGCTTGTTATTTTGTGTCATCATAATGGGCAGCAGGAGGTGTTTTAAATTTTAGCTCGGTTTCGGGAGCTTACAAGTTTTTTTTCTAACACTTTCACTTTCTTTCAGTTTCACACTTTTGAACTTGAAACAACTCGGAATCAGTACATAAAGAAGAACTAAAAATAACTGGGAACTGTGGCCTTTGGACTGGTTTTGAAGCGGGTTGTGAACTAATCTGCCGTAGTCACTACAGAGATGTTTACGTGCTTTTGAAGTCGCAGTAAATGCTAGCTTTTTGTTGCGATAAATGCAGCTTATAAAGCCTTCTTACGGCTTTGCTGCCACTGAAAGCCGGCGTTTACCGCGACTATGGAAGCTACTGAAACCATGAAAACATCCAGTTCCACCAGAGGAGAACCGGATCTAACCGACCTGATGCCACGCAATTCAATACAATTCAACTTTATTTATATAGCATCAATTCACAGCAATGCCGTCTCAAGACACTTTACAGACAGAAGAAAACATCATCTCAAGCCAATTCATAACAGCCTATATAAGGAAACCAACAGATTGAGTTGAGTCCAACTCAATCTCCCATCCTGAGCAAGCACACTGGCGACAGTGGGAAGGAAAAAACTCCCTTTTAACAGGAAGGAAACCTCCGGCAGAACCCGGCTCAGGACAGGCAGCCATCTGCCTCTGCTGTGTGGGGGGAAGAGGACAGAAAGACAACAGTTTACAATACTTGTGAAATCATGAAGTATGGGGTGGCATGGTGTTCATCAGTGCTGTCGAAGCTTTTTGATCCACGGCGGCCACCATTGTGGTAACAGGGTGTTCATAAAGTGAAGTACTGAGGTCCAAGCAGAAGCTCAGAGGGGACAGAGCTTTTTCAGTTGCCTGTCCAAATTGGGAATGAGCTTCCCCTCCACATGAGACAAGCCTCCTCACTGTCCACTTTTAAAACTCATCTTAAAACCCATTTTTATTCCGTGGCCTTCAACCCAATGTAAGACAGTTTCCGGTCAGTGTGCTACGATTCATTTTTATTACTTACTATTTATTCAGTTTGTTTTGTTTTAATTACTTATTCCTTGTATGACCTGTTGTTTTATTGTGTTATTTATTTGCATTTTAAGTGTTTTATCCTGTTTTTATTTTGGCCGATTGTGTACAGCACTTTGTTTTGACTGTTTTAAAGGGCTTTATAAATAAAGTTGAGTTGAATTGAGATGAGTTGAGTTAAGGCACAACAATGCATTATTCGTATGAATGCATATTTTAGCAGTACATAATGTCCTCTCCACCCCAACCAGTCGAGGCAGATGGCTGCCCTCCCTGAGCCGGGTTCTGCCGGAGGTTTTCTTCCTGTTAAAGGAGAGTTTTTTCCTTCCCACTGTCGCCTTGTGCAGCTCAGGATGGAGGATTGGATCGAAGTCATGACTCGATGCAATCAGTTGGTTTCTATTATAGGATATGTATGAATTGGCTTGAAATGATGTTTATGTAAAGTGTCCTGTATATTGTATACAAATAAAGTTGAATTGAATTGAATAATATCGTAATGCTGCTTGAAAGCCCCGAGATCCCCAGCATGCAGATGTGATTTTTGACCTTGTCCCGTGCAGACAGATATTCCTTTCTGATCCTCTGAATCTTCTCTACACATCTGTCGTTGTCACTCATCTTAAAACGTGCGAATATTTAGGATTAAATGATAAAAGTTGCAATTTCTGGTGTGTTTTGTGAGGAGAAAACGGCTTTATGGGGTTTGTATCTTTGACAACTTTCATGGGATCCTGGCTGTGCATGATATACATGATATAGCCTCACCTGTAGAGAATCACCTGCAAATGATCACCTCCACCCTGTGAGCCTTCCATCAGACTGGATCGTGAGGAAGCTCCAGGTGTTCTGATGGATCTCCTGTTTACCTGCAGCTGCTTTGAAGTGAGCGACGTGCGCCTCCTCGCGCTGACTCCGCCGCCTCATCTTCCTCTCGTAGCTCCGCATCTTCACCTCCATTTCCCGCAGCTTGAATCGCAGCGCCTCCTTCTCCTTCTGGCTCCTCTCGCGCTCCTGCTCCATCTGCGCGCGCAGCGCCGCGTGCCCGTCCTCCACCAGTTTGCAGATCTCCGCCACCGCAGAGTTGGCTAAAATCTCGATGATGGAGGCGATTTGCGCCTGAAAGCCCAGACAGTCCGCCATCATGGTCAGGTCTGGACGCGTCTTCCTGCGTAAACAGATGCGCGCGGCGGCGGTTAGCAGCGGCGGCTAGCGGCTGCTGCGCGCGGACGTAAGCAGACCCACGCGCAGATGTGTGACCAGACACGTGCAGATGCAGAAGAACCTCTGCGCTCCTCGTGCACTCGCGTGTGTCCTCTGCGATCCCCCCCACAAATGTTGTGGTACCGAGAGGAGCGATGTCGCCTGTTGATGACGTCAGGCTACTATCACAAATAGAACATAAAAAAAAGAAAAAAACCTGTTTTCACTTAATTCTGATGTTTTTTCCAGTTATGAATCATGTCCGTGTCATTTAAAGTGTCACGTGAGCGAACAGGTGTGTTGTGTGTGTGACGTTGTTCCGCTAGGTGTGTCAACCCAAACCTTTCACCTGAAGCCCCCCTCTCTAAAGTCCCTCGGGACGGTGTGAAATGTTCCACTGAAACCAGTTCCACCTTCTAATTAAGCCTGACTGGTCCCAGACCCGCCTCGTGCGCGTGCACGTGCATTTCTGACCAGCCTGGGTCAGTAAAGGGGATGAAACGAACCGGTCTAAACCAGAACACTCATAGTAAGCTCTGAAGAGGAGCAGGGGGTCTTCTTCCTCATGGGGATCCTCCGTGTCGGGGGCCGTGCCTGTTAATCGACGGGGTCGTTGTGGCGGGGGTGTTGGTAGGGGTTCTGCACTGCAGCCATATGGCTGCGGTGTGGACCCCGGGCTGGGGGATACCTGTGTCTCTGTTGGTCATTCGTGACATGGACGGACTCCCCAGATGTCGTTTCCACATAGCAGATACAGAAACCTGAAGTTATTAGTTTTTATTTTGGCATCATTGGTCAGGAGAAGGGTTGTGTGTGTGTGTGTGTGTGTGTGTGTGTGTGTGTGTGTGTAACGTGTTTGCGTGTTTTTTAGTGTGAAACTGTTTTTAAATTTTTAATGTTAAGCACTTTAATATGCTATTGTATTAAAAGTGCTGTACAAATAAAGTTTGATTTGATTTGATTTGGGTATGGAAGGGACCTATGTCCAGGTCTTTCTCCCTGTAGGGTGGATGTGGTGGTCAGACAGCTGGACCAGACCAGGGGTCCTTTTGGCTCTTTTTAATGGAATAAATACGTTAAATTTGCACATAATGACAGTGGGGATCACAGACCGTGTATGAAAGATGGACGGAGCCTTCGGCGGTTAAAAGTAAAGCCTATACGGAAGTACGGAAGTGTATAAAACTGCAGTTCCCCCTTCATCCACGAGGAGCTCCAAAACAGAGCAAATCCCCATAGACTCCCATGTTGAAAAGACCAACTTCACAGCAGAAAAAAACATGTTTACAGCAGGAATAAACATGTTTACAGCAGAAATAAACATTTTTACTGCCTGGTACAAAAATCCATTTTAGGTTTAATAGGTCAGGTTTACCTTCATGACAACTGTGGGGGGAGTGAATTTTTTTTTAAACTTGCCCGTTTAAAAGTAATTTAATTTTGAAATTCTGCATATTTAGGGGCGTGTTCTTTTGACAGGTACCAGATCTCCCGCTTCAAGTCAGAAGAACGTAGAACAACCGCGGTTTTTAGCTGGTTAGCAACGTGACTTAGCTTTAGCCAGCTTACCTCCATTAGCTGGTTAGCTCATGTTATCTCCGGGTTAGCTCGGTTAGCTCTTAGCTACAGAAAGCTTGGAGTTCGCTAGGTGTCAATCATCCACCATGACGCTCACAGCCCCCCTCTCAGCTCCGCCTCTTTGCCCATATTTGTATGTTCCGGGCGAGACGATGCTGCCAACATGGTGATGGTAGGAACCGCCCACCGAGCTTCAATTCAGCTCTTCAGAAACCTACGGGGGACGTCACAGAGGTCTGCATGAGAGATAGGCGGAGCCTCAGTGATGTCATGCGAAGGTTTCTGATGAGCTGAAGTGAAGCTCATTGGGCGATTTCGAACCGTCGCCATCTTGGAAGCATCATGTGTGCTGGACAGGGGGCTGTGAGGGTGGGAGTGAATGACTTACATCTGTCAAACTCAGAGCTGGCTGTAGCTAAGAGCTAACTGAGCTAACGGAAGGAGACTAGCTAAAGCTAAGTTGCTGTTAGCCGGCTGCCTCCTTTCAGCAAGACATTGAGTACCTGTCAATCAAGAGGACACGCCCCTAATTGTCTAGAATTTTCAGATTAAAGAACATCTAAACTAAATATTATTATAAAATATTTTTGTACAAGGTTGGAAACATGTATATTCCTGCTCTGAACATGGTTATTTCTGCTGTAAACATGTATATTTATACTGTACACATGTATATTCCTGCTGTAAACATGGTTATTTCTGCTGTAAACATTTTTATTTATACTGTAAACATGTATATTCCTGCTGTAAACATGGTTATTTCTGCTGTAAACATGTTTATTTCTGCTGTAAACATGGTTATTTCTGCTGTAAACATGTATATTTATACTGTAAACATGTATATTCCTGCTGTAAACATGGTTATTTCTGCTGTAAACATTTTTATTTATACTGTAAACATGTATATTCCTGCTGTAAACATGGTTATTTCTGCTGTAAACATGTTTATTTCTGCTGTAAACATGGTTATTTCTGCTGTAAACATATTTATTTCTACTGTAAACATGTTTATGCTGTAAACATATGTATTTCTGCTGTGAAGATGTTTATTTCTGCTGTAAACATATCTATTTAGGCTGTAAACATGTTTATTTCTGCTGTAAACATATTAATTTCTGCTGTAAACATATTTATTTCCGCTGTAAACATGTTTATTTCTGCTGTAAACATGTTTATTTCTGCTGAAAGCATGTTTATTTCTGCTGTAAACATGTTTATTTCTGCTGTAAACATATTTATTTCTACTATAAACATGTTTATGCTGTAAACATATTTATTTCTGCTGTAAACGTGTTTATTTCTGCTGTAAACATGTTTATTTCTGCTGTAAACATATCTATTTTTGCTGTAAACATGTTTATTACTGCTGTAAACATGTTTGTTTCCACAGTAAACATATTTCTTTCTGCTGTAAACATATTTTTTTCCGCAGTGAACGTGTTTATTTCCGCTGTAAACATGTTTATTACTGCTGTAAACATGTTTATTACTGCTGTAAACATGTTTGTTTCCACAGTAAACATATTTCTTTCTGCTGTAAACATATTTTTTTCTGCAGTAAACGTGTTTATTTCCGCTGTAAACATGTTTATTTCTGCTGTAAACATGTTTATTTCTGCTGTAAACATGTTTATTTCCGCTGTAAACATGGGTATTTCTGCTGTAAACATTTTATGCTGTAAACATATTTATTTCTGCTGTGAACATGTTTATTTCTGCTGTAAACATATCTATTTAGCCTGTAAACATGTTTATTTCTGCTGTAAACATATTAATTTCTGCTGTAAACATGTTTATTTCTGCTGTAAACATATTTATTTCCGCTGTAAACATGTTTATTTCTGCTGTAAACATGTTTATTTCTGCTGTAAACACATCTATTTATCCTGTAAACATATTTATTTCTGCTGTAAACATGTTTATTTCTGCTGTGAACATGTTTATTTCTGCTGTAAACATATCTATTTAGGCTGTGAACATGTTTATTTCTGCTGTAAATGTATTTATTTCTACTGTCAACATGTTTATGCTGTAAACATATTTATTTCTGCTGTCAACATGTTTATGCTGTAAACATATTTATTTCTGCTGTGAACATATTTATTTCTGCTGTAAACATGTTTATTTCTGCTGTAAACATATCAATTTCTGCTGTAAACATGGTTATTTCAGCTGTAAACATATTTATTTCTACTATAAACATGTTTATGCTGTAAACATATTTATTTCTGCTGTAAACATGTTTATTTCTGCTGTAAACATGTTTATTCCTGCTGTAAACGTGTTTATTTCCACAGTAAACATATTTATTTCTGCTGTAAACATATTTATTTCCACAGTAAACGTGTTTATTTCCGCTGTAAACATGTTTATTTCTGCTGTAAACATGTTTATTTCTGCTGTAAGCTTGTTTATTTCTGTTGTAAACATGTTTATTTCTGCTGTAAACCTGTTTATTTCTGCTGTAAACATATCTATTTATGCTGTAAACATGTTTATTTCTGCTGTAAACGTATTTATCTCTGCTGTAAGCATGTTTATTTCTGTTGTAAACATGTTTATTTCTGCTGTAAACATGTTTATTTCTGCTGTAAGCATGTTTATTTCTGTTGTAAACATGTTTATTTCTGCTGTGAAGATGTTTATTTCTGCTGTAAACATGTTTATTCCTGCTGTAAACATGTATATTTCTGCTGTAAACATGTTTATTTCTGCTGTAAACATATCTATTTATGCTGTAAACATGTTTATTCCTGCTGTAAATGTGTTTATTTCTGCTGTAAACATGTTTATTTCTGCTGTAAACATTTTATGCTGTAAACATGTATATTTCCGCTGTAAACATGTTTATTCCTGCTGTAAACATGGTTATTTCTGCTGTAAACATGGTTATTTCTGCTGTAAACATTTTATGCTGTAAACATATTTATTTCTGCTGTGAACATGTTTATTTCTGCTGTAAACATGTTTATTTCTACTGTAAACATATTAATTTCTGCTGTAAACATATTTATTTCCGCTGTAAACATATTTATTTCCGCTGTAAACATGTTTATTTCTGCTGTAAACATGGTTATTTCTGCTGTAAACATATTTATTTCTACTATAAACATGTTTATGCTGTAAACATATTTATTTCTGCTGTAAACGTGTTTATTTCTGCTGTAAACATATCTATTTTTGCTTTAAACATGTTTATTACTGCTGTAAACATGTTTGTTTCCACAGTAAACATATTTCTTTCTGCTGTAAACATATTTTTTTCCGCAGTAAACGTGTTTATTTCCGCTGTAAACATGTTTATTACTGCTGTAAACATGTTTGTTTCCACAGTAAACATATTTCTTTCTGCTGTAAACATATTTTTTTCCGCAGTAAACGTGTTTATTTCCGCTGTAAACATGTTTATTTCTGCTGTAAACATGTTTATTTCTGCTGTAAGCATGTTTATTTCTGCTGTAAACATGGTTATTTCTGCTGTAAACATTTTATGCTGTAAACATATTTATTTCTGCTGTAAACATATCTATTTAGCCTGTAAACATGTTTATTCCTGCTGTAAACGTGTTTATTTCCACAGTAAACATATTTATTTCTGCTGTAAACATATTTATTTCCACAGTAAACGTGTTTATTTCCGCTGTAAACATGTTTATTTCTGCTGTAAACATGTTTATTTCTGCTGTAAGCTTGTTTATTTCTGTTGTAAACATGTTTATTTCTGCTGTAAACCTGTTTATTTCTGCTGTAAACATATCTATTTATGCTGTAAACATGTTTATTTCTGCTGTAAACGTATTTATCTCTGCTGTAAGCATGTTTATTTCTGTTGTAAACATGTTTATTTCTGCTGTAAACATGTTTATTTCTGCTGTAAGCATGTTTATTTCTGTTGTAAACATGTTTATTTCTGCTGTGAAGATGTTTATTTCTGCTGTAAACATGTTTATTCCTGCTGTAAACATGTATATTTCTGCTGTAAACATGTTTATTTCTGCTGTAAACATATCTATTTATGCTGTAAACATGTTTATTCCTGCTGTAAATGTGTTTATTTCTGCTGTAAACATGTTTATTTCTGCTGTAAACATTTTATGCTGTAAACATGTATATTTCCGCTGTAAACATGTTTATTCCTGCTGTAAACATGGTTATTTCTGCTGTAAACATGGTTATTTCTGCTGTAAACATTTTATGCTGTAAACATATTTATTTCTGCTGTGAACATGTTTATTTCTGCTGTAAACATGTTTATTTCTACTGTAAACATATTAATTTCTGCTGTAAACATATTTATTTCCGCTGTAAACATATTTATTTCCGCTGTAAACATGTTTATTTCTGCTGTAAACATGGTTATTTCTGCTGTAAACATATTTATTTCTACTATAAACATGTTTATGCTGTAAACATATTTATTTCTGCTGTAAACGTGTTTATTTCTGCTGTAAACATGTTTATTCCTGCTGTAAACATGTATATTTCTGCTGTAAACATGTTTATTTCTGCTGTAAACATATCTATTTATGCTGTAAACATGTTTATTCCTGCTGTAAATGTGTTTATTTCTGCTGTAAACATGTTTATTTCTGCTGTAAACATTTTATGCTGTAAACATGTATATTTCCGCTGTAAACATGTTTATTCCTGCTGTAAACATGGTTATTTCTGCTGTAAACATGGTTATTTCTGCTGTAAACATTTTATGCTGTAAACATATTTATTTCTGCTGTGAACATGTTTATTTCTGCTGTAAACATGTTTATTTCTACTGTAAACATATTAATTTCTGCTGTAAACATATTTATTTCCGCTGTAAACATATTTATTTCCGCTGTAAACATGTTTATTTCTGCTGTAAACATGGTTATTTCTGCTGTAAACATATTTATTTCTACTATAAACATGTTTATGCTGTAAACATATTTATTTCTGCTGTAAACGTGTTTATTTCTGCTGTAAACATATCTATTTTTGCTTTAAACATGTTTATTACTGCTGTAAACATGTTTGTTTCCACAGTAAACATATTTCTTTCTGCTGTAAACATATTTTTTTCCGCAGTAAACGTGTTTATTTCCGCTGTAAACATGTTTATTACTGCTGTAAACATGTTTGTTTCCACAGTAAACATATTTCTTTCTGCTGTAAACATATTTTTTTCCGCAGTAAACGTGTTTATTTCCGCTGTAAACATGTTTATTTCTGCTGTAAACATGTTTATTTCTGCTGTAAGCATGTTTATTTCTGCTGTAAACATGGTTATTTCTGCTGTAAACATTTTATGCTGTAAACATATTTATTTCTGCTGTAAACATATCTATTTAGCCTGTAAACATGTTTATTTCTGCTGTAAACATATTAATTTCTGCTGTAAACATGTTTATTTCTGCTGTAAACATATTTATTTCCGCTGTAAACATGTTTATTTCTGCTGTAAACATGTTTATTTCTGCTGTAAACATATCTATTTATCCTGTAAACATATTTATTTCTGCTGTAAACATGTTTGTTTCTGCTGTGAACATGTTTATGCTGTAAACATGTTTATTTCTGCTGTGAAGATGTTTATTTCTGCTGTAAACATGTTTATTCCTGCTGTAAACATGTATATTTCCGCTGTAAACATGTTTATTTCTGCTGTAAACATATCTATTTATGCTGTAAACATGTTTATTCCTGCTGTAAATGTGTTTATTTCTGCTGTAAACATGTTTATTTCCGCTGTAAGCATGTATATTCCTGCTGTAAACATGGTTATTTCTGCTGTAAACATATTTATTTCTGTTGTAAACATGTTTATTTCTGCTGTAAACATGTTTATTCCTGCTGTAAACATGGTTATTTCTGCTGTAAACATATTTATTTCTGTTGTAAACATGTTTATTTCTGCTGTAAACATGGTTATTTCTGCTGTAAACATTTTATGCTGTAAACATATTTATTTCTGCTGTGAACATGTTTATTTCTGCTGTAAACATGTTTATTTCTGCTGTAAACATATTAATTTCTGCTGTAAACATATTTATTTCCGCTGTAAACATGTTTATTTCTGCTGTAAACATGTTTATTTCTGCTGAAAGCATGTTTATTTCTGCTGTAAACATGGTTATTTCTGCTGTAAACATATTTATTTCTACTATAAACATGTTTATGCTGTAAACATATTTATTTCTGCTGTAAATATGTTTATTTCTGCTGTAAACATGTTTATTTCTGCTGTAAACATATCTATTTTTGCTGTAAGCATGTTTATTTCTGCTGTAAACATGGTTATTTCTGCTGTAAACATTTTATGCTGTAAACATATTTATTTCTGCTGTAAACATATCTATTTAGCCTGTAAACATGTTTATTTCTGCTGTAAACATATTAATTTCTGCTGTAAACATGTTTATTTCTGCTGTAAACATGTTTATTTCTGCTGTAAACATGTTTATTTCTGCTGTAAGCATGTTTATTTCTGCTGTAAACATGGTTATTTCTGCTGTAAACATTTTATGCTGTAAACATATTTCTTTCTGCTGTAAACATATTTTTTTCCGCAGTAAACGTGTTTATTTCCGCTGTAAACATGTTTATTTCTGCTGTAAACATGTTTATTTCTGCTGTAAGCATGTTTATTTCTGCTGTAAACATATCTATTTAGGCTGTGAACATGTTTATTTCTGCTGTAAATGTATTTATTTCTACTGTCAACATGTTTATGCTGTAAACATATTTATTTCTGCTGTCAACATGTTTATGCTGTAAACATATTTATTTCTGCTGTGAACATATTTATTTCTGCTGTAAACATGTTTATTTCTGCTGTAAACATATCAATTTCTGCTGTAAACATGGTTATTTCAGCTGTAAACATATTTATCTCTGCTGTAAGCATGTTTATTTCTGTTGTAAACATGTTTATTTCTGCTGTAAACATGTTTATTTCTGCTGTAAGCATGTTTATTTCTGTTGTAAACATATTTATTTCTGCTGTAAACATGTTTATGCTGTAAACATGTTTATTTCCGCTGTAAACATGTTTATTTCTGCTGTAAACATGGTTATTTCTGCTGTAAACATATTTATTTCTACTATAAACATGTTTATGCTGTAAACATGTTTATTCCTGCTGTAAATGTGTTTATTTCTGCTGTAAACATGTTTATTTCTGCTGTAAACATTTTATGCTGTAAACATGTATATTTCCGCTGTAAACATGTTTATTCCTGCTGTAAACATGGTTATTTCTGCTGTAAACATGGTTATTTCTGCTGTAAACATTTTATGCTGTAAACATATTTATTTCTGCTGTGAACATGTTTATTTCTGCTGTAAACATGTTTATTTCTACTGTAAACATATTAATTTCTGCTGTAAACATATTTATTTCCGCTGTAAACATATTTATTTCCGCTGTAAACATGTTTATTTCTGCTGTAAACATGGTTATTTCTGCTGTAAACATATTTATTTCTACTATAAACATGTTTATGCTGTAAACATATTTATTTCTGCTGTAAACGTGTTTATTTCTGCTGTAAACATATCTATTTTTGCTTTAAACATGTTTATTACTGCTGTAAACATGTTTGTTTCCACAGTAAACATATTTCTTTCTGCTGTAAACATATTTTTTTCCGCAGTAAACGTGTTTATTTCCGCTGTAAACATGTTTATTACTGCTGTAAACATGTTTGTTTCCACAGTAAACATATTTCTTTCTGCTGTAAACATATTTTTTTCCGCAGTAAACGTGTTTATTTCCGCTGTAAACATGTTTATTTCTGCTGTAAACATGTTTATTTCTGCTGTAAGCATGTTTATTTCTGCTGTAAACATGGTTATTTCTGCTGTAAACATTTTATGCTGTAAACATATTTATTTCTGCTGTAAACATATCTATTTAGCCTGTAAACATGTTTATTCCTGCTGTAAACGTGTTTATTTCCACAGTAAACATATTTATTTCTGCTGTAAACATATTTATTTCCACAGTAAACGTGTTTATTTCCGCTGTAAACATGTTTATTTCTGCTGTAAACATGTTTATTTCTGCTGTAAGCTTGTTTATTTCTGTTGTAAACATGTTTATTTCTGCTGTAAACCTGTTTATTTCTGCTGTAAACATATCTATTTATGCTGTAAACATGTTTATTTCTGCTGTAAACGTATTTATCTCTGCTGTAAGCATGTTTATTTCTGTTGTAAACATGTTTATTTCTGCTGTAAACATGTTTATTTCTGCTGTAAGCATGTTTATTTCTGTTGTAAACATGTTTATTTCTGCTGTGAAGATGTTTATTTCTGCTGTAAACATGTTTATTCCTGCTGTAAACATGTATATTTCTGCTGTAAACATGTTTATTTCTGCTGTAAACATATCTATTTATGCTGTAAACATGTTTATTCCTGCTGTAAATGTGTTTATTTCTGCTGTAAACATGTTTATTTCTGCTGTAAACATTTTATGCTGTAAACATGTATATTTCCGCTGTAAACATGTTTATTCCTGCTGTAAACATGGTTATTTCTGCTGTAAACATGGTTATTTCTGCTGTAAACATTTTATGCTGTAAACATATTTATTTCTGCTGTGAACATGTTTATTTCTGCTGTAAACATGTTTATTTCTACTGTAAACATATTAATTTCTGCTGTAAACATATTTATTTCCGCTGTAAACATATTTATTTCCGCTGTAAACATGTTTATTTCTGCTGTAAACATGGTTATTTCTGCTGTAAACATATTTATTTCTACTATAAAGTTGTTTATGCTGTAAACATATTTATTTCTGCTGTAAACGTGTTTATTTCTGCTGTAAACATATCTATTTTTGCTTTAAACATGTTTATTACTGCTGTAAACATGTTTGTTTCCACAGTAAACATATTTCTTTCTGCTGTAAACATATTTTTTTCCGCAGTAAACGTGTTTATTTCCGCTGTAAACATGTTTATTACTGCTGTAAACATGTTTGTTTCCACAGTAAACATATTTCTTTCTGCTGTAAACATATTTTTTTCCGCAGTAAACGTGTTTATTTCCGCTGTAAACATGTTTATTTCTGCTGTAAACATGTTTATTTCTGCTGTAAGCATGTTTATTTCTGCTGTAAACATGGTTATTTCTGCTGTAAACATTTTATGCTGTAAACATATTTATTTCTGCTGTAAACATATCTATTTAGCCTGTAAACATGTTTATTTCTGCTGTAAACATATTAATTTCTGCTGTAAACATGTTTATTTCTGCTGTAAACATATTTATTTCCGCTGTAAACATGTTTATTTCTGCTGTAAACATGTTTATTTCTGCTGTAAACATATCTATTTATCCTGTAAACATATTTATTTCTGCTGTAAACATGTTTGTTTCTGCTGTGAACATGTTTATGCTGTAAACATGTTTATTTCTGCTGTGAAGATGTTTATTTCTGCTGTAAACATGTTTATTCCTGCTGTAAACATGTATATTTCCGCTGTAAACATGTTTATTTCTGCTGTAAACATATCTATTTATGCTGTAAACATGTTTATTCCTGCTGTAAATGTGTTTATTTCTGCTGTAAACATGTTTATTTCCGCTGTAAGCATGTATATTCCTGCTGTAAACATGGTTATTTCTGCTGTAAACATATTTATTTCTGTTGTAAACATGTTTATTTCTGCTGTAAACATGTTTATTCCTGCTGTAAACATGTTTATTTCTGCTGTAAACATGTTTATTTCTGCTGTAAACATATTAATTTCTGCTGTAAACATATTTATTTCCGCTGTAAACATGTTTATTTCTGCTGTAAACATGTTTATTTCTGCTGAAAGCATGTTTATTTCTGCTGTAAACATGGTTATTTCTGCTGTAAACATATTTATTTCTACTATAAACATGTTTATGCTGTAAACATATTTATTTCTGCTGTAAATATGTTTATTTCTGCTGTAAACATGTTTATTTCTGCTGTAAACATATCTATTTTTGCTGTAAGCATGTTTATTTCTGCTGTAAACATGGTTATTTCTGCTGTAAACATTTTATGCTGTAAACATATTTATTTCTGCTGTAAACATATCTATTTAGCCTGTAAACATGTTTATTTCTGCTGTAAACATATTAATTTCTGCTGTAAACATGTTTATTTCTGCTGTAAACATGTTTATTTCTGCTGTAAACATGTTTATTTCTGCTGTAAGCATGTTTATTTCTGCTGTAAACATGGTTATTTCTGCTGTAAACATTTTATGCTGTAAACATATTTCTTTCTGCTGTAAACATATTTTTTTCCGCAGTAAACGTGTTTATTTCCGCTGTAAACATGTTTATTTCTGCTGTAAACATGTTTATTTCTGCTGTAAGCATGTTTATTTCTGCTGTAAACATATCTATTTAGGCTGTGAACATGTTTATTTCTGCTGTAAATGTATTTATTTCTACTGTCAACATGTTTATGCTGTAAACATATTTATTTCTGCTGTCAACATGTTTATGCTGTAAACATATTTATTTCTGCTGTGAACATATTTATTTCTGCTGTAAACATGTTTATTTCTGCTGTAAACATATCAATTTCTGCTGTAAACATGGTTATTTCAGCTGTAAACATATTTATTTCTACTATAAACATGTTTATGCTGTAAACATATTTATTTCTGCTGTAAACATGTTTATTTCTGCTGTAAACATGTTTATTCCTGCTGTAAACGTGTTTATTTCCACAGTAAACATATTTATTTCTGCTGTAAACATATTTATTTCCACAGTAAACGTGTTTATTTCCGCTGTAAACATGTTTATTTCTGCTGTAAACATGTTTATTTCTGCTGTAAGCTTGTTTATTTCTGTTGTAAACATGTTTATTTCTGCTGTAAACCTGTTTATTTCTGCTGTAAACATATCTATTTATGCTGTAAACATGTTTATTTCTGCTGTAAACGTATTTATCTCTGCTGTAAGCATGTTTATTTCTGCTGTAAACATGTTTATTTCTGCTGTAAACATGTTTATTTCTGCTGTAAGCATGTTTATTTCTGTTGTAAACATGTTTATTTCTGCTGTGAAGATGTTTATTTCTGCTGTAAACATGTTTATTCCTGCTGTAAACATGTATATTTCTGCTGTAAACATGTTTATTTCTGCTGTAAACATATCTATTTATGCTGTAAACATGTTTATTCCTGCTGTAAATGTGTTTATTTCTGCTGTAAACATGTTTATTTCTGCTGTAAACATTTTATGCTGTAAACATGTATATTTCCACTGTAAACATGTTTATTCCTGCTGTAAACATGGTTATTTCTGCTGTAAACATGGTTATTTCTGCTGTAAACATTTTATGCTGTAAACATATTTATTTCTGCTGTGAACATGTTTATTTCTGCTGTAAACATGTTTATTTCTACTGTAAACATATTAATTTCTGCTGTAAACATATTTATTTCCGCTGTAAACATATTTATTTCCGCTGTAAACATGTTTATTTCTGCTGTAAACATGGTTATTTCTGCTGTAAACATATTTATTTCTACTATAAACATGTTTATGCTGTAAACATATTTATTTCTGCTGTAAACGTGTTTATTTCTGCTGTAAACATATCTATTTTTGCTTTAAACATGTTTATTACTGCTGTAAACATGTTTGTTTCCACAGTAAACATATTTCTTTCTGCTGTAAACATATTTTTTTCCGCAGTAAACGTGTTTATTTCCGCTGTAAACATGTTTATTACTGCTGTAAACATGTTTGTTTCCACAGTAAACATATTTCTTTCTGCTGTAAACATATTTTTTTCCGCAGTAAACGTGTTTATTTCCGCTGTAAACATGTTTATTTCTGCTGTAAACATGTTTATTTCTGCTGTAAGCATGTTTATTTCTGCTGTAAACATGGTTATTTCTGCTGTAAACATTTTATGCTGTAAACATATTTATTTCTGCTGTAAACATATCTATTTAGCCTGCAAACATGTTTATTCCTGCTGTAAACGTGTTTATTTCCACAGTAAACATATTTATTTCTGCTGTAAACATATTTATTTCCACAGTAAACGTGTTTATTTCCGCTGTAAACATGTTTATTTCTGCTGTAAACATGTTTATTTCTGCTGTAAGCTTGTTTATTTCTGTTGTAAACATGTTTATTTCTGCTGTAAACCTGTTTATTTCTGCTGTAAACATATCTATTTATGCTGTAAACATGTTTATTTCTTCTGTAAACGTATTTATCTCTGCTGTAAGCATGTTTATTTCTGTTGTAAACATGTTTATTTCTGCTGTAAACATGTTTATTTCTGCTGTAAGCATGTTTATTTCTGTTGTAAACATGTTTATTTCTGCTGTGAAGATGTTTATTTCTGCTGTAAACATGTTTATTCCTGCTGTAAACATGTATATTTCTGCTGTAAACATGTTTATTTCTGCTGTAAACATATCTATTTATGCTGTAAACATGTTTATTCCTGCTGTAAATGTGTTTATTTCTGCTGTAAACATGTTTATTTCTGCTGTAAACATTTTATGCTGTAAACATGTATATTTCCGCTGTAAACATGTTTATTCCTGCTGTAAACATGGTTATTTCTGCTGTAAACATGGTTATTTCTGCTGTAAACATTTTATGCTGTAAACATATTTATTTCTGCTGTGAACATGTTTATTTCTGCTGTAAACATGTTTATTTCTACTGTAAACATATTAATTTCTGCTGTAAACATATTTATTTCCGCTGTAAACATATTTATTTCCGCTGTAAACATGTTTATTTCTGCTGTAAACATGGTTATTTCTGCTGTAAACATATTTATTTCTACTATAAACATGTTTATGCTGTAAACATATTTATTTCTGCTGTAAACGTGTTTATTTCTGCTGTAAACATATCTATTTTTGCTTTAAACATGTTTATTACTGCTGTAAACATGTTTGTTTCCACAGTAAACATATTTCTTTCTGCTGTAAACATATTTTTTTCCGCAGTAAACGTGTTTATTTCCGCTGTAAACATGTTTATTACTGCTGTAAACATGTTTATTACTGCTGTAAACATGTTTGTTTCCACAGTAAACATATTTCTTTCTGCTGTAAACATATTTTTTTCCGCAGTAAACGTGTTTATTTCCGCTGTAAACATGTTTATTTCTGCTGTAAACATGTTTATTTCTGCTGTAAGCATGTTTATTTCTGCTGTAAACATGGGTATTTCTGCTGTAAACATTTTATGCTGTAAACATATTTATTTCTGCTGTGAACATGTTTATTTCTGCTGTAAACATATCTATTTAGCCTGTAAACATGTTTATTTCTGCTGTAAACATATTCATTTCTGCTGTAAACATGTTTATTTCTGCTGTAAACATATTTATTTCCGCTGTAAACATGTTTATTTCTGCTGTAAACATGTTTATTTCTGCTGTAAACATATCTATTTATCCTGTAAACATATTTATTTCTGCTGTAAACATGTTTGTTTCTGCTGTGAACATGTTTATTTCTGCTGTAAACATATCTATTTAGGCTGTAAACATGTTTATTTCTGCTGTAAATGTATTTATTTCTACTGTCAACATGTTTATGCTGTAAACATGTTTATTTCTGCTGTAAACATATTTATTTCCGCTGTAAACATGTTTATTTCTGCTGTAAACATGTTTATTTCTGCTGTAAACATATCTATTTATCCTGTAAACATATTTATTTCTGCTGTAAACATGTTTGTTTCTGCTGTGAACATGTTTATTTCTGCTGTAAACATATCTATTTAGGCTGTAAACATGTTTATTTCTGCTGTAAACATATTTATTTCTGCTGTCAACATGTTTATGCTGTAAACATATTTATTTCTGCTGTGAACATATTTATTTCTGCTGTAAACATGTTTATTTCTGCTGTAAACATATCAATTTCTGCTGTAAACATGGTTATTTCAGCTGTAAACATATTTATTTCTACTATAAACATGTTTATGCTGTAAACATATTTATTTCTGCTGTAAACATGTTTATTTCTGCTGTAAACATGTTTATTTCCGCTGTAAACATGTTTATTTCTGCTGTAAACATGTTTATTTCTGCTGTAAGCTTGTTTATTTCTGTTGTAAACATGTTTATTTCTGCTGTAAACCTGTTTATTTCTGCTGTAAACATATCTATTTATGCTGTAAACATGTTTATTTCTGCTGTAAACATATTTATCTCTGCTGTAAGCATGTTTATTTCTGTTGTAAACATGTTTATTTCTGCTGTAAACATGTTTATTTCTGCTGTAAGCATGTTTATTTCTGTTGTAAACATATTTATTTCTGCTGTAAACATGTTTATGCTGTAAACATGTTTATTTCTGCTGTGAAGATGTTTATTTCTGCTGTAAACATATCTATTTAGGCTGTAAACATGTTTATTTCTGCTGTAAACATGTATATTTCCGCTGTAAACATGTTTATTTCTGCTGTAAACATATCTATTTATGCTGTAAACATGTTTATTCCTGCTGTAAATGTGTTTATTTCTGCTGTAAACATGTTTATTTCCGCTGTAAGCATGTATATTTCCGCTGTAAACATGGTTATTTCTGCTGTAAACATATTTATTTCTGTTGTAAACATGTTTATTTCTGCTGTAAACATGTTTATTCCTGCTGTAAACATGGTTATTTCTGCTGTAAACATTTTTATTTCTACTATAAACATGTATATTGCTGCTGTAAACATGGTTATTTCTGCTGTAAACATTTTTATTTCTACTGTGAACATATTTATTCCTGCTGTAAACATATTTATTCCTGCTGTAAACATGGTTATTTCTGCTGTAAACATTTTTATTTCTACTATAAACATGTATATTCCTGCTGTAAACATGGTTATTTCTGCTGTAAACATTTTTATTTCTACTGTAAACATGTATATTCCTGCTGTAAACATGTTTATTTCTACTGTAAACATGTTTATTTCTACTGTAAACATGGTTATTTCTGCTGTAAACATATTTATTTCTGCTGTGAAGATGTTTATTTCTGCCAGTAAACATGTTCATTTCTGCTGTAAACGTGTTTATTTCCGCTGTAAACATGTTTATTCCTGGTGTAAACATGTTTATTTCTGCTGTAAACATGTTTATTTCTGCTGTAAACATATTCATTTCTGCTGTAAACATGTTTTTTTCCGCTGTAAACATATCTATTTAGGTTGTAAACATGTTTATTTCTGCTGTAAACATATTAAGTTCTGCTATAAACATGTTTATTCCTGCTGTAAACGTGTTTATTTCTGCTGTAAACGTGTTTATTCCTGCTGTAAACATGTTTATTCCTGCTGTGAAGTTGGTCTTTTTAACATGGGAGTCTGTGAGGATTCGCTCTGTGAAGCCCCTAGTGGGTGAACGGGGAACTGCAGGTTTTGGCTTGGAGGGAAGATTTTAAAAATGATAATTTCATTCTTCTTCTGGTGTTTTTGGATGGTTGTAAACAACTTTAGAGCGGTGCGTTGCCACTAACAACCGGTGTCAGAACGCGGAGGGGAATGCTGAACTCAGTGCTGCCACTAGTGGATAAGCTGACTTTGTAACCATGGCAACGTAAAAGATGGTTAGAAGTACGAGGATGGAGATGTGTGATGTCTGAACACAACATTTATGTTTGTTCGGGAGGCTTAAAATCCATTTAAATCCAGAAAAACGATTTTCAAACTGTGATTATTTAAAAGTATGTTTTTATTATCATCAACATGAACAAACATCAATCTTTACATTATTTTTAATTAAAAATAACTCAAATATACACTATTCACAAAAAGTTAGGGATATTCAGCTTTTGGGTGAAATTTCCCAACAAGCCTAAAATGCATTCCAACCTGTACAGGTGAACTTAATGTGATCTTCTCTAAGCTTTTAAATGCACATGTCCAACTGTTAAATGTTTCAATAAATTTTGCACAAGTTGCTGTTCTCTAACAAGGAGCTTAACGGCAAAAATCACGGCAGGTGTGTGATCCTTGAATTGACCAATAAATGTCCTGGTTCAATTAGAGCTGGTGTTTAAACAGTTGTCCTCATCATGCTGTTCACATTTTGACATCATGAGACCAAGACGACACCTAACAATGGAACAACAGTCCCTTGCCATTGCCATGCTTCAAACAGGACGTTCTCAGACAGAAGTGGCCACTGAGCTTGGAGTGTCACAGAGTGTCATCAGCAGGTTGCAACAGAGATATGGAGAGACTGGAAGAGTCACAGAAAGGCCTAGAAGTGGACGTCCTTTGGCCACATCCCGTGCTGATGACCGCTACATTGTGAACACTGCCCTGAGAAACCGGATGATGAATGCCACTCAACTCCAGGCACGTTTAAGAGAGGTGAGAGGCACCCAAGTGTCACGTCAGACCATTCCAAACCGTTTCCATCAGCGTGGTCTGCGTGCTAGACGACCTGCACGGGTACCTGACCACACCACCAGGCACAGGCATCATCGTCTTGCATGGGCCAGGGAGCATTTACGCTGGACGAGGAACCAGTGGGCCTCAGTGCTGTTCTCTGATGAAAGTCGATTCACACTGAGCAGAAATGATGGCCGGCAACGATGTTGGAGACGTCGGGGAGAGCGCTATGCATCAGCCACTGTTGTCACCAGGCCAGCTTTTGGTGGTGGCGGTGTTACAGTGTGGGCAGGGGTGTCCACTTGGTACAGAACTGCCCTACACTTTGTGAATGGTACAGTGACAAGCCCATACTACCTGAATAACATCATTAATCCAGTGATTGTGCCCCTACATGAACAGCACAGGCCTAATTTCATCTTCATGGACGACAACGCTCCTGCTCATCGAGGCCGCATCATCAGGGAACGGCTGTTGGAGACTGGTGTACCTCAAATGGAACGGCCTGCACTCTCTCCAGACCTGAATCCCATTGAAAACCTGTGGGATCAGCTGAGCCGTCGTGTAGAGGCTCGAGACCCTGCACCCCAGAACCTCAATGACCTGAGGGCTGCCCTTCAAGAAGAGTGGGATGCCATGCCTCAGCAGGCAATAAGTTGCCTTGTGAACAGCATGAGACGTCGTTGTCAAGCTGTAATTGATGCTCAAGGGCACATGACCAGATATTGAGACGTTCACATTTTTTGTTGTGGTGTAACTACCATTGTTGTTACCTTTTGTGTTGAATGAATTTTTTGAGATGAGGAAATCAGTAGTGCATCCTTCTACTTAAATGTCTTACTTTTATGATATTATATCACTGTAGCATGAACATATTGCATTTTCCATAAATTTCACCTGAAAGCCAAATAACCCTAACTTTTTGTGAGTAGTGTATGTTGTTATAATTCATAGAACAACACTAGAATCAGTGTAAAGTTACAGGATGATGATAGAAAACAAACAAAATGATAAAAGAAGGAAGCGGCAGCTCCTGATTCTGGTAGAAACGCTGGTGTTCCTCCTGCTGTATCGATTAATGCAACGCTGCACCAGTCCCACAGCCAGACTGGGACCAGTAGCCTGAGACAAAGCATTGATTCACAGCACGGCCGTGTGTGTGTGTGTCTGTGTGTGAGGGTTGTTTTAGCAAGCTGCAATAAATAATTTCCATAAAAGATTTAAAGAAAGATTCTGAACTCAGTTTGTATTTTCCTGATTCCAGATGTTTGTAGAGAAACGTAGAAAATAAAAATTATTCATGAAAGTAAACTTCAGCTGGGGGGGGGGACAGAGGAGGGGAGAAGAGGGAGACAGAGGGGGGAGGGAGAACAAAAGCTGGAGAGCAACAAAAGCCTGGATGCTATGGGGAGACAGATGCTGCGTTCAGGTGTTGTCTGGAAAACGGTGTTCTCTGGTTTAAAGACCACGTGATGCTGAAGGAGGGTTAAATAGAAACTAAAGGAAGAAAATGTCCTCTTAGCTTCATATCCATCTAAACATTGTCAATAAAAACATGGATTTTATGACTCTTATTATGAAGAAAACAAGTTTATCATGCTTATGAATAAAGTTTATTTCTTTTCACATTTTATTCATGTTTTATTAGTGTCTAAATGTTTAATGTCTACATGTTTACATGATGATGCAGCAGAAATCATTCTGCTCCTGGCGGTGTTTACTTCTCCACGTCTGATGAGCTTTGTGATGCATTTCATGTACTGAAGATAAATAAATGAATCAAACAAATAAATGAGCAGTAATATAAAGAAAAACGGTTCATAATGATGCAAAAACTATTTATAGAATTTATATCAAATAGTTCAGATCAGTAATCAATATAAATAAATGAAGCTGAATATTGTTGATCTTGTAAATAATAAATAATTTGTTTTAACCTGATTATGATCTGGCTGAACTGGATTGAAATTATTTCAACTCTGTAAAAAAGGATTAATACACACACACACACACACACACACACACACACACACACACACACACATACATTATTATTATTAGCTGATCAGCCAATCAGATCATCTGCAATTATCACACGTTGAACCAATCAAAGCACATTACAGGTTCAACAGGTTTCACTGCCATCCCGCCTGCCCCACCTTCCTGCCCCCCCACACTGTCTCCCCCAACCCTCCTCTCATCAGCAGCCCCCCCAGCAGCCAGAGCAGCCTCATGTCCCTTCCAGCCAAGTGAGGAGGAAGCTAGAGAACCTGAAGGCATCATCTGCAGTTAAAGGTACTTCAGCACCTCTACAACCTGAGCCTGCACCTTCAGAGACCCCGCGCTGTGGCCCACATCCCACCTGGTCCCTGTCCAGAGCCGTCCAGGAGGACCACAGGCCTGCAGGTCTGACCTGAGACCCTCGGTCCCAGGTGTCCCTCTGCAGTCTGCCCATCAGCCTTCGCTTGGGGTTGATGATGCAGTCATTCACCTGCTGCAGAAGGCTTGTTCCTCCCCTGCAGATGCTTCCAGATGACACGGCCAGGATGACGAGTACAAGGAACGGGTGGAGCGCCTGCTGGTGTAAGGACAACCCTCTGCTGCTGCATGTGGACAAAACGAAGCAGATCGTGGTGGACCACCTCCCTCCCTAGTTTACATGAAGGTTACAGCAGGGAAACTCTTCCACCCTGTAAGCATCCACCAACGCCAAGCTGCACCACAACAGGAGTTGGCGGATGCTTTAGTCCAGGTCTGGGAGGAGATCCCTCAGGAGAACATCCGCCGCCTCATCAGGAGCATGCCCAGGCGTTGTCGGGAGGTCATACAGGCACGCGGAGGCCACACACACTACTGAGCCTCATTCTGACTTGTTTAAAGGACATTACATCAAAGTTGGATCAGCCTGTAGTGTGTTTTTCCACTTTCATTTGGAGTAGAACTCCAAATCCAGACCTCCATGGTTGATATGTTGGCACAGTGGTTAGCACTGTGGCCTCACAGCAAGAAGGTCACTGGTTCAATCCTTGGCTGGGGAGGGGTTTTGTCAGTGGCCTTTCTGTGTGGAGTTTGTATGTTCTCCCTGTGTATGTGTGGGTTCTCTCCAGGTACTCCAGCTTCCTCCCACTGTCCAAAGACATGCATGTTAGGTTAATTGGTTACTCAAAAATTGCCCCTAGGAATGAGTGTGAGTGGTTGTTTGTCTCTCTGTGTGACCCTGTGATGGACTGGCGAGCTGTCCAGGGTGTACCCTGCCTGTTGCCCAAAGCCAGCTGGGATAGGCTCCAGCTTCCCCGCGACCCTGAATTGGAATAAGCAGTTCAGAAAATGAATGAATGAATATATATATATATATATATATATATATATATATATATATATATATATATATATATAAATAAATTGATAATTTGTGGAATGAAAGCTGATTTGTCCGACAGTCTTTAAACGCGTCGGGGTCCTCCCAGTCAGGTCTGGCTGAACGTGACGCGCCGACAGACCCGGAGCCGAGCGAGATCTCCTGGCGGAGCGGCGGAGGGAGCGGTAGCCCAGCGGTCTGTCTGCCACCGCAGAATCCGTGTGGGACACGAACCCTTCCAGTGTTCGGCCTCCAGGTTTTGGACTCGGCATCAGAACCATGGCTCCATCGCTGTCCTGCTGCTGCCTCTGAGGGACGTCACACCATCGGATGCTCCAGTAACCAGGGAGGTGTAAAGGAGGAGAAAGGAGCATCCTTATGAAGCTTCGGCTGCCAGGTGAAATACTCAGTCCGGTGCGATGCAGTATAATCTGTCTGGGGATCGGTTGTTTGGGCGGTATGAAGCGGGATTAGGATGTGTGTTTTGGGGGCGCGGACATCGCGCTTGTCAGGAGCCGGGTTGGGTGGGAGCGGAGGTTAGCATGCTAGCTTGCTAGCTAGTAGCAGTCAATGGACCGCTGCTATGGAGGTTAGCATGCTAGCTGCTACGGAGTTTAGCATGCTAGCTAGCTACCTAGCTGCAGTCAATAGACCGATGCTACGGAGGTTAGCATGCTAGCTAACTAGCTGCTATGGAGGTTAGCATGCGAGCCAGCTAGCTAGCTTGCTGCAATCAATAGACCGTTGCTAAGGAGGTTAGCATGCTAGCTGGCTAGGTGCTACTGAGTTTAGCATGCTAGCTGGCTAGCCGCGGACCGCTGCGACGTCATTCCGGGAGGGATCCGCCGTCCGGGATGCTGCGGCTGTTTCCTCGCAGGATGGAGGGTAAGAATAGCAGCGGTACCGTCCGCCTGGCCCGGTCCGACCCATCTCCATAATGGATGACAACCCCCATCTTCCTCTCCTCCTCCCCTCTTCCTCCTCCCATCTTCCTCCTCCTCGACCATTAAAAAAATAGAAGCGTCTCATCTCTTTCTGAAATTAACCTACAAATAAACTACAACTGAATATCTTCATTTTATTTTTTAATTTATTTTTCTTTCCTAAAATATCAGAAAACCGATGATGTTGCCAGAAGCGGCTGAGTTTAGGGGAGTGATGGTTAACCAGGTTGCTAGTTAAGCATCCTGCTAGTTAGCAGGCTAATGTTAGCATCCCCCCTCCTCCCACCCAGCTAGCATCCCTGGCTAGCCCGCATCCTCCATCCGAGCCATCCCACGCCAGCTTGCCGTGTTTCCAGCCTTCTGTCCGGCGGCTGGCGGTTAGTAGCCGGCAAGAGATGAAGTGAAAGTCCATCCCGACGCGTGCTGTCGCGCGGCCAGGTGAAACATCACGCAGAAACCAGATGCATCTAGTTATGTAACAGATGATGACACCACGCGCCCTTGAAACAGAACTGTTCTCTCAGTGTTGTTGTCATGGTTTTAGTTTGTGCAGATGCAAGGCCCAGCTGGGGGGGTACAGGAGATGAGCGTGGGGGGGGGGGGGGGGGGCTGCAGGGTAAAATGAGCCACTGCTGCTGTCAGCCATTGTTTGTGTTGTCATCAATGGGTGGGGGTGGGGTTGTGTGCTGGGGGGGGGGTCTCACGTTTATTTTTCAGCCCTGGATCCTCATTGATGGCGTATGTGTAATAGTTGCATGGCGTCATGGGAACGTCATGGCTACCCACAATGCATCAGACACGCTGCCTGGTTCCTTCATTCTGGCGTCCAGAATGATGTGGTCATGATGGAGTTCCCAGTCAGGCGGCCCAGTTCTTTGGTGTTTTATTCAGTCTGTGTGTAGCTGAGCGCAGTCATAGACTGTTTTCTGTGTTTGTCTGGCAGTAAAATGTGACTAGATGGGTGAAATGTGCACGTTTCTCTGCAGTGTGAACGGTCGGGGACTGAACCTGTGTTGGACCATTTAGCAGTTTGCTCCTGCGGTGAACAGTCGTGGTTATAGATCATGATGATGCTCCCTGTTCACCCAGTTATCTGTCTTCCTTAATCCTAAATTGCTTTACTGATATTGTATTATTATTGTTGTTTGATTTGTTGTAGACATTGCTGGACGGTCGGCTTTACAGGCGAAAACATTAGAAAACAAGAGATTTCTGTAAAAACTGATTGGTTACATATCTGTGAAGTTTGGCTGTGAGTTCAGAAGAGGAGAGTTGGTCATGAAGGAGGGATGAGAAGAACAGAGGTCGATAGGATGATAAATAAGCCATCAGAGTTTTATTTTTATCTAGATTTTTGTTGTCTGGATGGAAATAAGTGGGAAAAGAGAAATAAGAGTCCTGTGTGAGTTTCTTTATTTTAAAGATTCAACTAAAAAAACAACAAAACATTATTTTTTCAAACAGCACATTGAGGTGTTGAATTCAACCAGAACTTGCATGGAAAGTTATTTATGTTTACATATTTCTTAACAACTGAAATGAAACTATTTTATTTCTGTCTAAAATCCACCATCTGAGGATCCAGAAACCTCTGCGCCTGGAGTTAAACCTGGACATGAGAACCAGTGGGCATGATGTGTGGAAACATGCAGAAGAAGCTGCTTTAATGCATTTATCTCTGTCTGAAGATACAAACCGCAGCTTTTCTTCTGAAACCTGAAAAAGCAGCTATTTGTCCACCAGGACGTCTCCTGTCTGCAGCAGGTCGAACGCGCAGCAGCCACACACACACACACACACACAGCAACCGACGAATCAGAACGTTTTTAAGAGGATCTTGAACACGCTAAACGTCTAGACGTGTTTGTGAAGACGCACAAAGCATCACCGCTCAGTACGACACAAACGCTGCTTTTATTGTAACTTTTATGTCTTTATTTAAGATTTAACAAGACGTACAGATGTAAACCTACAAGTGTTGATTAATAAACGATTTTAATAATTTATTCCCACGTTGCTCGTCATGCTGGTAACGACCCGAGGAGGTCAGGAAGCCTGGATGTCCACGTAAACCTCCACAGAGAGGCGTCTCCAGCAGGGAAACCATGCAGACGTTTGTTCCAGTCCAAGAGGAGAGAAGTCATGGCTTCACATGAAGAAACACCATCCATCTGCTGACTTTTATCCACCAGTAAAAACCAGTCAGACCAGCAGGGAAATGGCCGTTCCGCCAGATGTCCAGTCTGTCCCTGTGTACGGGACGTTTTCTTCCTGGACAAGTCGCCTTGTCGACGTTCCATCAGCAGAACACAACATAAACTAGGATTTTTGATTCGATTCCGATTTGTTTGGGTGCCAATTCGATTTAAATTGCAATGGAGGGGGGGATGGAGGGGGGGATGGAGGGGAGGATGGAAGGAAGGATGGAGGGGAAGTTGGAGGGGGGATGGAGGGGAGGATGGAGGGGAAGATGGGGGGATGGAAGGGGGGGATGGAGGGGAGGATGGAGGGGAAGATGGGGGGATGGAAGGGGGGGGTGGAGGGGGGGAAATATGTAGTGGAATGAAAGACTGGAGAGGATAAAGGGAGAAGCAGGAGGAGGTGAACAGGTTTCAGACGAAATACGGAGGTGAGGGGAGGGATAGAGAGGAAGGAGGGAGGATAAAACTGGGGGGGTAGAGTCGGGGAGGTGAGGTCAGGGAGGGTGAACATGGATGACTGTGAAGAAAAGTGTGAACTGTAGAGGAAGGGAGTTGCTGCAGAATAAAGGAAGCAGGAAAAGGAGGTCAGCAGCAGCGAAGGCGGCGGGAGGCGTCTAACACTCCCAACAATGGCTGCTGGATTTACTGTGTACACTAACCTGAACCCCTCTTCTTCTTCTTCTCTGCATCCTTCCAGGCTGACTCACCTCTGGAGCTTCACCTCAGAAGAAGAAGAAGAAGTCTGAGGGAAGGAGGGAAGTGAGACGGACGGAGGGGAAGTGAAGGGGGGAGTGACGGCGAGGGGAAGTCAGGTTGGGTCGTGGCAGGAGGTGAGCGAAGGTGATACCTGAGAATCGCATCGTCCCGGCAACAGGTGGACACGTCTGAGGTTGGGTTCAGGGGGTTCGAGTTGTCGGACCGCAAGGCAGCAGGTTTAGAGAAACCCACCACTCCCCAGCCATCAAGCCACTGCTCCTCCACCGTCAACACACTGGGAGAACTGGGAGGACCGGTGTTCAGGAGAAGCCACCATGACCGACCAGAACGTCGTCAAGGAAGGCTGGGTCCAGAAGAGAGGTGAGACTTCAGATTTACTGTCAAAACGCTTCAACAGAAGAAGAAGCTGTCGGCTGTTTTATCGCTTCTGAAAAGGAAGCTTCAGTTTAATCCCGCGGACCAAACGTTTGCTGGAAATGAATAAGTGCAGTTGTACATGTTGATCTGTCTTTCCTGTCCTCTCCACCCCAACCAGTTGAGGCAGATGGCTGCCCTCCCTGAGCCGGGTTCTGCCGGAGGTTTTCTTCCTGTTAAAGGGGAGTTTTTTCTTTCCCACTGTCGCCGCGTGCAGCTCAGGATGGAGGATTGGATCCAAGTCATGACTCGATGCAATCAGTTGGTTTCTATTATAGGATATGTATGAATTGGCTGGAAATGATGTGGATGTAAAGTGTCCTGGGATAACATTGTTGTGAAGTGGCGCTGTACAAATAAAGCTGAAATGATGTGGTGAGCGGCGGCCCAGCGGTCGTCCAGCGGCAGCGCCAGAAATCACGTTTGGTAGGTCAGCTAAGGTTTGCTTTGCAACACGGTGGGAGTCACAGGTTTAAGGTCACCTTCCACCAGGCGTTTGCACGCCGCGGCACCTGATGACTGCCTCTGGAACTGATGGCGGTCTTCGGAGCAGATGGTGGACCTCAGAACCGATGGCGGTCTTTGGAACCAATGGTGTACCCTAGAGCGGATGGCGGTCTTTGGAACCAATGGTGTACCCTAGAGCGGATGGCGGTCTTTGGAACCAATGGTGTACCCTAGAGCGGATGGCAGTCTTTGGAACCAATGGTGTACCCTAGAGCGGATGGCAGTCTTTGGAACCAATGGTGTACCCTAGAGCGGATGGCGGTCTTTGGAACCAATGGTGTACCCTAGAGCGGATGGCGGTCTTTGGAACCAATGGTGTACCCTAGAGCGGATGGCGGTCTTTGGAACCAATGGTGTACCCTAGAGCGGATGGCAGTCTTTGGAACCAATGGTGTACCCCAGAGCGGCTGGCGGTCTTTGGAACCAATGGTGTACCCTAGAGCGGATGGCAGTCTTTGGAACCAATGGTGTACCCCAGAGCGGATGGCGGTCTTTGGAACCAATGGTGTACCCTAGAGCGGATGGCAGTCTTTGGAACCAATGGTGTACCCTAGAGCGGATGGCAGTCTTTGGGGCAAATGATGGACCCAGAACCGATGGCGGTCTTTGGAGCAGATGGTGGATCCCAGAACTGATGGCGGTCTTTGGAACCAATGGTATAACCTAGAACTGATGGTGGTCTTTAGGGCGAATGGTGGACTCCAGTTGGGCCCTATACTTTTCGTGATCATGGAATCGCGGACGGAATCGCGGAATTGGCCAATTAAAACTGATTATATTTTTTAACGCAAAACATCACGGAAGTTTACTTAATTTGACTGCAAAATGGTCATCGTGTGGAGAAGGAACGTTTGTCCAGAGAAAACTGCATGGAGGCAAATAAATCTGTCAACACTTCGTTGACTTGAAAAGTAAAAATACACACAGTGACATTGTGTCCAAAAGCCACGTGAAGCACAAGGAAAAGCACGATGCAATAACAATATAATAAGTTAACTGAATATAGGTTTTTGAAAAAAGGATGATAATTAATAGATTATGCATCAGAATAAAAAAAACAAAACAAAAACAACTCATCCCATGTGGGAATCTGGCTGACATGCACAGACAATAAGAATAAAAGGCATTACTTTCTGAACATGTAAATCAAAGCATTAATGTAAATTAAATTGTAATAGAAGTAAAATGTTGCCCATTTCCTTTCCCTAATTTTTCTTTTCTTTTTATTTAACTGATACTTTTCAAAATTACATGGTCGAAATAAAATATAATGAAATTATAAGCAAATAAAAATCATCTGAACAGCCATACAATTTATATTATTCTTATTATTAATAATAATTAACATCAATAAATAAAACACATTTAGTATTACATGTGTAAATTAATGTTTTCATCTTCTTTTATCACAGGAGTTAAAAACCAAAACTTCCTGGTGGATGTTGTCTCCATGCAACTGCTCAAGTTTCTCAAACCAGACAACTCCACAACTTAGTGCTTGTTTTTGATGCACTTTAATGTACTGTACTGAGGACATGTCTTGTCTGTCACCTCAATTAATTTAAAGTGCATTTTTATTTCATTTGTGTACAAATTATAGTTATTTAAATAAAAAAAACTATGTTTTTGAACGTAAAATAGGAGTAAAAGGTAAAAGAAAGAAAAGGAGGATTCCCAAAAATTAAAATGGAAAAAAACAGAATTTAGGGAAAAATAAATATGGAATTTGGGAAAAAATAAAACAGATTTAATAGGGCCCTACACCAGAACCGATGGCGGTCTTCGGGGCAAATGGTGGACCCAGAACCGATGGCGGTCTTCGGGGCAAATGGTGGACCCAGAACCGATGGCGGTCTTCGGGGCAAATGGTGGACCCAGAACCGATGGCGGTCTTCGGGGCAAATGGTGGACCCAGAACCGATGGCGGTCTTCGGGGCAAATGGTGGACCCAGAACCGATGGCGGTCTTCGGGGCAAATGGTGGACCCAGAACCGATGGCGGTCTTCGGGGCAAATGGTGGACCCAGAACCGATGGCGGTCTTCGGGGCAAATGGTGGACCCAGAACCGATGGCGGTCTTTGGGGCAAATGGTGGACCCAGAACCGATGGCGGTCTTCGGGGCAAATGGTGGACCCAGAACCGATGGCGGTCTTCGGGGCAAATGGTGGACCCAGAACCGATGGCGGTCTTCGGGGCAAATGGTGGACCCAGAACCGATGGCGGTCTTCGGAGCGAATGGTGGACCCAGAACCGATGGCGGTCTTCGGGGCAAATGGTGGACCCAGAACCGATGGCGGTCTTCGGAGGGAATGGTGGACCCAGAACCGATGGCGGTCTTCGGAGCGAATGGCAGACACCAGAGCAGATGGTGGCCTCTAGAGCTGACTTTGGCGTCCAGAGCTGATTGTGGGCGTTTTAGTGAATGTTTTGGTTCAGACTTTGCGCAACGCCACACAAGTCAGGAGCATCTCATCACATCGGGTCTATCTTTGATGGCGCCCGCTTCCAGAACACGTCAAGCTCAGCAGTTCAGGAAAAAACCATCCTACATCCTTTCATCCTGCGTCCTTCATCCCTGCATCCTACATCTTTCATCCTGCATCCTTCATCCTACATCCTACATCCTTCATCCTTCATCCCTGCATCCTCCATCCCTCATCCCGCATCCTTCATCCCTCATCCCTTCATCCCTGCTTCCTTCATCCTACATCCTGCGTCCTTCATCCCGCATCCTACATCTTTCATCCTGCATCCTGCATCCTACATCCTGCATCTTGCATCCTTCATACTTCATCCTTCACCCTACATCCTTCATCCCTGCATCCTTCATCCTTCATCCCTGCATCCTTCATCCTACATCCTGCATACTTCATACTTCACCCTACATCCTTCATCCTTCATCCCTGCATCCTCCATCCCTCATCCTGCGTCCTACATCTTGCATCCTTCATACTTCATCCTTCATCCTTCATCCCTGCATCCTACATCCTGCGTCCTTCATCCTTCATCCCGCATCCTTCATCCTACATCCTTCATCCTTCATCCCTGCATCCTACATCTTGCATCCTTCATACTTCATCCTTCATCCCTGCATCCTACATCCTGCGTCCTTCATCCCTCATCCCGCATCCTTCCTCCTTCATCCCTTCATCCCTGCTTCCTTCATCCTGCGTCCTTCATCCCGCATCCTACATCCTTTCATCCCGCATCCTACAGCCTTCATCCTGCATCCTTCCATCCTACATCCCTCATCCCTTCATCCCTGCATCCTACGTCCTTCATCCTACATCCTGCATCCTTTATCCCTTCATCCATGCATCCTACATCCTTCATCCTACATTCCGCATCCTTCATCCTTCATCCTTCATCCTACATCCTTCATCCTACATCCTTCATCCTTCATCCTACATCCTTCCTCCTTCATCCCTTCATCCCTGCTTCCTTCATCCTGCGTCCTTCATCCCACATCCTACATTCTTTCATCCCTGCATCCTACATCCTTCATCCTGCATCCTTCCATCCTACATCCCTCATCCCTTCATCCCTGCATCCTACGTCCTTCATCCTACATCCTGCATCCTTTATCCCTTCATCCATGCATCCTTCATCCTGCATCCTTCATCCCTGCATCCTACATCCTTCATCCTACATTCCGCATCCTTCATCCTACATCCTTTCATCCCGCATCCTACAGCCTTCATCCTGCATCCTTCCATCCTACATCCCTCATCCCTTCATCCCTGCATCCTACGTCCTTCATCCTACATCCTGCATCCTTTATCCCTTCATCCATGCA
The DNA here is from genome assembly GCF_933228915.1 of Telmatherina bonti. Taxonomy (NCBI): domain Eukaryota; kingdom Metazoa; phylum Chordata; class Actinopteri; order Atheriniformes; family Telmatherinidae; genus Telmatherina; species Telmatherina bonti. Next base: position 40,770,392 of record NC_136621.1, on the reverse strand, counting down.
TCCTTCATCCTGCATCCTTCATCCCTGCATCCTACATCCTTCATCCTACATTCCGCATCCTTCATCCTACATCCTTCATCCGACATCCTTCATCCTGCATCCTTCATCCCTGCATTCTACATCCTGCATCCTACATTCCGCATCCTTCATCCTACATCCGACATCCTTCATCCTGCATCCTTCATCCGACATCCTTCATCCTGCATCCTTCATCCCTGCATCCTTCATCCCTGCATCCCTTCATCCTACATCCTTCATCCTACATCCTTCATCCCTGCATCTTTCATCCCTCATCCCTGCATCCTTCATCCTGCATCCTTCGTCCCGCATCCTGCATCCCACATCCTACATCCTTCATCCTACATCCTTCATCCTGCATCCCTTCATCTTGCATCCTTCATCCTGCATCCCTCATCCCTTCATCCTTCATCCCTTCATCCTACATCCCACATCCTTCATCCTGCATCCCTTCATCTTGCATCCTTCATCCTGCATCCCTCATCCCTTCATCCTTCATCCCTTCATCCTTCATCCTGCATCCTTCATCGCTTCATCCTTCATCCCTTCATCCTGCATCCTTCATTGTGCATCCCTCATCCCTTCATCTTGCATCCTGCATCCCTCATCCCTTCATCCTTCATCCCTTCATCCTTCATCCCTTCATCCTTCATCCTGCATCCTTCATCCCCGCATCCTTCATACTTCATCCTACATCCTATGTCTTTCATCCGTCATCCCTGCATCCTTCATCCCACATCCTTCATCCTAAATCCTTCATCCGACATCCTTCATCCTAAATCCTTCATCCTAAATCCTTCATCCCACATCCTTCATCCTAAATCCTTCATCCTACATCCTTCATCCTACATTATTCATCCTACATCCTTCATCCTTCCTCCTGTGGTCACAACCAGTCATCAGATTACCAAAGACGGATTAAGCCGCCTCTAAAAATAGTTCCAGAGAATCATCTTAGGCTGTGTTTGACAGAAACTTTTGAAAGCGAAGCAGGATGTTTTCATCTTGGTGGAATCGTGTCTCTCGCAGGATTTCTGAGTAAACCTGAGCTCATTTCCATCCTGGACCATTTAGCAGCTGTGACTGTGTATATTGGTCCTGCGGGTCCAGAGTGACCAACGTTCTTCTTCCCTCCCCGCTGTGTGTTGTGGTTCAACCAGCTGCCGGCGGGATACGGCGGTTTGGATCAAGGTCGGCTAGTTTGGGAAGTTTTCTGGGTTCCCTTCCGGTTCCAGCTGGCTGTAACACGGAGACAACTACACACAGAAAGGCCGCTGCTCGAACTTATAACTATAATTTATAACTCTTATAACTTCTGTATTTTCTAGTTTATTTGATTTGTTTAGGATTTTAACTGATCTTGGTTAAAGATGATCTTCATGTCTTCTGCTTTGGAAAGACAGCACTGTTTGTGTCTGAGGACGCCGTCCATGTCATGAAAGATGTGTTTTCATCCGGTTCAGACACGCTGCGCCTCCTAACAATGGTTGTTGATCTGCCAGCGTGCTAGCAGAGCGTTCTGTTTCCACACTGCTTTCACGTAAGTGTTTGTATTCATGGGAGGTGTGTGTTTTCAGTCTGAGCCCATGGCTGCTGGCTGGCAGGCGGGAGGAAGTCTCACTGTGGCACTCAGAGCACAGAGGACGACTTCACACTTGCTTCCTTCCTCTGCAGCCCCCACAGACCTTTGGATTGTTCATTGCACCTTAGTGTGTTGTTGGGAGGTCTCTGCTGTCACTGGGATTAGAAGCCTGCCCAGTTCAGACACCGCTCTGGGGTTTCCAGTAAGTTCAGCCCTATGTGCTCACCCTTCTGCTGAAGATCAGGTTTAATATTTGCACCAAGCGTTTCAGACTTCCATCATCACCTTATAGAGTGGAACCGTGATGGTCATGTGACCCTCCAGCTGGTCATGTGACCCTCCAGCTGGTCTACGGAGGTTTTCCAGCGTTTCTTTACAATCCAGACACAACATGTAGTGTTTATTCAGAGACTCTAGATGGTAAATCCACCATTATTTATCACATCTTCATCACCATCACTACCATGTTGCTAAGAGACCTCTATTTTCACCTGGACATGACGATGAAGACACTTCCTGTCAGACTTTCCACCAATCAGAGAGCTTAAACTGACGGTAACGTCCAATCAGGAGCAGCCAAAGATCAACAAGTGATGAGAAAAGCAGGAAAATAATGATCCTCTATGGCTGGAATAAAGCCAAGAAGATGTTTGGGATGCAGCTGAGGTGGAGGTGCTGCAGTGAGGACAGCAGGTAGATAGTAGCAGGAAGACGTGTGGAAACATGGAAACTCTGTGTGTGTGTGTGTGTGTGTGTGTGTGTGTGTCTCTCTCTCTCTCTCTCTCTCTCACAGCCACACAGTTGTTCTGAGGCGTCCCACAGTGTTCTGTACTCGGCCTACTTCCTGTGCAGCAGTGTGTGTTAGCATGAACCTGTCTGCAAGCTCAGGTCTGAACGTTCCATCGTTACAAGAAGCTTCGTCTGCAGCAGGGAGGGGTCACTGCCGGCGGCCATGTCTGCTTTCTGTGCAATAAACCTGGTTTTTCATATTTAAGGCAAAACTTCGTCCGAGAAACTTCGACCTTGAGAACAAAGTCCTCGCTTCTGGTGGAGGACGCAACAAGCAAAAACTTCCAGAATATTCTGTTGAACAGCAGCAGCGCCAGGCATGTAAAACCTTTAAAACACGGTTACAACAGGAAGTGTTTCTCCTGTAACTCGCCGTTTTAACGGTCCCCACATGGAGCCTGAAGAAATAATGTGTCGTTACTCCACAACATGCAGCTGCTGAGAGCGGTCTGTGAACATAAAATAACTAGAATATTGTCGCTTTTGTCACCTCTCACTAACAAACATTCAGACACGTGGATGAACGTGAACTTGAAGGCATCGCGATGCGTTGTCAGGCTGAGCAGTAGCCTGGTTAGCTAACTGGAACACATGGAACTGACTTTATTCCTCCTTACAGGCGAGTACATCAAGAACTGGCGGCCGCGCTACTTCCTGCTAAAGACGGACGGCTCCTTCATCGGCTACAAGGACAAACCGCAGGATTCAGACCTGGCCTACCCGCTCAACAACTTCTCCGTAGCAAGTAAGACCCAAGCAGAGCATGGCGCTGAAACCGCTGCCAAGCATGGAAAACATGGCGTGTGTCTGACTTCTAGAGTGTCAGCTGATGAAGACGGAACGGCCCAAACCCAACACCTTCATCATCCGCTGTCTGCAGTGGACCACGGTCATTGAGAGGACTTTTCATGTGGACACTCCCGATGAGAGGTGAGCCTTCCACCATGTGCTGCTTCTGTTGCACTGCTCCACGTAGCTTTTAGTTTAAATGCACCAGCAAGCCTTCCCAGTTTCCCCAGCGTCGCTCGCTCCTTCACATTCCAGTTTCTCCTCATCCTTCCAGTTTCTCCTCATCCTTCCAGTTTCTCCTCATCAATCCAGTTTCTCCTCATCCTTCCAGTTTCTCCTCATCCTTCCAGTTTCTCCTCATCCTTCCAGTTTCTCCTCATCAATCCAGTTTCTCCTCGTCAATCCAGTTTCTCCTCATCAATCCAGTTTCTCCTTCACATTCCAGTTTCTCCTCATCCTTCCAGTTTCTCCTCATCCTTCCAGTTTCTCCTTCACATTCCAGTTTCTCCTCATCCTTCCAGTTTCTCCTTCACATTCCAGTTTCTCCTCATCCTTCCAGTTTCTCCTTCACATTCCAGTTTCTCCTTCACATTCCAGTTTCTCCTCATCCTTCCAGTTTCTCCTCATCCTTCCAGTTTCTCCTTCACATTCCAGTTTCTCCTCATCAATCCAGTTTCTCCTCATCAATCCAGTTTCTCCTCATCCTTCCAGTTTCTCCTTCACATTCCAGTTTCTCCTCATCCTTCCAGTTTCTCCTTCACATTCCAGTTTCTCCTTCACATTCCAGTTTCTCCTCATCCTTCCAGTTTCTCCTCATCAATCCAGTTTCTCCTCATCCTTCCAGTTTCTCCTCATCAATCCAGTTTCTCCTCATCAATCCAGTTTCTCCTCATCAATCCAGTTTCTCCTCATCCTTCCAGTTTCTCCTCATCATTCCAGTTTCTCCTCATCCTTCCAGTTTCTCCTCATCAGTCCAGTTTCTCCTCATCAATCCAGTTTCTCCTCATCCTTCCAGTTTCTCCTCATCAATCCAGTTTCTCCTCATCAATCCAGTTTCTCCTCATCCTTCCAGTTTCTCCTCATCCTTCCAGTTTCTCCTCATCAATCCAGTTTCTCCTCATCCTTCCAGTTTCTCCTCATCATTCCAGTTTCTCCTCATCCTCCCAGTTTCTCCTCATCCTCCCAGTTTCTCCTCATCAATCCAGTTTCTCCTCATCAATCCAGTTTCTCCTCATCCTTCCAGTTTCTCCTCATCCTTCCAGTTTCTCCTCATCAATCCAGTTTCTCCTCATCAATCCAGTTTCTCCTCATCCTTCCAGTTTCTCCTCATCCTTCCAGTTTCTCCTCATCAATCCAGTTTCTCCTCATCCTTCCAGTTTCTCCTACACATTCCAGTTTCTCCTCATCCTTCCAGTTTCTCCTCATCCTTCCAGTTTCTCCTCATCAATCCAGTTTCTCCTCATCCTTCCAGTTTCTCCTCATCCTTCCAGTTTCTCCTCATCAATCCAGTTTCTCCTCATCCTTCCAGTTTCTCCTCATCAGTCGTTTCTCCTCGTCAATCCAGTTTCTCCTCATCAATCCAGTTTCTCCTCATCCTTCCAGTTTTTCCTCATCATTCCAGTTTCTCCTCATCCTTCCAGTTTCTCCTCGTCAATCCAGTTTCTCCTCATCCTTCCAGTTTCTCCTCATCAATCCAGTTTCTCCTCATCCTTCCAGTTTCTCCTCGTCAATCCAGTTTCTCCTCATCATTCCAGTTTCTCCTCATCCTTCCAGTTTCTCCTCATCAATCCAGTTTCTCCTCATCCTTCCAGTTTTTCCTCATCATTCCAGTTTCTCCTCATCCTTCCAGTTTCTCCTCGTCAATCCAGTTTCTCCTCATCCTTCCAGTTTCTCCTCGTCAATCCAGTTTCTCCTCGTCAATCCAGTTTCTCCTCGTCAATCCAGTTTCTCCTCATCATTCCAGTTTCTCCTCATCCTTCCAGTTTCCCCTCATCATTCCAGTTTCTCCTCATCCTTCCAGTTTCTCCTCGTCAATCCAGTTTCTCCTCATCCTTCCAGTTTCTCCTCATCATTCCAGTTTCTCCTCATCCTTCCAGTTTCTCCTCATCATTCCAGTTTCTCCTCATCAATCCAGTTTCTCCTCATCCTTCCAGTTTCTCCTCGTCAATCCAGTTTCTCCTCGTCAATCCAGTTTCTCCTCATCCTTCCAGTTTCTCCTCATCAATCCAGTTTCTCCTCATCAATCCAGTTTCTCCTCATCCTTCCAGTTTCTCCTCATCCTTCCAGTTTCTCCTTCACATTCCAGTTTCTCCTCATCAATCCAGTTTCTCCTCATCCTTCCAGTTTCTCCTCATCATTCCAGTTTCTCCTCATCCTTCCAGTTTCTCCTCATCCTTCCAGTTTCTCCTCATCCTTCCAGTTTCTCCTCATCCTTCCAGTTTCTCCTCGTCAATCCAGTTTCTCCTCGTCAATCCAGTTTCTCCTCATCCTTCCAGTTTCTCCTCATCCTTCCAGTTTCTCCTCATCAATCCAGTTTCTCCTCATCCTTCCAGTTTCTCCTCATCAGTCGTTTCTCCTCGTCAATCCAGTTTCTCCTCATCAATCCAGTTTCTCCTCATCCTTCCAGTTTTTCCTCATCATTCCAGTTTCTCCTCATCCTTCCAGTTTCTCCTCGTCAATCCAGTTTCTCCTCATCCTTCCAGTTTCTCCTCGTCAATCCAGTTTCTCCTCGTCAATCCAGTTTCTCCTCGTCAATCCAGTTTCTCCTCATCCTTCCAGTTTCCCCTCATCATTCCAGTTTCTCCTCATCCTTCCAGTTTCTCCTCGTCAATCCAGTTTCTCCTCATCCTTCCAGTTTCTCCTCATCATTCCAGTTTCTCCTCATCCTTCCAGTTTCTCCTCATCATTCCAGTTTCTCCTCATCAATCCAGTTTCTCCTCATCCTTCCAGTTTCTCCTCGTCAATCCAGTTTCTCCTCGTCAATCCAGTTTCTCCTCATCCTTCCAGTTTCTCCTCATCAATCCAGTTTCTCCTCATCAATCCAGTTTCTCCTCATCCTTCCAGTTTCTCCTCATCCTTCCAGTTTCTCCTCATCCTTCCAGTTTCTCCTCATCATTCCAGTTTCTCCTCATCCTTCCAGTTTCTCCTCGTCAATCCAGTTTCTCCTCATCAATCCAGTTTCTCCTCGTCAATCCAGTTTCTCCTCGTCAATCCAGTTTCTCCTCATCCTTCCAGTTTCTCCTCATCCTTCCAGTTTCTCCTCATCCTTCCAGTTTCTCCTCATCCTTCCAGTTTCTCCTCATCATTCCAGTTTCTCCTCATCCTTCCAGTTTCTCCTCATCCTTCCAGTTTCTCCTCATCCTTCCAGTTTCTCCTCATCATTCCAGTTTCTCCTCATCCTTCCAGTTTCTCCTCGTCAATCCAGTTTCTCCTCATCAATCCAGTTTCTCCTCGTCAATCCAGTTTCTCCTCGTCAATCCAGTTTCTCCTCATCCTTCCAGTTTCTCCTCATCCTTCCAGTTTCTCCTCATCAATCCAGTTTCTCCTCATCCTTCCAGTTTCTCCTCGTCAATCCAGTTTCTCCTTCACATTCCAGTTTCTCCTCATCCTTCCAGTTTCTCCTCGTCAATCCAGTTTCTCCTTCACATTCCAGTTTCTCCTCATCCTTCCAGTTTCTCCTCGTCAATCCAGTTTCTCCTCATCAATCCAGTTTCTCCTCATCCTTCCAGTTTCTCCTCATCATTCCAGTTTCTCCTCATCCTTCCAGTTTCTCCTCATCCTTCCAGTTTCTCCTCATCATTCCAGTTTCTCCTCATCATTCCAGTTTCTCCTTCACATTCCAGTTTCTCCTCATCCTTCCAGTTTCTCCTCATCCTTCCAGTTTCTCCTCATCCTTCCAGTTTCTCCTCATCCTTCCAGTTTCTCCTCGTCAATCCAGTTTCTCCTCATCAATCCAGTTTCTCCTCGTCAATCCAGTTTCTCCTCGTCAATCCAGTTTCTCCTCATCCTTCCAGTTTCTCCTCATCAATCCAGTTTCTCCTCATCCTTCCAGTTTCTCCTCGTCAATCCAGTTTCTCCTCATCCTTCCAGTTTCTCCTCGTCAATCCAGTTTCTCCTCATCAATCCAGTTTCTCCTCATCAATCCAGTTTCTCCTCATCCTTCCAGTTTCTCCTCATCAATCCAGTTTCTCCTCATCCTTCCAGTTTCTCCTCATCCTTCCAGTTTCTCCTCATCCTTCCAGTTTCTCCTTCACATTCCAGTTTCTCCTCATCCTTCCAGTTTCTCCTCATCAATCCAGTTTCTCCTCATCCTTCCAGTTTCTCCTCATCAATCCAGTTTCTCCTCATCAATCCAGTTTCTCCTCGTCAATCCAGTTTCTCCTCATCCTTCCAGTTTCTCCTCATCCTTCCAGTTTCTCCTCATCCTTCCAGTTTCTCCTCATCATTCCAGTTTCTCCTCATCCTTCCAGTTTCTCCTTCACATTCCAGTTTCTCCTCATCCTTCCAGTTTCTCCTCATCCTTCCAGTTTCTCCTCGTCAATCCAGTTTCTCCTCATCAATCCAGTTTCTCCTCATCCTTCCAGTTTCTCCTCATCCTTCCAGTTTCTCCTCATCAATCCAGTTTCTCCTCATCCTTCCAGTTTCTCCTCATCCTTCCAGTTTCTCCTTCACATTCCAGTTTCTCCTCATCCTTCCAGTTTCTCCTCATCCTTCCAGTTTCTCCTCGTCAATCCAGTTTCTCCTCGTCAATCCAGTTTCTCCTCATCAATCCAGTTTCTCCTCATCATTCCAGTTTCTCCTCATCCTTCCAGTTTCTCCTCGTCAATCCAGTTTCTCCTCATCAATCCAGTTTCTCCTCATCATTCCAGTTTCTCCTCATCCTTCCAGTTTCTCCTCGTCAATCCAGTTTCTCCTCATCCTTCCAGTTTCTCCTCGTCAATCCAGTTTCTCCTCGTCAATCCAGTTTCTCCTCATCCTTCCAGTTTCTCCTCATCATTCCAGTTTCTCCTCATCAATCCAGTTTCTCCTCGTCAATCCAGTTTCTCCTTCACATTCCAGTTTCTCCTCATCATTCCAGTTTCTCCTCATCCTTCCAGTTTCTCCTTCACATTCCAGTTTCTCCTCATCAATCCAGTTTCTCCTCATCCTTCCAGTTTCTCCTCATCCTTCCAGTTTCTCCTCATCCTTCCAGTTTCTCCTCGTCAATCCAGTTTCTCCTCATCCTTCCAGTTTCTCCTCATCATTCCAGTTTCTCCTCATCATTCCAGTTTCTCCTCATCCTTCCAGTTTCTCCTTCACATTCCAGTTTCTCCTCATCCTTCCAGTTTCTCCTCATCCTTCCAGTTTCTCCTCATCCTTCCAGTTTCTCCTTGTCAATCCAGTTTCTCCTCGTCAATCCAGTTTCTCCTCATCCTTCCAGTTTCTCCTCATCATTCCAGTTTCTCCTCATCCTTCCAGTTTCTCCTCATCATTCCAGTTTCTCCTCATCATTCCAGTTTCTCCTCATCCTTCCAGTTTCTCCTCATCAATCCAGTTTCTCCTCATCAATCCAGTTTCTCCTCATCCTTCCAGTTTCATATTCTTTTAATTATTATTACTAGTATAACTTTATCATTGTTAATATTATTAATTATTCTTCTTTGTTATAATTGTTTATTATTTTATGATATTTATTACTATTATTGCTTTTATTGTTATTATTGTTTTGTAATTATAAGATTTGCCTGTTTTATTGTTTCAGCTTTTTTAATTTACATTATTATATCTTGTCATTATAAGAAATAAGCGTACGGTTCTTCTGCAGGGACGAATGGGCCGAGGCCATCCAGATGGTGGCGGAGTCGCTCGCCAAGCAGGAGGAGGAGGGCATCCTGTGCAGCCCCACCTCCCAGATCGAGAATGTCAACGAGGAGGAGATGGACACGTCCATCAGTCACTACAAACGGAAGGTGCTCGTCTGAAAACTGCTTCAGACTGTTGGAAGTGGCTGTTTCCTGAGTCTTTCTGTGTTTCTCTGCAGACAATGAATGACTTTGACTATCTGAAGCTTCTGGGCAAAGGAACGTTTGGGAAAGTCATTCTGGTGAGGGAGAAGGCGAGCGGCACCTACTACGCCATGAAGATCCTCAAGAAGGAAGTCATTATAGCCAAGGTGCTCACAGTTAGCAGCAGTAGAAGCGTGTTCCACTTCACATGCACACATGTAGAGAAAACACACCCTGGAACTAGCTGACGTACTGAGACGGGGTCGCCGGTTTCTTTCTGCCTGCAGTCTGATGTTGACCTGATCATCAAGCAGTGGTTTACGCAGAAAAAGTTGCTTTTTACGTCCGCATTACTCCCATCTAACCCTGAAACGATGCCTTCCAGCTCCTCATCTTTTCCAGCAACGGTAGCCGTGTTTGTTTGAGGGAAGAGGTTTAAACGCCGCCTTTCAGTGGCGGTAAAGCCGGACTAAAGGCCGGTGGGAAACTTCACAAGCTGCATTTACTGCAACAATATATTCATATCAGGGCTGCGCAATGTGGCTGAAAATGTGTCATGATGGGAATTTTTCCTGTCCGTCTGACAATAATTATATTTTTGAACAACTTTCAGTAGTTCGTGGCGTCTCAGGGTGACGTCTGAGGTGTGAGACGTGCACCGGTCTCTGCTCCTGTCGCCACTAGGTGGCGATGTGATGATCATTGTGCTGCGCTCGTGACCGAGGTTGTACATGTCTTTACGGATATTTCTGGATCAAATCAAAGCTGTTCCATCTTCTCTAAACTCCCGGTTTTCACACGTTTTCTGTTCAGGTTCAGCTCCGCTGAAGTCGTTTAGTCTCATGAATAATCTTCCTGTTTCTCTCCTCCAGGATGAAGTTGCTCACACACTGACAGAAAGTAGGGTATTAAAAAACACTCGACATCCATTCCTAACTGTAAGTAGGTTAAACATGAATCCATCAGATACGTTAAAGATGAATCCGCGGGAAGACTTTCTTCTACACAGCATCTGTTTTGTCTTACAGTCCCTGAAGTACTCGTTCCAGACGAAGGATCGGCTGTGCTTTGTGATGGAGTATGTCAACGGAGGAGAGGTAAAAATACATGACGGCTTGTTGCGAGGAGATTATCGAGGTCATGCAACAGTCTGATGATGTTTTATTTATACATAAAATCCAGACTCATACTATTAAAAAGTTCTTGTATGTCTCCTCTGTCCCCCAGTCCTGGTAAATTAATCTTTTTGACTTGCTCCAAACTGCATTTAGGTAGAATTCAGGGCTCCATGTCAGCTGTTGATTTAAAATGTTGCAGCATGGAGCACATCGCTCCGCTTCGATATCAGACCGCTCAACTTTAAACGTCCCATATTAAGTAAAATCCACTTTGTAAACTCTTTTTAAAAAAAATTTTATTCAACCTTTATTTCACCAGGAAAGTCCCATTGAGGTTAAGAACCTCTTTCTCAAGGGAGTCCTGGCCAATCGGCAGCAAGAGTTCCAGGCAGTTTACATGTTACCACTTAAATAGATCAAATAATTAAAAGCAATTACAACTAAAGGAGGACATCTCAAAATCTCTCACTCTGGACTTAAAACCATTCAAAGAAATAAGTTGGGACAATTTCCAGTCTGTCTGCAAATTGTTCCACATAGACAGAGTGGAGTAGACAAAGGTCCTTTTTCCCAGTTCTGTGCGGGAAAATAAATGTGTCTCCACACCCTGTATGAGACCCCAAACATGATAAACGGGTGAGTCTGAGGCTGTTCACTCCACCTCGTTTTCACGCAACAGAGAAAACTGGTTTCTTTGTGTATCTGGAATTAAAAGGATTCACACAACGGCAGTGTATCTCCACGCAGGGGAAACCAGATGGGACCAGAAATGCTGCAGTGCACAAGCCAGGCCTCCAGGGGGCAGTGAAACTTCGTAACAGCACACAACCTCGTAAAACCAGCTAACATGCTAAGTGCTAGTTTATCTGACGCATGCAACTGTTGCGTCTTTGCCAACAGCTTAAACGTTCAACCCAAAACAGGTGCGGAAGAGTTTCAGGCCCACTGAAGAGAAAATAATAGAATTGTGAGAAATAAAGTCATAATTCTATCTTTTTTTTTTTTCAAAATTCTAACTTTTTCCCAAAACTTAAACAAAAATTAGATTAGGAAGTTTTTTTTAAGTCAGAAATCTTTTTTTTAAATTTTATTTTCCCCAGGAAAAAAAACTTGCTTAATTTTTTCAGGTTTTGGAAAATGCTTTGAATTTTAGCAGACAGCAAATTAAAGTTTACGAACGTCTACGATCAGGAGAGACGAAATGTAGCTGCGGGTGAGTCTCTTTAGATTTTACACAGTAAACACATTTTCTGTCCAAGACACTGAATATCAAACGCGATACTTTGTGGCGTTAATTGGTGCTAGCACCGTAGGCTAATCGAGTTGACGCTGGTCAGCTTGCTACACCATCAGTGGTGTACGTTATTTCTGTGTAACCGCACCGCCTGCCTCTCTTCTTGGCCTTCGTCTATGTACAACATAAGGGACTGTGTGATCGTTCAAATCAATTCTGATTGGTATCGTCAAAGCGAACTTTGTCCGCCTACAAATGCAGGTCTGTCAATTTCCAGCGGACCAAATACAGGAAGCGGACTACAAAACAAATTGCATTGTGGGTCGAGCACACAGCATCGTGGGTAAACAGCCAAAATATACACGTGTGTGGAGCGATGGGCAGCTCTGGATAGAAACCTGATAACCCCGGACCACTAAGAACTGAATGACCCAGACCACTAGGACCTGAATGACCCAGACCACTAGGACCTGAATGACCCTGACCACTGGGACCTAAATGACCCGGAACACTAGGACCTGAATGACCCAGACCACTAGGACCTAAATGACCCGGAACACTAGGACCTGAATGACCCGGAACACTAGGACCTGAATGACCCAGACCACTAGGACCTGAATGACCCTGACCACTGGGACCTAAATGACCCGGAACACTAGGACCTGAATGACCCAGACCACTAGGACCTGAATGACCCAGACCACTGGGACCTAAATGACCTGGAACACTAGGACCTGAATGACCCGGAACACTAGGACCTGAATGACCCAGACCACTAGGACCTGAATGACCCAGACCACTAGGACCTGAATGACCCTGACCACTGGGACCTAAATGACCCGGAACACTAGGACCTGAATGACCCAGACCACTAGGACCTGAATGACCCAGACCACTAGGACCTGAATGACCCGGAACACTAGGACCTGGTCGTCCCAGACCACTAGGACCTGGTCGCCCCGGACCACTAGGACCTGGTCGCCCCGGACCACTAGGACCTGGTCGCCCTGGACCACTAGGACCTGGTCGCCCCGGACCACTAGGACCTGGTCGCCCCGGACCACTAGGACCTGGTCGCCCCAGACCACTAGGACCTGAATGACCCGGACCACTAGGACCTGAATGTCCCAGACCACTAGGACCTGAATGACCCGGAACACTAGGACCTGGTCGTCCCAGACCACTAGGACCTGGTCGCCCCGGACCACTAGGACCTGGTCGCCCCGGACCACTAGGACCTGGTCGCCCCGGACCACTAGGACCTGGTCGCCCCGGACCACTAGGACCTGAATGACCCGGACCACTAATGACCCAGACCACTAGGACCTGGTCACCCCAGACCACTAGGACCTGTTCGCCCCAGACCACTAGCACCTGTTCGCCCCAGACCACTAGGACCTGTTCGCCCCAGACCACTAGGACCTGAATGACCCAGACCACTAGGACCTGAATGACCCAGACCACTAGGACCTGAATGACCCAGACCGCTAGGACCTGGTCGTCCCGGACCGCTAGGACCTGGTCGTCCCGGACCACTAGGACCTGTTCGCCCCAGACCACTAGGACCTGGTCGCCCCAGACCACTAGGACCTGGTCGCCCCGGACCGCTAGGACCTGGTCGCCCCAGACCACTAGGACCTGGTCGCCCCAGACCACGAGGACCTGGTCGCCCCAGACCGCTAGGACCTGGTCGCCCCAGACCGCTAGGACCTGGTCGCCCCAGACCACGAGGACCTGGTCGCCCCAGACCGCTAGGACCTGGTCGCCCCGGACCGCTAGGACCTGGTCGCCCCAGACCACGAGGACCTGGTCGCCCCAGACCACGAGGACCTGGTCGCCCCATGCCTCTCTACACCAGCTCCTTTAAGCTCCGTTCTCAGATAAAAAGTCAGAAACTGAATTAACAGGATTAACAATGTGAACCGTTTCTCTTCCTGCAGCTGTTTTTCCACTTGTCACGAGAGCGAGTGTTTTCAGAAGACCGGACTCGTTTCTATGGCGCTGAGATAGTTTCTGCTTTAGATTACCTGCATTCTGCTAAGATTGTGTACCGCGATCTGAAGGTAAAGTGCTCGCCCTCTGACATGTCATCACGCGCCTGTACTGCTACCGTAATGCTGTCCTCTTCCCCGACAGCTGGAGAACCTCATGTTGGACAAAGACGGCCACATTAAGATCACTGATTTTGGTCTGTGTAAAGAAGGTATCACTGACACTGCCACCATGAAGACCTTCTGTGGAACACCAGAGTACCTGGCTCCAGAGGTCAGAGAACCGCCAGATGCCTTTTCATGTTGTAGACTTCTACATCTTGATCTGTTTCAGCTCGGGAGGGTAAAGTGTGGGTTTTGTGTACTTTCAGGTCCTGGAGGACAATGACTACGGGCGGGCAGTGGACTGGTGGGGTCTGGGTGTGGTGACGTACGAGATGATGTGTGGCCGCCTGCCGTTCTACAACCAGGACCATGAGAAGCTGTTTGAGCTCATCCTGATGGAAGAGATCAAGTTCCCGAGGACGCTGTCAGCCGACGCCAAGTCACTTCTGTCCGGGCTGCTAATCAAGGACCCCAACAAGCGGTATGCCCTGACACACACACACACACACTTAATATGTAAACAGGAAAAGGTGGTGTGGTGAAGACACAGGTAACCAGGAGTGGGTTATGAGATTTTTTTTTACAATATCTATATTATTTTTGTCCAGTCGAGATTTTTCTCACAAAAAAGGTTTGGCATGATGTATCTACATCCCGCAGACCTACGGGATGTATCTACGTCCCGTAGGTCTGCGGGATGTATCTACGTCCCGTAGGTCTGCGGGGCGTATCTACATCCCGTAGGTCTGCGGGGCGTATCTACATCCCGTAGGGCTGCGGGGCGTATCTAGGTCCCGTAGGTCTGCGGGACGTATCTACGTCCCGTAGGTCTGCGGGATGTATCTACGTCCCGTAGGTCTGCGGGGCGTATCTACATCCCGTAGGGCTGCGGGGCGTATCTAGGTCCCGTAGGTCTGCGGGGCGTATCTACATCCCGTAGGGCTGCGGGGCGTATCTACATCCCGTAGGGCTGCGGGGCGTATCTACATCCCGTAGGTCTGCGGGATGTATCTACGTCCCGTAGGTCTGCGGGATGTATCTACGTCCCGTAGGTCTGCGGGGCGTATCTACATCCCGTAGGTCTGCGGGGCGTATCTACATCCCGTAGGTCTGCGGGGCGTATCTACATCCCGTAGGGCTGCGGGGCGTATCTAGGTCCCGTAGGTCTGCGGGGCGTATCTACATCCCGTAGGGCTGCGGGGCGTATCTAGGTCCCATAGGTCTGCGGGATGTATCTACGTCCCGTAGGTCTGCGGGATGTATCTACGTCCCGTAGGTGTGCGGGGCGTATCTACATCCCGTAGGGCTGCGGGGCGTATCTAGGTCCCGTAGGTCTGCGGGACGTATCTAGGTCCCGTAGGTCTGCGGGATGTATCTACGTCCCGTAGGTCTGCGGGATGTATCTACGTCCCGTAGGTCTGCGGGATGTATCTACGTCCCGTAGGTCTGCGGCGCGTATCTACATCCCGTAGGGCTGCGGGGCGTATCTAGGTCCCGTAGGTCTGCGGGACGTATCTAGGTCCCGTAGGTCTGCGGGACGTATCTAGGTCCCGTAGGGCTGCGGGGCGTATCTAGGTCCCGTAGGTCTGCGGGACGTATCTAGGTCCCGTAGGTCTGCGGGACGTATCTACGTCCCGTAGGTCTGCGGGACGTGTCTACGTCCCGTAGGTCTGCGGGATGTATCTACGTCCCGTAGGTCTGCGGGACGTATCTAGGTCCCGTAGGTCTGCGGGATGTATCTAGGTCCCGTAGGTCTGCGGGGCGTATCTACATCCCGTAGGTCTGCGGGACGTATCTAGGTCCCGTAGGTCTGCGGGGCGTATCTACATCCCGTAGGTCTGCGGGGCGTATCTAGGTCCCGTAGGTCTGCGGGGCGTATCTAGGTCCCGTAGGTCTGCGGGATGTATCTACGTCCCGTAGGTCTGCGGGATGTATCTACGTCCCGTAGGTCTGCGGGACCTATCTAGGTCCCGTAGGTCTGCGGGATGTATCTACGTCCCGTAGGTCTGCGGGGCGTATCTACATCCCGTAGGTCTGCGGGACGTATCTAGGTCCCGTAGGTCTGCGGGGCGTATCTACATCCCGTAGGTCTGCGGGATGTATCTACGTCCCGTAGGTCTGCGGGATGTATCTACGTCCCGTAGGTCTGCGGGGCGTATCTACATCCCGTAGGGCTGCGGGGCGTATCTAGGTCCCGTAGGTCTGCGGGACGTATCTAGGTCCCGTAGGGCTGCGGGGCGTATCTAGGTCCCGTAGGTCTGCGGGATGTATCTACGTCCCGTAGGTCTGCGGGACGTATCTAGGTCCCGTAGGGCTGCGGGGCGTATCTAGGTCCCGTAGGTCTGCGGGATGTATCTACGTCCCGTAGGTCTGCGAGACGTATCTACGTCCCGTAGGTCTGCGGGATGTATCTACGTCCCGTAGGTCTGCGGGGCGTATCTACATCCCGTAGGGCTGCGGGGCGTATCTAGGTCCCGTAGGTCTGCGGGGCGTATCTACATCCCGTAGGGCTGCGGGGCGTATCTACATCCCGTAGGGCTGCGGGGCGTATCTACATCCCGTAGGGCTGCGGGGCGTATCTACATCCCGTAGGGCTGCGGGGCGTATCTACATCCCGTAGGTCTGCGGGATGTATCTACGTCCCGTAGGTCTGCGGGATGTATCTACGTCCCGTAGGTCTGCGGGGCGTATCTACATCCCGTAGGTCTGCGGGGCGTATCTACATCCCGTAGGGCTGCGGGGCGTATCTACATCCCGTAGGGCTGCGGGGCGTATCTAGGTCCCGTAGGTCTGCGGGGCGTATCTACATCCCGTAGGGCTGCGGGGCGTATCTAGGTCCCGTAGGTCTGCGGGATGTATCTACGTCCCGTAGGTCTGCGGGATGTATCTACGTCCCGTAGGTGTGCGGGGCGTATCTACATCCCGTAGGGCTGCGGGGCGTATCTAGGTCCCGTAGGTCTGCGGGACGTATCTAGGTCCCGTAGGTCTGCGGGATGTATCTACGTCCCGTAGGTCTGCGGGATGTATCTACGTCCCGTAGGTCTGCGGGATGTATCTACGTCCCGTAGGTCTGCGGCGCGTATCTACATCCCGTAGGGCTGCGGGGCGTATCTAGGTCCCGTAGGTCTGCGGGACGTATCTAGGTCCCGTAGGTCTGCGGGACGTATCTAGGTCCCGTAGGGCTGCGGGGCGTATCTAGGTCCCGTAGGTCTGCGGGACGTATCTAGGTCCCGTAGGTCTGCGGGATGTATCTACGTCCCGTAGGTCTGCGGGACGTGTCTACGTCCCGTAGGTCTGCGGGATGTATCTACGTCCCGTAGGTCTGCGGGACGTATCTAGGTCCCGTAGGTCTGCGGGATGTATCTAGGTCCCGTAGGTCTGCGGGGCGTATCTACATCCCGTAGGTCTGCGGGACGTATCTAGGTCCCGTAGGTCTGCGGGGCGTATCTACATCCCGTAGGTCTGCGGGGCGTATCTAGGTCCCGTAGGTCTGCGGGGCGTATCTAGGTCCCGTAGGTCTGCGGGATGTATCTACGTCCCGTAGGTCTGCGGGATGTATCTACGTCCCGTAGGTCTGCGGGACCTATCTAGGTCCCGTAGGTCTGCGGGATGTATCTACGTCCCGTAGGTCTGCGGGGCGTATCTACATCCCGTAGGTCTGCGGGACGTATCTAGGTCCCGTAGGTCTGCGGGGCGTATCTACATCCCGTAGGTCTGCGGGATGTATCTACGTCCCGTAGGTCTGCGGGATGTATCTACGTCCCGTAGGTCTGCGGGGCGTATCTACATCCCGTAGGGCTGCGGGGCGTATCTAGGTCCCGTAGGTCTGCGGGACGTATCTAGGTCCCGTAGGGCTGCGGGGCGTATCTAGGTCCCGTAGGTCTGCGGGATGTATCTACGTCCCGTAGGTCTGCGGGACGTATCTAGGTCCCGTAGGGCTGCGGGGCGTATCTAGGTCCCGTAGGTCTGCGGGATGTATCTACGTCCCGTAGGTCTGCGGGACGTATCTACGTCCCGTAGGTCTGCGGGGCGTATCTACATCCCGTAGGGCTGCGGGGCGTATCTAGGTCCCGTAGGTCTGCGGGATGTATCTAGGTCCCGTAGGTCTGCGGGATGTATCTACGTCCCGTAGGTCTGCGGGACGTATCTACGTCCCGTAGGTCTGCGGGACGTATCTACGTCCCGTAGGTCTGCGGGACGTATCTAGGTCCCGTAGGTCTGCGGGATGTATCTACGTCCCGTAGGGCTGCGGGGCGTATCTACATCCCGTAGGGCTGCGGGACGTATCTAGGTCCCGTAGGTCTGCGGGACGTATCTAGGTCCCGTAGGTCTGCGGGACGTATCTAGGTCCCGTAGGTCTGCGGGACGTATCTACGTCCCGTAGGTCTGCGGGACGTATCTACGTCCCGTAGGTCTGCGGGGCGTATCTACGTCCCGTAGGTCTGCGGGATGTATCTACGTCCCGTAGGTCTGCGGGATGTATCTAGGTCCCGTAGGTCTGCGGGGCGTATCTACA
Source organism: Telmatherina bonti (assembly GCF_933228915.1). Lineage (NCBI taxonomy): Eukaryota > Metazoa > Chordata > Actinopteri > Atheriniformes > Telmatherinidae > Telmatherina > Telmatherina bonti. Next base: position 40,752,266 of record NC_136621.1, on the reverse strand, counting down.
TCCCGTAGGGCTGCGGGGCGTATCTAGGTCCCGTAGGTCTGCGGGGCGTATCTACATCCCGTAGGGCTGCGGGGCGTATCTAGGTCCCGTAGGTCTGCGGGATGTATCTACATCCCGTAGGGCTGCGGGGCGTATCTAGGTCCCGTAGGGCTGCGGGATGTATCTACGTCCCGTAGGTCTGCGGGATGTATCTACGTCCCGTAGGTCTGCGGGATGTATCTACGTCCTGTAGGTCTGCGGGGCGTATCTACATCCCGTAGATCTGCGGGACATAGGTCTGCGGGATGTATCTACGTCCCGTAGGTCTGCGGGACGTATCTACGTCCCGTAGGTCTGCGGGACGTATCTACGTCCCGTAGGTCTGCGGGACATAGGTCTGCGGGATGTATCTACGTCCCGTAGGTCTGCGGGATGTATCTACGTCCCGTAGGTCTGTAGGATGTATATTATATTATTAAACAATATTAAGATGCTGTGCATGTGATCCGACACAAACTGTTTGGTTTAAGGAAACGTCGCCACATTCTCAACGTTCTTGAGGTCTTTTCTGTCTTTGATGAAGAAAAGTGATGAAGCTGCAGACGGAAGTCAGTCTGAAGTTATTTCGGGCGCGGATTTCATGTCTGACTTTAAGATCTCCCGTCTATTTCTGACAGGTTGGGCGGCGGACCAGATGACGCGAAGGAGATCATGCGGCACAATTTCTTTGGCACAATCGACTGGCAGGACGTGTACGACAAGAAGGTGAGAGCAGGGTTAGCTGCTGGGCTGAAACTTCTTATTGAAGTGTCTCTTTTTAAGTTTGTCTGGGATGTCGTCTAATTACCTCATCCTTATCCAGGCCTTCAGGTATTCCTGCATCGTACAACGGCAACAAAAAAAGAGAAAGATTGAATTTAACAGCTTGATTTGTGGCTAATGTGGACCATCTTAATGTTTAGTTGGAGTATGGAAACCTGGAAGACATGCACTGACATGAACCCGACGTTGCTGAAGTTAGCTTCTAATGCCATGTACAAAAAGTCCAGGTCCTGCTGAGGAACTTAAAGTCCATTAACACAGAAGACAGACATGCAGACAAACCTACATCTTCTTTCGGCTCCTGTGTCCGTTATGTATGTAGTTTGGTCCGTTTTGAAGGACCATCGCGATCCATCACTTGAGACAGGAAATGAAGCAATACAACCGGAAACCACTGGGGGGCAGTGTTGTGCTGACACACAACCAGAGAAGAAGAAAATGTCGGTTCCTGCAAATGCTTCCTCTCCAACACGCCTGAATCCATCGTCTGAATTCCCTCATCTGCACATCATTCAAGACGTTGACCTGATCCAGGTGTGTTGGAGAAGGAATGCATCTAAAAGTTGCAGGTTGGTAGATCTCCAGGACCAGGAGTTGGGCTTCTCCGCTCTAAACATGCAGGACTTTGGTCTCTGAGGACCAGAACTGATGTAACTTAGGTAAATAACACCAGGTTGTTTCATTTTCAGACCCTGTCGTAGAGTCTGGATTACCAGCCTGACATCTAACCTGTCATGTACTAAAAGGACAATTCCACCAGTTTTTTGGGGATCATGACCCCATTAGACCAGGTCCTGCTGAGAAACTGCAGGAATGCAGAATGTTCACATCTGGATTGAATAATTCTCCAGAGCTTGTGGACTCTTCGAGGATAAAAATGTTTGAACATGCTGAACGGTAGGATCATTGATGCCTTCGGCTGTCTGGACAGCTGTTGCTCCTGCAGCCCCTCCCACCCTGCTTCACCTGCAGAAAAGTCTTTCTGTTTCTCTGCACCATGAATTCAACAAGAAGAGAAACAAACCTGAAAATGATCGTTTGTTTTCTCTGGAGACTGCTGTATAACTTCCTGTTTTCTTTACTTGACCAGATTTAGGAATTATTGATCCTGAAAAGCTTCTTCTGATCTGCTTCCTGTCTCTCCCAGCTCGTCCCACCCTTCCAGCCCCAGGTCAGCTCAGAGACGGACACCCGCTACTTCGATGAAGAGTTCACAGCACAGACCATCACCATCACTCCGCCAGAAAAGTGTACGTTTTTTGTTGTTTTTTTTAAACTGGTTTTACTGGTCGTTCCAGTCACTGTTTTACTGTACAAGGAAAAATCCAGAGATGGAACTACAAAGAGACTCACATACCCGCGGATCTCCGTTAGGTTATGTTAGAGCAGTACGACGAAGTTGGCTGTCAGATCGTAATCCAACTCGTTTTCCGTTTCGATCTGAGTGCGCTCAGTTAAAAGGGGCGGAGTTTGCAGCATCTGAACAATGACAGACACGAGAAACCCTGCAGAGCAGCTACGTCACCGTGGAGGAGCAGACCGCTACTCCTCACACACACAAAGAATTTTAAACGCGCCCTCCGGCCCAGAAACGAGACGGTTGCCATAGCAACAGTGGATACAAGTCGTCGTGGTTCCATAAACGTTCTGACGAGTGACGGGGTTTTATTTCCGTAGCGGAAGGATGCGTCTTTCCCTAAAAACACTTTCTCGTGCACGCTCCTCTCATGATCTCTGATCCAAAAGATTGCTCGGCTTGTTACCATGGTGATGTACCTGGTCCTGCCCCGCATCAGCTCAACCACAATATTATCATAATTATTATTACATAATATTATTATAATATTATGATGTTATAGTCAACATATGAATACTAGCATTATATTGACGTTCAAGAACAAATGAATGAAGTATTGGAAGTGAAAGATGGCAGTAAGGAGCGGTCCTCTTCTCAGAAGGACACCATAACGTCGAGCGGTTCCGCTACTTTCATTAGCCGCCTGAAGCCCTCAACAACAACATACGGCGCATATCCGTGCAAGTGAAGCCCGCCATCGCCTGTTATTTTTAGAGAACGAGCAGAATTGGCCGGTTGCTGTAAAGTTTGCTTGACTTCCATCTTGAATTTCCCCTCGGGGATAAAGAAAGTATCTTTGATTTGATTGATCTGTTGCGGCCCGGCGGACGGTTTAGACATGAGATCTTTGTCTCAACATGTGGTTCCTCAGGTTTGTCATATTTCCACAAATCGCTTTGCTTTTTTTCGAGTTCGTCTTTCTGTTTGTCTTGAGTTCAAAACGTTTCGGGCGTTTTCAAAGCCGCGGCTAGGCTAACAATGCTAGCGCCTGACGCCATGTTGATCGTTTCGAAGTCCTCACATGAAGCGCACAAAATTTCTTTACAAAAGTCGATCTCTGGTCTTACGGATCGATCTTTAGGAATTCATATGAAAATCGATTCAGAATTGCTGAACCAGACCAGAGAAGATAGAAGAGAGACAGAAAGAGAAAGAAGACACCTCATAGAGAGACAGAAAGAAAAAACAGACATTTGCATGAACTTATGCACATACACCCATATGTATTCACCTAAATAAATGGATGTACACACACACATTCACACACATCTACACAAACAGGCTAATCTTAGATTCATGCTCCCCCTGCGGAGGACTAGATCCGTGTTTTTCAGCCACTGTGCCGTGGGACACTAGTGTGCTGTGAGAGATCATCAGGTCTGCCCTGAGAAATGACTATTTCATCTGATTGGTCTAAAAGCAGCTCTGTGTTCATCCAAACATCTGGTGAAAGATAATAAAATTCCTTCCTGTGTTTATCTGATTTCTATTCAAGAGGCTTTGACGAGATGGACTTTATACTGATAATATGGACTTTTACTTAAAAAAAATATTTAGTTTTGTGGGGATTCTGTGATTTTTCAGTGAAAAAAAATCGGCCTTGGCTCATAAAAGGCTGAAAACACCGGACTAGGCTATAAACTGTCAGGTAAACTAAATAGTTAAATATAAATGAGAGACAAAGCTGCTGTTAGTGGATAAACCTGAATGGATCTGTTTAACACTCCTCTCCGACGTTCGTCATCGCAGAACAGAGTTCAACCCAGCAGCCACATTAGCGCGTTGGCATCCCGTTAGCATCCCGTTGGCATCCCGTTGGCATCCCGTTAGCATCCCGTTGGCATCCCGTTAGCATCCCGTTGGCATCCCGTTGGCATCCCGTTAGCATCCCGTTGGCATCCAGTTGGCATCCCGTTAGCATCCCGTTGGCATCCAGTTGGCATCCCGTTAGCATCCCGTTGGCATCCCGTTAGCATCCCGTTGGCATCCCGTTGGCATCCCGTTGGCATCCCGTTGGCATCCCGTTAGCATCCCGTTAGCATCCCGTTGGCATCCCGTTGGCATCCCGTTGGCATCCCGTTGGCATCCCGTTGGCTCCTGAAGTAACCCAGATGTGTGTGTGTGTGTGTGTGTGTTTGGACAGATGACGAGGACGGGATGGACGCAGCGGACAACGAGCGAAGGCCTCACTTCCCACAGTTCTCCTACTCGGCCAGCGGGCGGGAGTGAGTCGCCCGGCCAGCCCGCATCGCCCTCGAGGCCATTTTGAGGAAAACACGTAGCCATTCTCGGGAAGAAAAAAGCAAAAAGGAAAAAAAAACATTCTCCCTTCTTTGTGTCCTCGTCTGCCACCTCGCAGACGGACCCAGGTCTTTCTAGGGACTTCTAAAGAGGTTTTTGCACAGTGGGACAGACTCCAGCTGGTCTCCCCACACTAAAAAAGTCTCCCACGTTTTCAGCGCTCTTTCCTGCAGAAGGCAATGTTTTTGTTATTTATTTTCTCTCCGTCAGTATTACGTCATCGGCGCCGGCGGCGTCCACCTTCCGTTCCTCCTTTTTTTTTTTTTTTTTGTCTCCTTTTGACTTTTTTTGCACTTGGTTTGGAAAAGCCGTTTTAGGGAACAAGAAACCAAAAATGTTGCCTTACGTGTGCAGATGTTTCGTTTCGTAGCGACGGGGTTCGCTTCTCTCTCCGGGGGGGCGGGGTTTCAGTTCAGCGCATGGCTCGTAGGTCACTCATCCAGAAAACACAACTCTTCCTCACCGGTTGCCATGGCAGCGCACAGCCAACCATGTGGTGGTTTGAAGAGAAGGACTGAAAAGGCGTAAAAGAGAGGCGAGTGTGTTTTATTGGCTTCATGCTGCTGTTTGACCAGCGTACTGTGTCTCAGTTCACCGTTCACTCCTCCCAGTCAGACACCTTCCTCTCCTCCTCTTCGTCATTACAGCAGGATTATGGGATGTTTACGGACAAACCTGGCTTCTATGTGTGGATTTACTGCATGTATGTGAGACATTGTGGGATGGGGGGTTTCTGGTGTTTAAACTAAACTCTCATCGTCGCGGACCGATGGTTTTTTATTTATTTGTTTGTAAATCTTGTTTTTTTTTCTGTTATTTTTCTTTATTTTTTTTCATCTAAAAGATGTCTGAAATGCTGCTAAACACCCCCCCTACACACACACACACACACACCCCTCCCATGAAATAGGTCAAGTCTAGTCGGAACCAGTCGGAACCAACTGGGACCGACGTCTGAAATTTAATAAACCATCAAAATTGTGTTTAAAAACTTAGTTTAGTCTGTAATGTTAAAATAAACCTGTAATAAACATGTCATAGACATGTAAGAAACATGTTTACTGGTCGCAGCGCCGGGAGAAGCACCAGGTGATGGTTCCATGCGGTCAACATGTGAAAAGCAGGTGAATCGCGTGTAGTTACATGTGAATCATGTGTAAAATAAACGCATGTTTTCCACGTGGAAATGTTCCAAACACATGCACACGTGAAGCGGCTTTTACTCGATGAAATGCGTCGTGTTTAAACGTCATCATGACGTGTTTTTCTTGGCTGAACTGGCTGAAAAACGCCATCGTTTACTGGAAAGCGTTTTTTTTTTTTACACAGAAAACGTTGCTGGTTTCGAGGAGGAGTTTTCAGACTGCAGGAGCAGAGAAATGATTCGCCGCTGCCTGTTGGGTAAACCTGACGGTGAATAAAGTTTGACAGGAAGCAGAGAGGAGGCGTTCTGCTTCCGTCGCCCATCAGGAGGAAACCGGAACGTCGTGTAAATACGCAGCAGCGTCGTCTTGTTTTGGTTTTCCAGCTTGTTGATGAGACGTGAAATTAAAACCCTGTAAAATGTACAGACCGTGTTTACGGACCACGTCTGCAGGGCTGCTGGAGGATGTCTCCATGGAAACGGCCCCTGACAACAAGCAGCTTCCGATATGGCGATGGGGACATGGCTGTAACCATGGCGACCGCAGTGTCCTCCCAGAACGACGCGGGATGGAGGACTCCGTCGCTTCTCCTTCCTTCCTGTTTGTAAACAACCATGTTTATTTCTGTTTGTCATTCGAAGCAGTTTTACCTTGTATGTTGTTAAAAAAAGGCACATCTTGAACGTCGCTGATGATGATGGAGGCGTTTTTTATTCATGTTTTTCAGTTTTGTTTGTTTTCTTACGGAAACTTTAGAGCAGGAGGCGACTTCAGACTTGCGTTGCTGTGGTAGTTATTTATTTTGATTGAAATTAAAATGGATAAATTTCTGCTGTTGTGACTTTTTTTCCCCTCAGAACTGAAAAACAAAGAAAAGATAAAAGTTGCTGATGAGGGTCAGACTCGCCGATTCTGTGCAGAACTTGTCGGACCAGCGGTGGTGTTGAGACCCGGTTTGGGGGACTGGATCGGGTCCCAGATGACGGCAGAACGCGTCTGGAGCTGGAAAATCCTGAATTTTACACCATAATTTGACTTTTTTCCAGATCTAGAAGTTAAACAAGTAAATTCCCAACAAACGAAGCTCGTTTCTGGAATCCGTATTGAAGAACGTCTCGATGCTTTCATAGACTTCCTTTCTGAGTATCTGATCTTTTCTACGTTAGACAGGAGGCTTTTTATTTTTATCCAATCAGCCAGCCGCACGCTAAAAGCCACGTGTTCATGGCGCCGCCTGGCGCAGGAACACCGTCCTCTAAGAGATTCCTCGCCCATTGCAGGGTAAGAAGCGTATTCTGGTGGAGTTTGTCCTCCAGATCCATCCTGGACCAGAAACAGAACCTTCTGCTGAAACAACACAAGTTGCTCCGCCTTCCTGTCAGGTTGAAGCTGTAGAACCGCCTCGCCATGGAAACTGAACCGACATGGAATGAATGAAAAAGTCGCCGTCCTCCCTCGGGAACATTTACATGGAAACATTCAGCTTCCCGTAGTAAAACTAGGAATTACGTTTCCTTTTACTTCCGACGCCTCGAGTCGGGCTGTGACGATGTGCTTTTCTCCCGACTCCCGATTTAAAATTTTTTGGGTCCCAGTTCGATTGAAATAGCGATTCTCAAAATTGTTCAATATAGATTAAAAACAAAAAAATTATAAAAGGAATAAATAACACAGCAGCCAGACCATCAGTCTGGGGGGGGAATCCCGATTTTTCGATTTGATTTTCCCACCGCTAGCCTCTGGCGAGGCAGTAGCAGCAACGTCACAACGGCGGCGAACCATTTAAACGGCAGAAAGCTGCGGCGGGACACGTTGGCGTTCCACCAAAAGCCTTTTTATCCTGCTGGGTGGAAACTTTGGAGCAACAGATATTCGCCGCCTTCTGCTTCTGGTTTGGTGAGATGAAAATATTCCCGCCGTTATGAGCCGCCAGGAGGACGCGGCCATCCGGTGTTTGGGTTTACTTTTACAGAATTTGTTTATCTGGTCTTCCAATTGTTTGTCGTCTTAACAGCGTTCATAGAAATGGTTTTTATTAGATTTCAGCTGGACGTCACCAGAAACATGGACTACGTTCCAGCTGTGGCTCCAGATGTTTGGTCCTGCGGAACGTTCTACATACAAACGGTGAGAATAAAGTACGACACCGACTCAGGACTCCACCTGCATTTTACTGAAAACAGCTGATGCCTTTCATGGCAACTGAAACAAACAGAAAAAAGTCCTGAACACAAATCCAGACGGCCGGTTGGAGCGCCGCGTCGTCTTCCATCCCGATCCAGATCCGGATCCGAGTCGGTCCACCGGGGCGGGTTCACTCTGGGATGGCAGGAGGCCAGTCCACGTCCACAGACTGAGACAGGAGACACATGAAGCATATTTTACTGCAATCAGAGGACAGTACACACTCATCATCATCTCCACCTGGTCAACTGCTTGTTAAGCAGCCAATCAGATGGCAGCATGTCAACCGCTTCCTGGAGGTCAAACAGCATCGGAATGAGGAGGATTTACTGGGATTTTCACACACAACCATCTCAACGGAAGACCACAGACGTGTTTTCTTTCTCCCACCTCCACGTCCAGTTCCACGATGTCCGTGTCCGTCTTCAGCAGCTGGCACAGGTTTGGCTTCGTACGGCCGAAGTCTCCATGGACGAACTCCTTGATGTATCTGCTCGCCGTTAAGAAGCTTTCCAGACATTTTTCCATCGTTCCACAGCAGGAATTCAGTCAAACTCTGTTAAAGGAGCCAGTCTGCAGCAGATTTCCTGAGACTGGGACCTTGTCTGGTCCACACAGCGAGGATACGTCCCGGCCTGGGTTTTCAGGCCCAGGTAAAAGTGGTGGGAGTCCAGGAAGCGGGCGTTCATGTTGTGGATGACTCGCTGCCGGATGGCCAGAGCCCGTCGGTGCAAAACCCTCAGAGGAGTCTTCTGGTCTAGAGTCAGATCCTGATCAAACAAAGGATTCGTGGTTATTCAGCGTTGCGCCCATTAATCCCTAAAATATTCTATTTCAGGCAAAAAACAGTTTTTTTGGATAAAAGACGAAACGTAGAAAGCAGCAAAACACGTCAATCATTAGAAGGCAGCGTCTCGCCAACGTCCCATTGGTTCCAGCGGGTTAAAAATGGCTGCTGCTGACCAGAAGGTTTGCAGTCTCACTTTCATACATTACACACCACATTACTACACAATCAGCTCTTTTCCTCCCAAACTTCCATTTATAGGGACAATACCTGCATAAAGGGTTAATTACTTTATTTTAATGTGTTTCACTCAGGACTGAGACCAAACCAGAGTCCTGAAACCGTCCTCCATAAAGTCTGAAATAACATCTGAATGAATCAATCAGCAGCTCCGGCGGTTAAAACCTGCAGTTTTCCCTTCATCCACTAGGGGCTCTACAACACAGCAAATCCCCATAGACTCCCATGTGAAAAAGATCAACTTCACAGCAGAAATAAACATGTTTACAGCAGCAATAAACATGTTTACAGCAGAAATAAACATGTTCACAGCAGGAATAAACATGTTTACAGCAGCAATAAACATGTTCACAGCAGGAATAAACATGTCTACAGCCTGGTACCGAAAACATTTTAGGTTTATAGGTCAGGTTTATCTTCATGACAACTGGGGGGAGTGAATTTTTTTCTAACTCACCCGTTTAAAAGTAATTTAATCTTGAAGTTCGGCATATTTAGGGGCGTGTCCTTTTGATTGACAGGCACCCAATCTCCCGCTTCAAGTAAGAAGAATGTAGAACAACCGCGGTTTTTAGCCGGTTAACAACGGGACTTAGCTTTAGCCCGCTTACCTCCGTTAGCTGGTTAGCTCCTGTTATCTCCAGGTTAGCTTGGCTACCTCTTAGCTACAGAAAACTCGGAGTTCGCTCAATGTCAATCATCCACCAAGACGCTCACAGCCCCCCTCTCAGCTCCACCTCTTTGCCCATATTTGTATTTTCCGGGTGAGACGACACGCATGCCCCTGCTAAGATGGTGATGGTAGGAACCGCCCACCGAGCTTCAATTCAGCTCTTCAGAAACCTACGGGTGACGTCACGGAGGCGCCGCCAATCTTTTATATACAGTCTATGGAATAGATGCAGAAAGACACAGAAGTTCTGGTTCTGGTTTGATCCGGTTACATCTTTGTGGTGTTTTTAACGCTGACCCAGAACACCCAGTTAGACTGACTGGAACACTGAGCGGGAATCTCCAGTCCGACTAAAGACAGGAACTACTTGGCATCACTGCTAACTACAGATCTACTCAGAGTGGAGTTCCTCAGGGCTCCATGTTGGGCCTCCTGTTGTTTAATTCCAGAAAAAGAAACCTGCAGATTCAGCATTATGCCGACGACACGCTGCTCTTTTCACGGTTTATACGAAGCACTTTGAGCTGTTCAGCGTGTGAAACCACGCCATCACATCAGAACCTTGTGTGGGTTTTACTGACCTTAATGTCATCAATAAAGGAGAGGTCTTCCTTCTGGATGGGTCTCTGGGTCCAGACCAGCGCTGTATAGGACTTGGTCTTCTCCTCCTCTCCCTCCTTCATGCGACTCATGGCCTCTCTGCACAAAGAAACCCCCTCCTCACCCACTGATGCAAGTTTGTTGTGTACATAAAGTTTTATCTTCATCTTTACTCACCTGGAGACCATCTGCAGGTCTCTGACCCGGATTTTGTCTGAAGACGTGTTTATAGTCTAAAACAAACAGAAAAGTGGATGTGAGGACTTTAATATGTACGGTCCGGTTCTGGTCGACCCAGAAAAAATTTCATGCACAGAAATCTGGATTTATTGTGTGAAATAAACTGCAGTTCTTTGTATTATTTTTTTTACTGCAGTAAACAGACGAGACTGCCGCCTCCCAGGCCCGTCGTCATATAGATCCTGAATCAGATCATTTTATACAGAATTTAACCTGGAATAGCGACTGAGCCGTGGAAATGTGACGGAACATTCAGGCTCTGCACCGTGAGGATTCAGAAGATTCCTGCCATTTCCAGTTACCATGGAAACCTTCTGACACGGACAAACAGAACAGAGTTAACAGACATTCAGCACCTCCTGCAGCAGCTTCATCTCCTCTTTGCTGAGTCTGGACCGGTGTGGATTCAGCAGCTCCAGAGCAAATGGACGTCCTGCAGGGAGCGAGCAAAACAGGAAGTGAAAGGACGAAGTGGATCACGGCAGAAATCCTGCAAAATGTTCGGCTGTCTGCGAGCAACGGCGAGACACAAGCAGCACAAAGGCTCAGTGTTTTGCTACAGGAGCCCAGAGGGGACAAACCAAATGCTGCTGTCGGCCGCCTCACCGTTTCCAAGAGTCCTGACGTCCACGTCTTCCCTCCCAGAGGAGGAGAAGTTAAATCCTGTTCAACAAGAAACAGAACAAACAGAACTTCAACGAACCAAAGATCCTAGCAGCTATGTTGTCGGGGGCTTTATGCCCCTGGTAAGGTCACCCATGGCAAACAGGTGTCTAGGGGAGGGACCAGACCAAGCTCATCGACCCCTGTGATGACCACAAACCTGGGCAGAAATGTTCCCTTCCCCGGACGCGGGTTACCGGGACCCCCCCCCCGACAAGAGTGAGCGTCTTGTGTCCGGGCCTTCGCCCGTGGGGCCCGGTCGGGCTCAGCCCGAAAGGGTTACATGGGCCCCACCTTCCTTGAACTAACCATCTGGGGGAGGAGCCGTAGGGGTCGGGTGCAGTGTGAGCTGGGCGGCAGCAAGGGGCGGGGACCCTGTCGGTCCGATCCCCGGCTGCAGAAGCTGGCTCTAGGGACGTGGAACGTCACCTCTCTGGTGGGGAAGGAGCCTGAGCTTGTGCGCGAGGTTGAGCGGTTCCGACTAGATATAGTTGGACTCACCTCGACGCATGGCTTGGGCTCTGGAACCAGTACCCTCGAGAGGGGCTGGACCTTCTTCCACTCTGGAGTTGCTCATGGTGAGAGGCGCCGAGCAGGTGTGGGCATTCTCATCAGCCCCCAGCTTGGTGCCTGCACGTTGGGGTTTACCCCGGTGGATGAAAGGGTAGTTTCCCTCCGCCTCCGGGTGGGGGGACGGGTCCTGACTGTTGTCTGTGCTTATGCACCGAACAGCAGTTCAGAGTACCCACCCTTTCTGGGGTCCTTGGAGGGAGTGCTGGAGGGTGCTCCTTCTGGAGACTCCATTGTTCTGCTGGGGGACTTCAATGCTCACGTGGGCAATGACAGTGATTCCTGGAGGGGAGTGATTGGGAGGAATAGTCCCCCCCCCTCTGAATCCAAATGGTGTGTTGTTATTGGACTTCTGTGGGTCGGTGGAAGGAATACTTCGAAGACCTCCTCAATCCTACCAACACGTCTTCCGATGAGGAAGCAGAGCTGGCGGACTCAGGGGTGGACTCTCCTATCTCTGGGGCTGAAGTCACTGAGGTGGTTAAAAAGCTCCTTGGCGGCAAGGCCCCGGGGATGGATGAGATCCGCCCGGAGTTCCTTAAGGCTCTGGATGCTGTGGGGCTGTCCTGGCTGACACGCCTCTGCAGCATCGCATGGACATCGGGGACAGTGCCGCTGGATTGGCAGACTGGGGTGGTGGTCCCCCTTAGCTCTATACGCTCTCTGGGGTCCTGGGGGGGGCATGGGAGTTTGCCCAACCAGTCTACATGTGCTTTGTGGACCTGGAGAAGGCATTCGACCGTGTCCCCCGGGGGCTCCTGTGGGGGGTACTCCGGGAGTATGGGGTACCGGACCCCCTTGTACGAGCTGTCCGGTCCCTGTACGACAGGTGTCAGAGCTTGGTCCGCATTGCCGGTAGTAAGTCGGATTCGTTTCCGGTGAGGGTTGGACTCCGCCAAGGCTGCCCTTTATCACCGATTCTGTTCATAACTTATATGGACAGAATTTCTAGGCGCAGCCGAGGGGTTGAGGGGATCCGACTTGGTGGCCTCAGGATTGGGTCCCTGCTTTTTGCGGATGACGTGGTCCTGTTTGCTTCATCTGGTCGTGATCTTCAGCTCTCGCTTGAGCGATTCGCGGCCGAGTGTGAAGCGGCTGGGATGGGAATAAGCACCTCCAAATCTGAGACCATGGTCCTAAGCCGGAATAGGGTGGATTGCCCTCTCCGGGTCGGGAGTCAGGTCCTGCCTCAAGTGGAGGAGTTTAAATATCTCGGGGTCTTGTTCACGAGTGAGGGAAGGATGGAGCGTGAGATCGACAGACGGATCGGTGCGGCGTCTGCAGTAATGCGGACTCTGCGCCGGTCTGTCGTGGTGAAGAAGGAGCTGAGCAAGAAGGCGAAGCTCTCGATTTACCAGTCGATCTACGTTCCTACCCTCACCTATGGTCATGAGCTGTGGGTCGTGACCGAAAGAAGGAGATCTCGTATACAGGCGGCTGAAATGAGTTTCCTCCGCAGGGTGGCCGGGCTCTCCCTTAGAGATAGGGTGAGGAGCTCGGTCATCCGGGAGGAGATCAGAGTAGAGCCGCTGCTCCTCCGCATCGAGAGGAACCAGTTGAGGTGGCTCGGGCATCTGGTCAGGATGCCTCCTGGACCTCCCTGGTGAGGTGTTCCAGGCACGTCCCTCTGGGAGGAGACCCCGGGGAAGACCCAGGACACGCTGGAGGGATTATATCTCTCGGCTGGCCTGGGAACGCCTCGGGATCCCCCCCGCAGAGTTGGCAAATGTGGCTGGGGAGAGGGAAGTCTGGGGTGCTGCCCCGCAACCTGACCCCGGATAAGTGGCATGAAGATGAAGATGAACTTTACAGGTAATAAAACGTTGGTTTTTGTTCCAAACTCTGGTGGCTGTCTGGTTCAGCATGCAGAAGTTTGGAACAGAGAAACAGAAGCTCGGTCCAGGACTCACCGTCAGCTCGGAAAGCAGAGACGATGGGAACCGCAATCAGCTCTTCCACCGAGGACTCCATCCTCCTCTCGCCGTCGATCAGCCAGGGAGTCTGAGGCAGACTGCGGCAGAATTTATTGTACCTCCCTGAACAAGGACAAAGTCGTCGTTATTTAGATTCTGGCGAAGACAAGACGTTAGAGGTTGCTCCAAGGGTCAAGTATTACCGGCGACAAAGACGGACATGTGGAGACACTGGACGTCCTGACAGATGCATCTGCTGGTCGGCGGCTTGGGAGGACAGGGGTAATGTCTGCAGGCCAACAAACAAAAACTTGCATAAATAACCAAAAACACGGTAAAAATGACACATCTGGAGACATTTACCTTAAAAACGTGGCGTCAGATATTTTCTCCACAGCTTTGACCACAGACATGCGGGTGAAGACGGACTGCAGAGAAACGAAACTCTGTTATTTAGAAAGTCATGAAGTTGCAGCTGAAGCGCAACGAAATGGCTGAAAACATCCCAAAGCTGTTTCCTCCCAGTTTCTACCGATTTCCCGTCTCACCTGCTTGTTCTTGGTTGCTGTGAAGCAGTCGGGACACGTAGCTTGTCTAAAGAAGGACAGAGACAGGTAGTTTGTCTGAGGAAGGACAGAGACTGTAGTTTGTCCGAGGAAGGACAAAGACGGGTAGTTTGTCCGAGGAAGGACAGGTAGTTTGTCTGAGGAAAGACAGAGACGGGTAGTTTGTCTGAGTTTGTCTCCAGAAGGACTTACAGGAAGTGGCAGTCGGACTCCGTCTCTGTGTGAGTAAACTCCATGCTGACTTCAAACATGCTCTGAAAACACATCAGTTTGAGGTTCTTCATCTTCCAGAAACGTTTGCCTTTCGGTGGTTGGATGTGTCCTACCTTGGTAACCACGGCAACGCCCCCCAACTCCCTAGCAACCAGACCCTGTATGATCCATTTGAAGGCCTCTTTCACCTGGACGACATCGCTTTTGTCAAGCAGCATGCCCTTCTGCCTGAAAGGAGGAAAAAAGACGGTTTTATCCGACTGGACGCGACTTCTGCAGCAACGTGCAAGACGAAATTTTTCACCTGATTTCATTCTTCATGTGCAGCCAGCAGGAGTGCTGCGCATGAGAACACACGTTAGCATCCAGTTTTAATAAAAATATAAATGTAATGGGAAATGAAAAGGCGTGTGCTGACCTGACGGACACACAGCTGAGCGGGCAGCGAGACCGACAACGTCAGCGAGGAAAACTCGTAGTCCTGAACCTTCACCGCCTCTGCGATCTGCAGGTAAAACAACGGCTGGACATTTATGACCCATTTCTGCTTCCATACGTCAAAGTGCCAAACGTCATACGTTGCTGTCGTCATGACTTCACGTTGCCATGGTTGTTAGGTCAGTCCATAACCAGGGGGCAGAGCTGAGCTCCGGGTTCTGACAGTGGTTGGTGGCATAACGCACAACAACAACCAATCAAAAACACCAGAAGAAGAAGACCATGGTGTTTTTTTCTTTTCTCAACTTCTTCAGGTGATTTTTTCTTTGGCGGTTCCTGCATCCTTGTATTCTTTTTTTCAGGTTCCTTTTCAGGCTGTGTGTCAGCTATACAACTCATCGCTGCCCCCTGGTGGTTTACTGTGGTTTTGCTGCTTGTTGTGTCAAGTGACAGATAGCTAAACGAAGCAAATTATGTCCGTAACGGAAGCAGGAGACGGATGAAGCTGTCCATCTCTCTGCGTATCTGTCATCTGCCTTCATGTTGGGAGAATATTCAAAACAAAACAATGATGTTTCTCGTCACACACACCTTCGCTGCCTGGAGTGTGTCACAGAAATCCTGCAGAATGCCAAAACACACAACACACACATGTAAGTCCTTCAGTTCGACGCCATCGTCAGCTGCGGCGTCTGTCTGAGCAGCCGATTCGTTCAAGTTCAGTTTGGCTTTTTTACTGGGTGGGTCTTCCGGTCCTGTTACATCATGGGATTCCTGTTTATCCGTAGAGTTTGGAGGTGGCGAATCCGGAGCTTTGCTGTTCGCTGCGTCCTCAACAAAAGCTTGAAGTTCTCGAAGTGTCTCCTGTATGGGATGAAAGATGATCAATCAGTTGTGAAAAATACGAAGGACCGTCAGCTGTTCTGTCTTTTCAATCTTCCACTCGGCCTTACGATTTCTTTATTCACAGAGAGAATCCACTCAGTAGCAGTGTGTGTGTGTGTAAAACATGATTTGCAAAGTGTGTGAAGTAACTTGTGTGTAACTGTGGGTATGTTTTAATACATGTTCAAATACTAGACTGTAAAAAGATGGGCGGAGCCTCCGTGACATCACCCGTAGGTTTCTGAAGAGCTGAACTGAAGCTCGGTGGGCGGTTCCTACCATCACCATCTTGGCAGCGTCATGCACGTCGTCTCGCCCGTAAAATACAAATATGGGCAAAGAGGCGGAGCTGAGAGGGGGGCTGTGAGTGTCATGGTCGATGATTGACATCGAGCGAACTCCAAGCTTTCTGTAGCTAAGAGCTAATCGAGCTAACCCAGAGATAACAGGAGCTAACCAGCTAACGGAGGTAAGTCACGTTGTTAACCAGCTAAAAACCGTGGTTGTTCTACATTCTTCTGACTTGAAGCGGGAGATCGGGTACCTGTCAATCAAAAGGACACGCCCCTAAATATGCCGAACTTCGAGATTAAATTACTTTAATCTATTAAACCTAACATGGATTTTTGTACCAGGCTGTAAACATGTTTATTTCTGCTGTAAAGTTGGTCTTTTTAACATGGGAGTCTATGGGGATTCACTCTGTTTTACAGCCCCTAGTGGATGAAGGGGGAACTGCAGTTCTTTAGATTCACTTTTAACCGCTGGACGCTGCTGCTTGGTTCAAATACACACACAAATATTTAGAAATTATTTAAAAAAAAAAAAAATGCACAAACATGACTATTTTCCACACAAGTGTTTCACCTTCAAATCAAACAGTTTGGTGTTAAAACAAGATTCTACGCAGACAAAGGGTTAATTACACAGCCTGGAACGCACACATCACCTGCTCGGCAGGTTTTCAGATGCTAATCGTGCTTCTGGGAGCTTTACCGCTTCCTGCCTGGACGGTGCATGTACAGTTGGGAAAACTAGGCCATCTGGAGTTTCATCAGATTTTCTTTATTTCAAAGTGGTAAAAACAGAATATCCATCCATCTTCTTGCTGAACAGAAATCCTGATTTTCCTTCTACAACTACTCTTCTAGATCTTCTTCTGTGGTTTTCTCAGACCAGCGAGGAGACTCAGACCTGCCAGTGTGTCCTGGGTCTTCTCCAGGTTCGAAGCTTGGCTTGACGGGGCTTTGCGACCCGCATCTGGAAAGTTGTGGTCTGTTCTGGTGGCTCGGCCAGGGCGACCAGACCTGTCACCAGTTCTGAGCTCTGATCACACGACACCCCACCCCCCTGATTGGGGGGAAGCTGTACCTTCAGGCGTCGTACTCACAGCAACTTCCGTCAGACCACATGACACCTCGAGGACATGAACACAGAACGATTCTTACCTGCTGTGGTTGTTGGTAGGCGGCCTGATCGGTGACACAGCAAAATCTGAGAACACATCGGGCGCAGCAGCCAGCCGCCAGCAGCTTCCGGATGATGGGTTTATCCTTTTCCTTCAGCGGAAGCATGACTGCAGGAAGAAGGAGGGCTCTGAGGAAACTGACAGACCAGACAAGCCGACCAATCAGCCTCGTCGTGGACCAGACGGAAGCCTGAGTCTCTTCAAGGCCAGCTGCTCTCACTTCTCTGTCCTCATGCTTTCACAGATTCATGCAAGTTTCTCTTTTATAAAACGTCCCATTTTGTTTCAACAAGCTCTGAATTTTAGATTCAACTGACCCGTACCTGCCGATTTGCTCTCTACAACATCAAGAGAATCAGACGTACCTGACAGAACACACGACTCAGCTTCTGGTTCAGGCTCTGGTCATCTCAGGCATTAACTACTGCAGTTCCCTACTGGCAGGTCTGCCTGCATGCTGGTTAAACCTCTGCAGATGATCCAGAACGCTGCAGCGCGTTTGGTCTTCAACCAACCCAAACGGGCTCATGTCACTCCGCTGCTAATCGCTCTTCACTGGCTTCCGGTTGCAGCACGTATCAAATTTAAAGCTTTGCTTCTGGTTTACAAAGCAATAACTCAAACGGCTCCCGTCTACCTTCACTCCCTAATCCAGACCTACACTCCCTCTCGACCGCTACGTTCCACCGCTACGACCGCTACGTTCCAGACGCCTCGTGTTACCACCACAACGTGGGACTAAATCACCAACCAGACTCTTTACCTCTGTTGTTCCACGATGGTGGAATGATCTCCCAAACTCTGTCCGCTCTGCAGAGTCCCTGTCTACTTTTAAGAGCAAGCTGAAGACTCAGCTCTTCAAGGAGAACTTCTACACTTAGTATAGCTGTATTTGTTGGAAAGTTGGAGAACTTAGCCCAGTTCTTTGCAACTTTATGGTATTAATTCTTTGTATTTTAACATAGGTGATATTATGAGGTGGGAGCAAAAAAAAAAGCCTGTAGCACTTCATGGAAGGACCTGCGTCCAACTGGACAGTCCACCAGCCCCTTCCTACGATGTCCTCTACTGGTGGATTTCCTGCTTGTGTTGTTCTCACTCATCTTTCCTTTGGATAAAAGCGTCTGCTAAGTGACTAGAATAGAATAGAATAGAACTTTGAACATTAAGCCACCCCACATGTGCAGGACTTGCAGTCTGATCCATGATAACAGTGATGATCTTTCTGTTGCATGTTGTTTGGACGCATTGCTTGGTCTCATAGCAAACATTGTGCATAACAATAAATTATTCCAGTGTTTCAAGATGCTGACAGACTGAAACCTCCCTAAATTAAATTTATAGTTATTTTTCTACTTCTGCTTCTTTTCTCATGTTACACTAGCTGTTATATATATATATAAGTACAACACATGTCCATTTACCAAACACATGATTAAGTTGTTTATTGCCTGCGGTTAAACAGCTACTCTTTAAAAACGTGTATATATTTTTTTTTAAATGGCTGATTTTCCACCAACCCATCATCTATAACCACCTCTGGTAGTTTTAACCAGTCAGAAGAGACAGATTGGTGAACAATTCAACATTTCACAAAGGAGCTTAGAGGATTTATGAGCTAAAACATTAGCTGTTAAGCTAAGTTAGCCTCCATTGAGCTTTAAAAAATCAAGGTTTTTAATAAACAATGCAAACTAGCAAGTTAGCTGAAACTAAAACATCCCAAATGAACCTACCTGAGGATATTAACTTGTAATGAAAGCACAAGACGAACAACCAACATCCATGCTTTCCTGTCCTGGTTATAGCACGCCTTACCAGGCTGAAGTAATCAATCCCAGGTAGCTCGATAAGGAAACAAAAGAAAAACGAAATAAATAAATAAACCCCCGAATCTGCACTTAATAAGTCAAAATCAAAATATTTATCTTTCAGGATAATTTTTAGGATAAATATTCCGGTTGACACTGACGTATATTTTACATATTCTGTCATTTTTCATCACAGGCATAATCTTACATATTCTTTAATGTATTGTTATATAAATCAACATATTATCACATACTTTGATTATGACCTGATCCTCTGACTTTTGAGTCTTTTTTCTCATTTCAACCAGATTGAATTATGTAACTTTCTGATCAAAGGTTTAATGTGTTTGCATTTTTAGATATTACAGATTTAAGAGAAAAGAACAAAAATAACACAAAACAGGAAGGAATTTTTTTTGGTTTTTTTATTGATTGAAGTTATATGCAAACAATCTGGCAACCATTTTCAGGAGCAGGAGCGTGTACGGAAGCAAAGAAAAAGAAAATCATTAGAGAATGCTGAAAATATATACATCTAGAACATATAGACATACTTACATGTACAAAAAAAGAATAATAATAATAAAAAACAATAATAATAATAATAATTTTTTTTAGGGCTTAAGTTGCATTGTAAATAACTTGACAAGTTGTATAGAGTATTTACTTTTCATCAAGTTCAAGGCTTTGATATGGGAAAGGAGCTCATTATGAGATATGCTAAATCTGGGTTTCATCTTAATTTGCGTTCCTAAATTTGTGCAAGAAGCACATTGTTTATCAAAAAGTCCCATTCCTTGTTGTCCATGACCACACCGTAAGAGAATGGCTGGAGATGGATGTTGGTGTGCAGCCAGTCATGTATGTCAGTCCAGAGAGCCTCAGAGAAAATACAATGATAATATAAATTATTGGATGTTTCAATTCCATCACAAAATCCACATTTTATCATTTCCAGGCCAATTCTTTGTAGAAATTTTCCCGATGGATACGCTCCATTTAAGAGTTAGAAATGGATTACTTTAGCTTTTGGACTTATAGAGAATTTTAAGTACTTAGAGTAGAATAATTTAGAATAAATCATGTGTTTAGAGTAGATTTCTTGAATGGAGTTGCGGAAAAACAGGAAGAAAAAATTAAGAATTAATTCTGGTGACTCAGCATTTGATTGCTTTCGCCTTGTACGTCATCTCCAAGCGACGGACAGTTTGACAGGCTCCTCCCTCTTTCTGCAGCCGGCGGTTCTGGAAGGTTCAGTCCCGGAGAAGACATCTGAATCTAAGTCCATCCTCGGCCGAACTGCCGTGTTTCATCTGCAACTACCGTCAGTCCAGAAGTGAAGACCTTCTTCCACATTTTCCAGCAGATATAAAGTCGCGATGCCCGAAGCCGTGGCGGCTCCGAGACCCGGAGGAAGGAACAAGGGTGGGGGGTTCGTGGACCGTGACAAGCCGGCCCAGATCCGCTTCAGCAACATTTCTGCTGCCAAAGGTAGGTTTAAGTTACCACTAGTTATTATAAATCGGGCTTTAAGTTATAAACAGCCATATAAGGGATGAAAACACGCTTTTAGATGAGTTTATTCATTCTGGTTAATGAAACATTATAATAACAATAATAATAATAGTTAAAGCCGCAAGCGGCATCCATCGGGTCTTCGCCTCATGCCGTCTCCACCCTCATCCTCTTTCTCATACTGTAACATGTTAAGGACCCACAGAGTCAATTCCTTTTCATGGACATTTAAAATTCACATAAAGAGAAAATAACGGGTGTAAACGCCAACATGGTGGACAGCCCGTTGCCATGGCAACACGTGTTGCATTGACTTTTATACTGGTCTTGAGATGTTACATGTGTGCCGAATTTCATTGCTCTAGGTCAAAGTAGACGCTTGGGACCCGCTTGGGACATGTTTAAATATGTTAAGGACCTACCAAATATGAAAGCTTACAGTTTTGGTTCAGATCGGATTTATTTCTGGGAAGATACGAGTAAACCGTGTTTTATGGTGAGAAGGCTTTTTTCCATGGGTTGCCACGGCAACATGCTTTCTCTTATCAGAAAGATTTGAATAACTTTTTGTCCCCATCGAATGTGGAGCCAATGGCATGAATCGCCTCAGACTAGTTCGTTCAGATATGATTTGCCAAAATTGGGGGGGGGGGGGGGGGGGGACTGGGAAAAAAATGGTTGTAAATACCAAGATGGCGGACACCCTGTTGCCATGGCAACGGGTGTCTCATTGACTTCTTTTGCTCAGCTTGACAAGTTAGACGTGTACCGAATTTCGTCGTCCTACGTCAAACTAAACTTTTTTTTTTTTTTACCCCATTCTAAGAGTCATTTTTTGCGTTTCTAGGGGGCGCTGTCGAGGCATTTTTGCAGTGAAGTGTAGGCGGACCACAGAATATTGGGCTTGAGGTGTTTGCCAAGTTTCACAACTTTTCATGGTGCTAAGGGGGTCAAAATTGAGCGAGTTGTGCTGAGAAGAAGGAGAATGATAATCAAGAATAAAGATTTCAACAACAATAGGCTCCTCCGGCTACACTTCGTACAGCTCGGACCCTAATAATAAACATTTTATTTTATTTAGTTGTTGTTGTTGATGAACAAAAGCTGGAATAATTCCAGTAAATACCAGGTAGCTGGAAAAGTAGGAGATGTGACTGGAGCTGAAATAAGTGAATAAAAGGAGATGAATGTAATGATGTTGCTTCTGATTAAGCTCTGCCCACAGTCTGAGAAAATATTAAGTTATCTATAATAAAATGTTTTTAACCCATAAACTAGTTTATTTAAAAGATTTAGATCAGGTGATGCTTTGTCTGATTTATCGTTGTCATGTTGCAGCCGTTGCTGATGCCATCAGAACAAGCCTTGGACCCAAGGGGATGGACAAGATGGTCAGTAGATCCAGCTTAACTTCCCCTGCGCCTCAGCGAAACACTTTAAAATTACTATTCTGTGTTTTTCCTTCTAGATCCAGGATGAGAAAGGCGACGTGACCATCACCAACGACGGGGCCACCATATTGAAGCAGATGCAGGTGCTCCACCCTGCAGCCAAAATGGTGCGTCTTTCAGGAAAAGCTTGTGGAAAGCAGACAGTGGGCGTGTTTTGGGTTGGTTTCATGGTGACGATATGCTGATGTGGGCGTTCTGTTTCAGCTGGTGGAGCTGTCCAAAGCGCAGGACATCGAGGCTGGAGATGGCACCACCTCTGTCGTGGTGATTGCTGGAGCTCTGCTGGACGCCTGCTCCAAACTGCTGCAGAAAGGTGAGAGCTGCAGATAGATGGTCATCGTTGGTTTGTAGCACCAACGTCGTCTGAACGTGGAGCTCGGACTAAGAGGCAGAGTCTTGATGTGCAGCCGTGAAGTACGGCTGCTCGATTATGACAAAAATTATAATCACGATTATTTTGACTGAATTGATTATTTAACACAATTATCCAGTATTTATAAACAACTCTGCGCGTCGTGGTGTTCTAGACTCCGTGTCGTGCATTATAACCGTCTAATGTACGGTTCCGAGTTGTTTAATCCGCTTTTACCGCTTATATAGGAACTATTTTACGTTGGCCTGGATGTACGTTTTATACCAAACAACCGCTGTCAGGCTGCAGCGCGTTTCTCTCATTCACCTGTTAAAAGACGACTGATCTGAACCAGCTGGTTAACGCGTTGCTATGGTAACGCCCCGTAACGGAGGGATATTACAGTGTTTAACTGGCCGAACTATGTATAGGAAAATAATGCAGCCAGTTGTCGCTGACAATGGTATAAAGTATGTTTAGGTGAACTTCCACAACCTACTGCAGTTATTCTACATTGACCTGCAGCCGGAGCCGACTGAGACTGGCCGCCTGGGAGTGCTTTAGGACGGGAGAGGCTCCCGCTGCTCCTTCCTTACAGTAACTGCAGAACAATATGTGTCTTCAAGTCAGTCGCCAAAACACCAGAAAAGTCTCTAATAACTCCAGTAAAAGCTGCTAGATTTGTCGCTTTTAACAACAAAAGTCTCCAGATTTAGCGAGAAAGTCTCCAAGTTGGCAACAGTGTCTGAATGAAAGCAAAGCGGCTGTGGGAGGAGTTTACAGCACAGCGCTGCAACGCCAGAGACGCTCGATTAGCAGCGGAAGACAGCAGGAGAGGAAACTGCAGAGAGAAAAATAATCACTCCCTTTTATTTTTATGATCGTTGGAAACCCAGATCGTACTGAGATTACAATCTGATTAATTGCCCAGACCTGCTGTGAAGCCTGAATATGTTGAGAAGGTTATTATGTTTGTGGTGAAAGTCGGGAGAAAATGACATTTAGGCGTCTTTATTTGCTTGTTGTGGTTTGATATGACTGGAAGTGGTTGTGTTTGACATCAGGAGTCCCGCTCAGCAACGAAGCCGTCGCAGCGATCAACAAGCTGCGGCTAAAGTCAGTCAGTAAAACAACAAGAAACTTTATCCATTCATTCATCGACTGGTGGCTTTTATCAGAACAATAACGGCTGAAGAAAAAACCCAACTAGGATTACTATTATTATTATTACAGTAATATTTTTTTAACTGATAAATGAACTTGTGCTTATTATATTGATCTCTCAGATAGTTTTACACAACGTGGAACATTTACTCACATCATCCTTCCTGTTTTAGTGTCGTCGTGTTGTTTTGTAAAGACGTCCTGCTGAAACGTTAAATCCTGATGCTTCAGACCCTAACCCTTTGCAGTGTTTCTAAACTGAACCTTCAGTTGCTGTAAACCAGTTAGTCGCCCACCAGCTTGTTGTTTTACCGTCTCCCTCTGGTTGGACAGGTATCCACCCCACCATCATCTCTGAGTCCTTCCAGAAGGCCGTGGATAAGGGCATCGAGGTGCTGACGGCCATGAGCCGCCCGGTGGAGCTCAGTGACCGCGAGACGCTGCTCAACAGCGCCACCACGTCGCTTTGCTCCAAGGTGGTGTCCCAGTACTCCAGCCTGCTGGCTCCGATGAGCGTGGACGCCGTGATGAGGGTCATCGACCCGGCGACGGCCACCGGCGTCGACCTGCATGATATTAAAATCATCAAGAAGCTCGGGTGAGTTTCTTCTCTGGTTCTTTGTTCTCCTCGTAAGATGTGAGGTGCAGATGTAATGGTGTCGTCTGCGTTGGGGCTCAGAGGGACCATCGACGACTGTGAGCTGGTGGACGGCCTGGTGCTGACCCAGAGGGTCGCCAACACCGGCGTGACCCGGGTGGAGAAGGCCAAGGTTGGCCTCATCCAGTTCTGCCTGTCGCCTCCCAAAACGGATGTAAGTTTCTTCTGAGGAGACGGTTGTTGTTGTTGCAGCATTTCTCCTCTAACTGCAGGTTTTATTGTTGCTGTAAACAGATGGACAACCAGATCGTGGTGTCGGACTACACCCAGATGGACCGCGTCCTGCGGGAGGAGCGCGCTTACATCCTCAACCTGGTGAAGCAGATCAAGAAGGCTGGCTGCAACGTGCTACTCATCCAGAAGTCCATCCTCAGGTGCAGAACGGCTCAGAACGGATGCTGTCCATCATGTCTCGTAGCAAAGGTCCTGTCGTGCTAATTCTGATGTCTTCTGACAGAGACGCTCTGAGCGACCTTGCTCTGCACTTCCTGAACAAAATGAAGATCATGGTGGTGAAGGACATCGAGAGGGAGGACATAGAGTTCATCTGCAAGGTGTGTGGAGGGGGATCATTGTCTGGGGAGGGAGGCAGGATGGGGAACAGGCAGAATGTTCTCGTTTAGATGCCAGAAAGTCCACAGAGCAGCTGGAGACTTCTCATCATCTCAGCCTGCAGATGTGGAACGGCAGGAGCCCCAACATGGAGCCTTGGGGTTCTCCGCTGGTCACTATTGCTTCTCCAGTTGTTGATTGTCCTTATTGTTAAAAGTAATTCTCTGCAGAACATTCTTGTCTAATGAAACTATTTCAAAGTAAAATGAAGTTTCCTTTTCCTCATCAGACTATTGGTACCAAGCCCATCGCCCACATCGACCACTTCACTCCGGAGATGCTCGGCACAGCGGAGCTGGCGGAGGAGGTCAGCTTGGACGGTTCTGGCAAACTGGTTAAGGTACGTTCTGCACGGTCCTGGACCGTAGACTGGCACATGTTGGGAGGACCTGAGGAGGTCAGGAAGCCTGGATGTCCACGTAAACCTCCACAGAGAGGCGTCTACAGTCAGAAACCATGCAGACGTTGCTGCGTGTTTGTTCCAGTCGAGGAGGAGAGAAGTCACGTTTTCATGGCTTCACATGAAGAAACACTTTTATCCACCAGTAAAAACCAGTCAGACCAGCAGGGAAATGGCCGTTCTGCCAGATGTCCAGTCCGTCCCTGTGTACGGGATGTTTTCTTCCTGGACAAGTTGCCGGCAGACGTTCCATCAGCAGAACTCGACACATAAACCAGGATTTTCCTCAGTTCCCATCAGAGGAACAGAAACTATGGAACCAGATTTGTTTCAGAATCTCCAAGCAAAACTTTCTAAAACGGAAGTAAAATAAAAGGTTAATTTTCAATCAACATGAAAACTATTAGGCTTTTATTTAGTTAAATTGATTAGTTTCCTCTTCCTCTTTCTCTCTTCTCGCTGTTTTGGATGAGCTTCACAGTCTTTGGTTTTGATTCTTTAATGGTCATTTTCTTTAATCATCAGCATTCATCTGTGCCGCTTAACCATAACAATGTAAAGATCCTTAAAACCATTAAAAGATGAGTTAACTCTTTACTTCTGAATCCTCATGAACTCAGCCACTTTCACTTTTCAGCACACAGTAGTTAAAACACTTCCCCATAAACGTCTACTCTAGACTTGTATATAGAAACTGATGCAAACTGCACGCTTAGTGATAAAACAGACATGGGTGTAAACATAACTCAAAGCTGAACACGGCATACATATACAGGGGTTTAAACAACATCTGGGCTGCAGCTGTGTCACTCAAAAACTCACCAGCCAATCGGAATGCGCCCCTGAAAAGAGCCCGCCCATGAAAGGTTTGTGTCAGAAATGAAACCAAACAATCAAGCTTAAAAACCAAAGACTGTGAAGCGGAACCAAATAGAGAGAAGAGAGAAGAAAAAAGAAGAAACTGCAAACAAAACTACTCAATTTAACTAAATAAAAGCCGAATAGTTTTCATGATGATTGATAAATAATCATTTATTTTAAGTTTTTGGAAAGTTTTGGTTTTAATTGTTTGGTTTTTTTTGGTTTTTTTTCTTGAGTTGTAAAAAGTTTTTCTTGGAGATTCTGAAACAAATCTGGTTCCATAAGAGACAGGTTTTTATCTGCTGATCAGAAACAGGAAGAGCTGCAGAGAGAAGCGGCGTTATCGCTGCTGTAGGTCATCATGTGTCGGTTCCAGGCATCTGAGCGCAGCTTGTGGTAAACGGCGGTCTCCTGTTCCAGATCACCGGCTGCGCCAGTCCGGGGAAGACGGTGAGCATCGTGGTCCGCGGCTCCAACAAGCTGGTGATCGAGGAGGCGGAGCGCTCCATCCACGACGCACTGTGCGTCATCCGCTGCCTGGTGAAGAAGCGGTACGACATTTTCCCTGCCGGGCTTCTGTAGATCCTGCAGCAGGAGCCGAAGTAACGCCTCCTCTTCCTCCTCGTCTCTCAGGGCTCTGATCGCCGGAGGAGGTGCTCCGGAGATCGAGCTCGCCGTGCGCCTGGCAGAGTACTCGCGGACCCTCGCCGGCATGGAGGCCTACTGTGTGCGGGCGTACGGCGACGCCCTGGAGGTCATCCCCTCCACGCTGGCCGAGAACGCAGGCCTGAACCCCATCTCCACGGTGACGGAGCTCCGCAACAGGCACGCACAGGGAGACAAGATGGCCGGCATCAACGTCCGCAAGGTTGGTCCGCCTTTTTACCCGTATAGAAGAAGTTTTTCGGGCTGGTTTGTGGTCGGCGGCGAGCAGCTCCGCGGTCATTAGGACTAGCTTATTACTGCTGCAACCGGAGCAGCTGCTGCTGCAGGGAGGAGGACGAAGATCTGCTGGTCTCCATAGCAACCGCAGCAGCTGTAAACAAAAACAGGAAAACTCCTCCTGTAGCGATTTATTAATGATTTTATTCGTAATAATTTACATGATTGAAACAATGTGACTCGTTTACATTCAACTTTTCCTTTTTATCATTTTAATTATATTATTATGACTACTGTAATATTTTATTATGTATTTTTATTCATGTTAAATCAGTCATTCTTTTTATATTTTTAATTTTGCTTCATTATTATATTATTTTTAATTGATAATTTCTTTTATTTATATATTTTTATTTTATTTAAATTTTTTATTTTAATGCTTTATTATTATTTAATAATTTTTTCAATTAAAATGATGATTAGGAACCGACCTGCCATATACATGCATTCATACATGTACATGTGCAGTTTTATACACACACACACACCTGTATGCCCGTTTATACATGGTTAATTATACAGATCTTTTCTTTCTTGCTGTTTAAAGACTATTTTCTTGATATTTCTTTATTATTTTCCTCTAAAACTGGAAGTTTTTGTCGTTTTACAGTTTGCTCCTGGCATATTTCCTTCTTCGGGATTAAAAACCATCGTTTCTGCGCGGTCATGTAGAAATGATCTTGTAGCTCTGCCGCATCGCTGAATAACTTCCAGACTAAAACTTCAGATAATCCTCGTTGCTGCAGAGAACTCGGTTCCTGCTTCGTCACATGACCTTGTAAATATAGTGATGAAATTCTGAAAGTGAATGATGACCGAGTGAACGTGTTGCAGGGAGGAATCTCCAACATCCTGGAGGAGCTGGTCGTGCAGCCTCTCCTGGTCTCCATCAGTGCTCTGACTCTGGCGACGGAGACGGTCCGCAGCATCCTGAAGATCGACGACGTGGTGAGGAGCGCCGCCACACGCAGCGCCTCGCTGGAACTGACCGAAGGATCCATATTTATTATGTCTCTGTCTCGTTGCAGGTCAACACCCGATAAGTCTGCCCAGTGATCCCTGTTGCTGAATCTGCTTGTTCTACATGAGCTGCTGGGTTCCTGACAGATTCTAGCCGGGTTCCTGCCGGGTTCCTGCCGGGTTCCAGCCGGGTTCCAGCCGGATTCCTGCCAGATTCTAGCCGGATTCCTGCCGGGTTCCTGCCGGGTTCCAGCCGGATTCCTGCCGGGTTCCAGCCGGATTCCTGCCAGATTCTAGCCGGATTCCTGCCGGATTCCTGCCGGGTTCCAGCCGGATTCCTGCCGGGTTCCAGCCGGATTCCTGCCAGATTCTAGCCGGGTTCCAGCCGGATTCCTGCCGGATTCCTGCCGGGTTCCAGCCGGGTTCCTGACAGATTCTAGCCGGGTTCCAGCCGGGTTCCAGCCGGATTCCTGCCGGGTTCCAGCCGGGTTCCTGCCAGATTCTTGCCGGGTTCCAGCCGGATTCCTGCCAGATTCCTGCCGGGTTCCAGCCGGATTCCTGCCGGGTTCCAGCCGGATTCCTGCCGGGTTCCTGCCAGATTCTAGCTGGGTTCCAGCCGGATTCCTGCCAGATTCTAGCCGGGTTCCAGCCGGATTCCTGCCGGGTTCCTGCCAGATTCTAGCTGGGTTCCAGCCGGATTCCTGCCGGGTTCCTGCCAGATTCTAGCCGGGTTCCTGCCAGATTCTAGCCGGGTTCCAGCCGGATTCCTGCCGGGTTCCTGCCAGATTCTAGCCGGGTTCCTGCCAGATTCTAGCCGGGTTCCTGCCAGATTCTAGCCGGGTTCCTGCCGGGTTCCTGCCAGATTCTAGCCGGGTTCCTGCCAGATTCTAGCCGGGTTCCTGCCGGATTCCTGCCGGGTTCCTGCCGGGTTCCTGCCGGGTTCCTGCCAGATTCTAGCCGGGTTCCTGCCAGATTCTAGCCGGGTTCCTGCCGGGTTCCTGCCAGATTCTAGCCGGGTTCCTGCCGGATTCTAGCCGGATTCCTGCCGGGTTCCAGCCGGATTCCTGCCGGGTTCCAGCCAGATTCTAGCCGGATTCCTGCCGGGTTCCTGCCAGATTCTAGCCGGGTTCCAGCCGGATTCCTGCCGGGTTCCAGCCGGATTCTAGACGGATTCCTGCCGGGTTCCAGCCAGATTCTAGCCGGGTTCCAGCCGGATTCCTGCCGGGTTCCAGCCGGATTCCTGCTGGATTCCTGCCGGGTTCCTGCCAGATTCTAGCCGGGTTCCTGCCAGATTCTAGCCGGGTTCCTGCCAGATTCTAGCCGGGTTCCTGCCGGATTCTAGCCGGGTTCCTGCCAGATTCCTGCCGGGTTCCTGCCAGATTCTAGCCGGGTTCCTGCCGGGTTCCTGCCAGATTCTAGCTGGGTTCCTGCCGGACACCAGCCGGGTTCCTGTTGGATACCAGCCAGGTTCCTGCCAGATTCTAGCTGGGTTCCAGCCGGGTTCCTGCCGGGTTCAGGCTGCTCACATTTCACTGTAGTTGTTACGTTGCCTATTTAATTAAAAAGAGGCTTTTTGTTGACACTCCAGCCTTCGCCTGTGTGATTCGTACAACCTCACTTCTGTTCATATTATTTACCCTGAATTGAATTGCATGTTTTTTTAAGCTCTTTACCGACTTCATATTTAGCTAAAAATACACACAAAGTAGTACATGTGCTGAAATGGCAAAACGTTAAAACAGTGTTGAAGATTAACTTTGCAGGTTTATTGTGAATGTAAAAAGTTTAAAACTGAAGGAGAGGTGTGGAAGTGGTCAGAACCGAACTGGGTTTAGTCACGATGAACCATTAAGGGGTGTGAGCAGGTTTCCGCCGCCACCACCTGACCGATCACCCAGCTGTCTCAGCAGCTGACCAACAGTAGACCATCAATCCATCCACTCATTCATTCATTCATTCATTCATCATCTGAACCGCTTACACCGATTCATAGTAACGGAGGAGCTGGAACCTATCCCAGCAATATTTGGGCGAGATGCAGAGTTTCTACTAATTAAACGTCAAATGAAGTCATTTCGTTCCACCGTGTTTGTACATGTTGATCTTCCAGAACCTCATTGAGCGCTGGAGAGTGAACCAACGTTGCCACCATATTGGATGGGTCTCCGCCACATTGGATGGGTCTCTGCTTTCGGGTCTTGCTGCAGAGTCAACGTAGTTTCCCCACATAATTCTTATCTGTGGAACAAGGCATATATATTACACAAAAACAAAACACTTTTCTACATAACTGGTTGATAAATGATGTTAAAACAGTGAATAATCTACTAAATGCAAATAATACCTTTTACTCCTATTATGTGCTTAAGAGAGAGAGATTAAGAGAGAAAGAAGCTCAGTGTATCAGGAAATGTCCCTCAACAGTCTAAACCAGTGTTTTTTAATCACTGTGCTGTGGTACACTAGTGTGCTGTGAGAGATCATCAAGTGTGCCCTGAGAAACTATCCAATTTCACCTGATTAGTCTAAAAAGCAGCTCTGTGTTCATCCAGGGCACGGGTGAACAATAATATAATTCCTTTTTCTTGTGTTTATCTTATTTCTATTCAAGGCCACTTTGACAAGATAAACATTTTGGTTTGTGGTGTGCCTTGTGAGTTTTCAGTGAAAAAAAAGTGTGCCTTGGCTCAAGAGGTTGAAAAACACTGGTCTAAACTTATAGCAGCATAACTAACAGACGCTTAAGACCCCTAACTATAGGACTTATCAAAATATTTTAACATAAAAGCATGTTGTTTCTGAATGTTTTACACTAATCTGTACCATAACAAAATTTCTGTCCATTGTAACAAAAGAAACTGAGAAAAATCAGGTAAAAAGTGGTGAAGGTATTGTTGTGGTTGGACCTACACCTTACAAATAAATGCATTGGAGGCGCATGGAGACCCATCCAAGATGGCGGCGTGATGCGATGCGGCGTCTATGTATATTATGTCTATGTCAGACAGCTGGGAGTGAAATCTCGCGAGAGATCGTGAGAAGTGAACTCTGCTGATCCGTTGCCTGGGAACGGACTGGAGGAGCGACGCTCCATGGCTGGCTTTTAAGACCATTAAACCAGTTAAAACCGGGAAGAAAGAGATGGCGAAAGCTCACCGGACAAACGTTCTGGTGACTTCGTGTCTGAAAACGCCGGTAGACCCGCAGACTAAGGCGCCGCTGGCTTCGTACGAGCGCGAGAGAGCGCTTCCGTGCACCGCGTCCGGCCACGTGGACAACCGGGACCTCTGGAGGGAGGTAAACACCGTAAATATTTATTTATTACTTAGCTTTTACTGAGGACTTGTTGCTATCCAGATGTCCAGATTCTTTTTAAAGTGATTTAGACTCTTTTATGTGGAAAATACTCGGACCTGTTAGCACCCGGAAATAGCAGGTTAGCATAAAGGTTTTAATTTAAAAGCCTTTTTTTTCCCATGAAAAACTCATGAATAAACTTCATGCAATGATCAATAAAAGCTTACTCTAATCATACATATTACTGGGTTTGACAGTATATTCCAAGTCTTTTTATATTCAGGCTGGAAAAGGGTCAGAAGTGTCGTGAATAAGGAGGATAAAGTGGTTTTTGCGGGATCGGGCTTAACTGAGATGACAAGTCTGAAGTAATCCAACCCATCCTACCAGTACTACCAAACTGGTTTAAGTTCTGCTTCAGGGTCAAAGGTGTGTCCCCCCCCACCAGAGTCCAGAATCTGATCCGGTTGACAGTTCCAGGTCAGTCCAGGTCATGGAAGGGATTTGATCTGTGTAATTTGCTGTCCTGACTGGCTTTCCGTCTTTACCAGATCATCAGAGGTCACGCTCAGTTGATAATCTCAGTTGTTTTACTGGACAGCCGGACTGCTGCGTGTCATAAAGGTATCACAGCGGTCATCTCGTCTCCATGACGACCAACAGGCTGGGATGGAGGAAGAGGTACGGAGAGCGGGCGCCTCCTCCATGGTGCAGCAGTTCTTCAGGATAAGCTGCCTTCTGTGCCACGCCATATGGCTGGTGTGTCTGCTGCAGGATAATGAGCTTAGTCCTGCAGGCCGGAGCCTTTCGAACCACTTTGCAGGGCGTGGAGGAAAAGCCACGATCTCCAAGCACATCTGTCAAGACAATAACCACTTAAAGCCACATCTGATGTTGCACAAGCCAGTTGGTATTTGGGTTGGAGCGGTAAAGTGACCACTTATTGGAGCTTTGTGTGACCTTTGACCTTTTCAGCTGGAGTATGAGGACTCAGGCTCGGACTTCTGCGACGAAGACTGTCTGGGGAAGGGTGGCGCTCACGGGGGGAGAAACTACGGAGCAGCAGGAGACGGCTTCGACCTGAGGGAGATCTTCTTCTCCAACGAGGAGTACTACAGCAAGCTGGAGGAGCTGAAGAAGGCTCACCTGCGGACCATGGCTGAGCTGGAGAGCATGTACAGGCAGAAGCTGCAGCTCAGGTCCAACGAGCCGCTCGACACGGCGGTGCTGGACGTGGGACACAGGTGGGTGGCTGCGTTGTGCTCACCGGCCTGTTTTACCACACGAGGATCGTTTCAGTGCTTCGACAGACAAATCGGCCAAACAAGAACACGCTGACGCTGATGTGGATCATTTCAGTCCATCTATCACTGCATGCAGAGTCTCAGACTGGGTCGGATATTTTATCCCTTTTATTTGTCTCTGAAATGTTTTCTGCCTTCTGGAAGTTAAAAGATTGTTTTAAATGACCTTTTAGATATTTTTTTTTTAATCAAATCAAACTTTATTTATGAAGCACTTTTCATACAGAAATAAGAAAATATGCAAAAATGGCAAAAATCCATAAAAGAGTAAAACAAAGATAAAAGATAATTCAAAATAAAAAAATAACAAATAAAATGATGTATAAAATAGAACACATTTGTTAAATTTTATATTTTTATATGTTAAAATGAAATGTCCCTAAAATGAAGCTTGTTTAAATAAATAAAATATTGAGATTAAAACAATAAATACTCAGTAAAATCCAAATGGAAAATGTGAGTTTTGAGCCTCGGATCGGGGGATTAAGTGATTTTTCACATATATTTACTGCAACATGTGTGTGATGTTTCCCACAGATTCATGCAACAGTTTTCAGTCAGTCTACCAATCCACTTTATTTATTTAGCACATTTTATAAATGTAAACAGTTTCCAAAGTGCTGCACAAGTAAAAGAAAAACAATGTTAAAACACAAGCGATACAAATCAGCTGAAACTCAATCACAATAAATATTTTAATAAAATAAAATGAAAACAGACACAGAGGACCAAACAACTCAAGCGGTGTTAGAAGCCTGAGAATAAAAGTGAGTTTTAATACGAGACTTAAAACACTCAGGTTACGTCCAGCCACAGATAAGGCCCCGTCCCCACGAGTTTTAAGCCTCGTCTTCGGGACCATAAGCTGGTGCTGACCCTCTGACCTCAGAGCGGCAGAGTGTAGACATGGATGAGATCAGAAATGTAGATCAGGTCCTGTCTATTCAACGCCCTAAAAACTAAAAATGAAATCTTAAAATCAACATGAAGCCTCACAGAGACACGTGGGTTTCTGTTTCCTGTTTAAAGGCGCCCAGCGACAGTCTGGACTAACTGTAGTCGATAACCTGCGCTGTGATTAATTCCAGAATAAAGTGCGTTGAAGCAGTGCAGACGCAAGGAAATAAAAGCACGACGATGACGCGTTCAAAATCAGAGAAAGATAAAAAAGATTTCATTTCAGCTTAAAGACGAAGATGATAAACTACTTTTCACAACGTCGTTAACTCATCCATCACGGTTAAGGTCCAAGTCCGTCGCCATAGAGCGGACTGAGCGGTACCAGTTAGGACGATGGAAACATAGAGCGGACTGGGCGGTACCAGTTAGGATGATGGAAACATAGAGCGGACTGGGCGGTACCAGTTAGGATGATGGAAACATAGAGCGGACTGGGCGGTACCAGTTAGGATGATGGAAACATAGAGCGGACTGAGCGGTACCAGTTAGGACGATGGAAACATAGAGCGGACTGGGCGGTACCAGTTAGGATGATGGAAACATAGAGCGGACTGGGCGGTACCAGTTAGGATGATGGAAACATAGAGCGGACTGGGCGGTACCAGTTAGGATGATGGTAACATAGAGCGGACTGGGCGGTACCAGTTAGGATGATGGAAACATAGAGCGGACTGGGCGGTACCAGTTAG
Source organism: Telmatherina bonti (assembly GCF_933228915.1). Taxonomy (NCBI): domain Eukaryota; kingdom Metazoa; phylum Chordata; class Actinopteri; order Atheriniformes; family Telmatherinidae; genus Telmatherina; species Telmatherina bonti. The sequence continues at coordinate 40,718,246 of NC_136621.1, read as the reverse complement.
GATGATGGAAACATAGAGCGGACTGGGCGGTACCAGTTAGGATGATGGAAACATAGAGCGGACTGGGCGGTACCAGTTAGGATGATGGAAACATAGAGCGGACTGAGCGGTACCAGTTAGGACGATGGAAACATAGAGCGGACTGGGCGGTACCAGTTAGGATGATGGAAACATAGAGCGGACTGGGCGGTACCAGTTAGGATGATGGAAACATAGAGCGGACTGGGCGGTACCAGTTAGGATGATGGAAACATAGAGCGGACTGGGCGGTACCAGTTAGGATGATGGACACATAGAGCGGACTGGGCGGTACCAGTTAGGATGATGGAAACATAGAGCGGACTGGGCGGTACCAGTTAGGATGATGGAAACATAGAGCGGACTGGGCGGTACCAGTTAGGATGATGGTAACAGAGCGGACTGGGCGGTACCAGTTAGGACGATGGAAACATAGAGCGGACTGGGCGGTACCAGTTAGGACGATGGAAACATAGAGCGGACTGGGCGGTACCAGTTAGGACGATGGAAACATAGAGCGGACTGGGCGGTACCAGTTAGGATGATGGAAACATAGAGCGGACTGGGCGGTACCAGTTAGGATGATGGAAACATAGAGCGGACTGGGCGGTACCAGTTAGGATGATGGAAACATAGAGCGGACTGGGCGGTACCAGTTAGGATGATGGAAACATAGAGCGGACTGGGCGGTACCAGTTAGGACGATGGAAACATAGAGCGGACTGGGCGGTACCAGTTAGGATGATGGACACATAGAGCGGACTGGGCGGTACCAGTTAGGATGATGGACACATAGAGCGGACTGGGCGGTACCAGTTAGGATGATGGACACATAGAGCGGACTGGGCGGTACCAGTTAGGATGATGGACACATAGAGCGGACTGGGCGGTACCAGTTAGGACGATGGAAACATAGAGCGGACTGGGCGGTACCAGTTAGGACGATGGACACATAGAGCGGACTGGGCGGTACCAGTTAGGACGATGGACACATAGAGCGGACTGGGCGGTACCAGTTAGGATGATGGAAACATAGAGCGGACTGGGCGGTACCAGTTAGGACGATGGAAACATAGAGCGGACTGGGCGGTACCAGTTAGGATGATGGACACATAGAGCGGACTGGGCGGTACCAGTTAGGATGATGGTAACATAGAGCGGACTGGGCGGTACCAGTTAGGATGATGGAAACATAGAGCGGACTGGGCGGTACCAGTTAGGATGATGGTAACATAGAGCGGACTGGGCGGTACCAGTTAGGACGATGGAAACATAGAGCGGACTGGGCGGTACCAGTTAGGACGATGGACACATAGAGCGGACTGGGCGGTACCAGTTAGGACGATGGAAACATAGAGCGGACTGGGCGGTACCAGTTAGGACGATGGAAACATAGAGCGGACTGGGCGGTACCAGTTAGGACGATGGAAACATAGAGCGGACTGGGCGGTACCAGTTAGGACGATGGAAACATAGAGCGGACTGGGCGGTACCAGTTAGGATGATGGAAACATAGAGCGGACTGGGCGGTACCAGTTAGGATGATGGAAACATAGAGCGGACTGGGCGGTACCAGTTAGGATGATGGAAACATAGAGCGGACTGGGCGGTACCAGTTAGGATGATGGACACATAGAGCGGACTGGGCGGTACCAGTTAGGATGATGGAAACATAGAGCGGACTGGGCGGTACCAGTTAGGACGATGGAAACATAGAGCGGACTGGGCGGTACCAGTTAGGACGATGGAAACATAGAGCGGACTGGGCGGTACCAGTTAGGACGATGGACACATAGAGCGGACTGGGCGGTACCAGTTAGGACGATGGAAACATAGAGCGGACTGGGCGGTACCAGTTAGGATGATGGAAACATAGAGCGGACTGGGCGGTACCAGTTAGGATGATGGAAACATAGAGCGGACTGGGCGGTACCAGTTAGGATGATGGAAACATAGAGCGGACTGGGCGGTACCAGTTAGGATGATGGAAACATAGAGCGGACTGGGCGGTACCAGTTAGGATGATGGAAACATAGAGCGGACTGGGCGGTACCAGTTAGGATGATGGAAACATAGAGCGGACTGGGCGGTACCAGTTAGGATGATGGACACATAGAGCGGACTGGGCGGTACCAGTTAGGATGATGGACACATAGAGCGGACTGGGCGGTACCAGTTAGGATGATGGACACATAGAGCGGACTGGGCGGTACCAGTTAGGATGATGGAAACATAGAGCGGACTGGGCGGTACCAGTTAGGATGATGGAAACATAGAGCGGACTGGGCGGTACCAGTTAGGATGATGGACACATAGAGCGGACTGGGCGGTACCAGTTAGGATGATGGACACATAGAGCGGACTGGGCGGTACCAGTTAGGATGATGGACACATAGAGCGGACTGGGCGGTACCAGTTAGGATGATGGACACATAGAGCGGACTGGGCGGTACCAGTTAGGATGATGGAAACATAGAGCGGACTGGGCGGTACCAGTTAGGATGATGGAAACATAGAGCGGACTGGGCGGTACCAGTTAGGACGATGGAAACATAGAGCGGACTGGGCGGTACCAGTTAGGACGATGGAAACATAGAGCGGACTGGGCGGTACCAGTTAGGACGATGGACACATAGAGCGGACTGGGCGGTACCAGTTAGGACGATGGAAACATAGAGCGGACTGGGCGGTACCAGTTAGGACGATGGAAACATAGAGCGGACTGGGCGGTACCAGTTAGGACGATGGAAACATAGAGCGGACTGGGCGGTACCAGTTAGGACGATGGAAACATAGAGCGGACTGGGCGGTACCAGTTAGGACGATGGACACATAGAGCGGACTGGGCGGTACCAGTTAGGACGATGGAAACATAGAGCGGACTGGGCGGTACCAGTTAGGACGATGGAAACATAGAGCGGACTGGGCGGTACCAGTTAGGACGATGGAAACATAGAGCGGACTGGGCGGTACCAGTTAGGACGATGGAAACATAGAGCGGACTGGGCGGTACCAGTTAGGACGATGGAAACATAGAGCGGACTGGGCGGTACCAGTTAGGACGATGGAAACATAGAGCGGACTGGGCGGTACCAGTTAGGATGATGGACACATAGAGCGGACTGGGCGGTACCAGTTAGGATGATGGAAACATAGAGCGGACTGGGCGGTACCAGTTAGGATGATGGACACATAGAGCGGACTGGGCGGTACCAGTTAGGATGATGGAAACATAGAGCGGACTGGGCGGTACCAGTTAGGACGATGGAAACATAGAGCGGACTGGGCGGTACCAGTTAGGATGATGGACACATAGAGCGGACTGGGCGGTACCAGTTAGGATGATGGTAACATAGAGCGGACTGGGCGGTACCAGTTAGGATGATGGAAACATAGAGCGGACTGGGCGGTACCAGTTAGGATGATGGTAACATAGAGCGGACTGGGCGGTACCAGTTAGGACGATGGAAACATAGAGCGGACTGGGCGGTACCAGTTAGGACGATGGACACATAGAGCGGACTGGGCGGTACCAGTTAGGACGATGGAAACATAGAGCGGACTGGGCGGTACCAGTTAGGACGATGGAAACATAGAGCGGACTGGGCGGTACCAGTTAGGACGATGGAAACATAGAGCGGACTGGGCGGTACCAGTTAGGATGATGGAAACATAGAGCGGACTGGGCGGTACCAGTTAGGATGATGGAAACATAGAGCGGACTGGGCGGTACCAGTTAGGATGATGGAAACATAGAGCGGACTGGGCGGTACCAGTTAGGATGATGGAAACATAGAGCGGACTGGGCGGTACCAGTTAGGATGATGGACACATAGAGCGGACTGGGCGGTACCAGTTAGGATGATGGAAACATAGAGCGGACTGGGCCGGTACCAGTTAGGACGATGGAAACATAGAGCGGACTGGGCGGTACCAGTTAGGACGATGGAAACATAGAGCGGACTGGGCGGGTACCAGTTAGGATGATGGACACATAGAGCGGACTGGGCGGGTACCAGTTAGGATGATGGAAACATAGAGCGGACTGGGCGGTACCAGTTAGGATGATGGAAACATAGAGCGGACTGGGCGGTACCAGTTAGGATGATGGAAACATAGAGCGGACTGGGCGGGTACCAGTTAGGATGATGGAAACATAGAGCGGACTGGGCGGTACCAGTTAGGATGATGGAAACATAGAGCGGACTGGCGGTACCAGTTAGGATGATGGAAACATAGAGCGGACTGGGCGGGTACCAGTTAGGATGATGGAAACATAGAGCGGACTGGGCCGGTACCAGTTAGGATGATGGACACATAGAGCGGACTGGGCGGTACCAGTTAGGATGATGGACACATAGAGCGGACTGGGCGGTACCAGTTAGGATGATGGAAACATAGAGCGGACTGGGCGGGTACCAGTTAGGATGATGGAAACATAGAGCGGACTGGGCGGTACCAGTTAGGATGATGGAAACATAGAGCGGACTGGGCGGGTACCAGTTAGGATGATGGACACATAGAGCGGACTGGGCGGTACCAGTTAGGATGATGGACACATAGAGCGGACTGGCGGTACCAGTTAGGATGATGGACACATAGAGCGGACTGGGCGGTACCAGTTAGGATGATGGAAACATAGAGCGGACTGGGCGGGTACCAGTTAGGATGATGGAAACATAGAGCGGACTGGGCGGTACCAGTTAGGGATGATGGACACATAGAGCGGACTGGGCGGTACCAGTTAGGATGATGGAAACATAGAGCGGACTGGGCGGGTACCAGTTAGGATGATGGAAACATAGAGCGGACTGGGGGCGGGTACCAGTTAGGATGATGGAAACATAGAGCGGACTGGGCGGTACCAGTTAGGATGATGGAAACATAGAGCGGACTGGGCGGTACCAGTTAGGATGATGGACACATAGAGCGGACTGGGCGGTACCAGTTAGGATGATGGACACATAGAGCGGACTGGGGCGGTACCAGTTAGGATGATGGAAACATAGAGCGGACTGGGCGGGTACCAGTTAGGATGATGGAAACATAGAGCGGACTGAGCGGTACCAGTTAGGATGATGGAAACATAGAGCGGACTGGGCGGTACCAGTTAGGATGATGGAAACATAGAGCGGACTGGGCGGTACCAGTTAGGACGATGGAAACATAGAGCGGACTGGGCGGGTACCAGTTAGGACGATGGAAACATAGAGCGGACTGGGCGGTACCAGTTAGGACGATGGACACATAGAGCGGACTGGGCGGTACCAGTTAGGACGATGGAAACATAGAGCGGACTGGGCGGTACCAGTTAGGACGATGGAAACATAGAGCGGACTGGGCGGTACCAGTTAGGACGATGGAAACATAGAGCGGACTGGGCGGGTACCAGTTAGGACGATGGAAACATAGAGCGGACTGGGCGGGGTACCAGTTAGGACGATGGACACATAGAGCGGACTGGGCGGTACCAGTTAGGACGATGGACACATAGAGCGGACTGGGCGGTACCAGTTAGGACGATGGAAACATAGAGCGGACTGGGCGGGTACCAGTTAGGACGATGGAAACATAGAGCGGACTGGGCGGTACCAGTTAGGACGATGGAAACATAGAGCGGACTGGGCGGGTACAGTTAGGACGATGGAAACATAGAGCGGACTGGGGCGGTACCAGTTAGGACGATGGAAACATAGAGCGGACTGGGCGGTACCAGTTAGGATGATGGACACATAGAGCGGACCTGGGCGGGTACCAGTTAGGATGATGGAAACATAGAGCGGACTGGGCGGGTACCAGTTAGGATGATGGACACATAGAGCGGACTGGGCGGGTACCAGTTAGGATGATGGAAACATAGAGCGGACTGGGCCGGTACCAGTTAGGATGATGGAAACATAGAGCGGACTGGGCGGTACCAGTTAGGATGATGGACACATAGAGCGGACTGGGCGGTACCAGTTAGGATGATGGAAACATAGAGCGGACTGGGGCGGTACCAGTTAGGATGATGGAAACATAGAGCGGACTGGGCGGTACCAGTTAGGATGATGGAAACATAGAGCGGACTGGGCGGTACCAGTTAGGATGATGGACACATAGAGCGGACTGGGCGGTACCAGTTAGGATGATGGAAACATAGAGCGGACTGGGCGGTACCAGTTAGGATGATGGAAACATAGAGCGGACTGGGCGGTACCAGTTAGGATGATGGACACATAGAGCGGACTGGGCGGGTACCAGTTAGGATGATGGAAACATAGAGCGGACTGGGCGGGTACCAGTTAGGATGATGGAAACATAGAGCGGACTGGGCGGTACCAGTTAGGATGATGGAAACATAGAGCGGACTGGGCGGTACCAGTTAGGATGATGGAAACATAGAGCGGACTGGGCGGTACCAGTTAGGATGATGGACACATAGAGCGGACTGGGCGGTACCAGTTAGGATGATGGACACATAGAGCGGACTGGGCGGTACCAGTTAGGATGATGGAAACATAGAGCGGACTGGGCCGGGTACCAGTTAGGATGATGGAAACATAGAGCGGACTGAGCGGTACCAGTTAGGATGATGGAAACATAGAGCGGACTGGGCGGTACCAGTTAGGATGATGGAAACATAGAGCGGACTGGGCGGTACCAGTTAGGACGATGGAAACATAGAGCGGACTGGGCGGTACCAGTTAGGACGATGGAAACATAGAGCGGACTGGGCGGTACCAGTTAGGACGATGGACACATAGAGCGGACTGGGCGGTACCAGTTAGGACGATGGAAACATAGAGCGGACTGGGCGGTACCAGTTAGGACGATGGAAACATAGAGCGGACTGGGCGGTACCAGTTAGGACGATGGAAACATAGAGCGGACTGGGCGGTACCAGTTAGGACGATGGAAACATAGAGCGGACTGGGCGGTACCAGTTAGGACGATGGACACATAGAGCGGACTGGGCGGTACCAGTTAGGACGATGGACACATAGAGCGGACTGGGCGGTACCAGTTAGGACGATGGAAACATAGAGCGGACTGGGCGGTACCAGTTAGGACGATGGAAACATAGAGCGGACTGGGCGGTACCAGTTAGGACGATGGAAACATAGAGCGGACTGGGCGGTACCAGTTAGGACGATGGAAACATAGAGCGGACTGGGCGGTACCAGTTAGGACGATGGAAACATAGAGCGGACTGGGCGGTACCAGTTAGGATGATGGACACATAGAGCGGACTGGGCGGTACCAGTTAGGATGATGGAAACATAGAGCGGACTGGGCGGTACCAGTTAGGATGATGGACACATAGAGCGGACTGGGCGGTACCAGTTAGGATGATGGACACATAGAGCGGACTGGGCGGTACCAGTTAGGATGATGGAAACATAGAGCGGACTGGGCGGTACCAGTTAGGATGATGGAAACATAGAGCGGACTGGGCGGTACCGGTTAGGATGATGGACACATAGAGCGGACTGGGCGGTACCGGTTAGGATGATGGAAACATAGAGCGGACTGGGCGGTACCGGTTAGGATGATGGAAACATAGAGCGGACTGGGCGGTACCGGTTAGGATGATGGAAACATAGAGCGGACTGGGCGGTACCGGTTAGGATGATGGAAACATAGAGCGGACTGAGCGGTACCGGTTAGGATGATGGTAACATAGAGCGGACTGGGCGGTACCGGTTAGGATGATGGAAACATAGAGCGGACTGGGCGGTACCAGTTAGGATGATGGAAACATAGAGCGGACTGGGCGGTACCAGTTAGGATGATGGACACATAGAGCGGACTGGGCGGTACCAGTTAGGATGATGGAAACATAGAGCGGACTGGGCGGTACCAGTTAGGACGATGGAAACATAGAGCGGACTGGGCGGTACCAGTTAGGACGATGGACACATAGAGCGGACTGGGCGGTACCGGTTAGGATGATGGAAACATAGAGCGGACTGGGCGGTACCGGTTAGGATGATGGAAACATAGAGCGGACTGGGCGGTACCGGTTAGGATGATGGAAACATAGAGCGGACTGAGCGGTACCGGTTAGGATGATGGTAACATAGAGCGGACTGGGCGGTACCGGTTAGGATGATGGAAACATAGAGCGGACTGGGCGGTACCAGTTAGGATGATGGAAACATAGAGCGGACTGGGCGGTACCAGTTAGGATGATGGACACATAGAGCGGACTGGGCGGTACCAGTTAGGACGATGGAAACATAGAGCGGACTGGGCGGTACCAGTTAGGATGATGGAAACATAGAGCGGACTGGGCGGTACCAGTTAGGACGATGGACACATAGAGCGGACTGGGCGGTACCAGTTAGGACGATGGAAACATAGAGCGGACTGGGCGGTACCAGTTAGGACGATGGAAACATAGAGCGGACTGGGCGGTACCAGTTAGGACGATGGACACATAGAGCGGACTGGGCGGTACCAGTTAGGACGATGGAAACATAGAGCGGACTGGGCGGTACCAGTTAGGACGATGGACACATAGAGCGGACTGGGCGGTACCAGTTAGGACGATGGAAACATAGAGCGGACTGGGCGGTACCAGTTAGGACGATGGAAACATAGAGCGGACTGGGCGGTACCAGTTAGGATGATGGAAACATAGAGCGGACTGGGCGGTACCAGTTAGGACGATGGAAACATAGAGCGGACTGGGCGGTACCAGTTAGGATGATGGAAACATAGAGCGGACTGGGCGGTACCAGTTAGGATGATGGACACATAGAGCGGACTGGGCGGTACCAGTTAGGATGATGGAAACATAGAGCGGACTGGGCGGTACCAGTTAGGATGATGGAAACATAGAGCGGACTGGGCGGTACCAGTTAGGATGATGGAAACATAGAGCGGACTGGGCGGTACCAGTTAGGATGATGGAAACATAGAGCGGACTGGGCGGTACCAGTTAGGATGATGGAAACATAGAGCGGACTGGGCGGTACCAGTTGGGATGATGGACACATAGAGCGGACTGGGCGGTACCAGTTGGGATGATGGAAACATAGAGCGGACTGGGCGGTACCAGTTAGGATGATGGACACATAGAGCGGACTGGGCGGTACCAGTTAGGATGATGGACACATAGAGCGGACTGGGCAGTACCAGTTAGGATGATGGAAACATAGAGCGGACTGGGCGGTACCAGTTAGGATGATGGAAACATAGAGCGGACTGGGCGGTACCAGTTAGGATGATGGAAACATAGAGCGGACTGGGCGGTACCAGTTAGGATGATGGAAACATAGAGCGGACTGGGCGGTACCAGTTAGGATGATGGACACATAGAGCGGACTGGGCGGTACCAGTTAGGATGATGGAAACATAGAGCGGACTGGGCGGTACCAGTTAGGATGATGGACACATAGAGCGGACTGGGCGGTACCAGTTAGGATGATGGACACATAGAGCGGACTGGGCGGTACCAGTTAGGATGATGGAAACATAGAGCGGACTGGGCGGTACCAGTTAGGATGATGGACACATAGAGCGGACTGGGCGGTACCAGTTAGGATGATGGAAACATAGAGCGGACTGGGCGGTACCAGTTAGGATGATGGAAACATAGAGCGGACTGGGCGGTACCGGTTAGGATGATGGAAACATAGAGCGGACTGGGCGGTACCGGTTAGGATGATGGAAACATAGAGCGGACTGGGCGGTACCGGTTAGGATGATGGTAACATAGAGCGGACTGGGCGGTACCGGTTAGGATGATGGAAACATAGAGCGGACTGGGCGGTACCAGTTAGGATGATGGAAACATAGAGCGGACTGGGCGGTACCAGTTAGGATGATGGACACATAGAGCGGACTGGGCGGTACCAGTTAGGATGATGGAAACATAGAGCGGACTGGGCGGTACCAGTTAGGATGATGGAAACATAGAGCGGACTGGGCGGTACCAGTTAGGATGATGGAAACATAGAGCGGACTGGGCGGTACCAGTTAGGATGATGGAAACATAGAGCGGACTGGGCGGTACCAGTTAGGATGATGGACACATAGAGCGGACTGGGCGGTACCAGTTAGGATGATGGACACATAGAGCGGACTGGGCGGTACCAGTTAGGATGATGGACACATAGAGCGGACTGGGCGGTACCAGTTAGGATGATGGACACATAGAGCGGACTGGGCGGTACCAGTTAGGATGATGGAAACATAGAGCGGACTGGGCGGTACCAGTTAGGATGATGGAAACATAGAGCGGACTGGGCGGTACCAGTTAGGATGATGGACACATAGAGCGGACTGGGCGGTACCAGTTAGGATGATGGACACATAGAGCGGACTGGGCGGTACCAGTTAGGATGATGGAAACATAGAGCGGACTGGGCGGTACCAGTTAGGATGATGGAAACATAGAGCGGACTGGGCGGTACCAGTTAGGATGATGGAAACATAGAGCGGACTGAGCGGTACCAGTTAGGATGATGGAAACATAGAGCGGACTGAGCGGTACCAGTTAGGATGATGGACACATAGAGCGGACTGGGCGGTACCAGTCCGCTACCTGGACCCGGTCCATCCACCCTTGGGGTGTGACAGCACCCAGCTGGTTCCCGTCCTGCATCTCTTCTCCAACACCGCTGTCTGGTGAAAGTCTGCGGAGCCGGATGAGGTGCAGCTGGGCCGGAGCAGAACAGATCTCCAGAACCGGATCTCGCCGTCTCTGATCTACACGCGTATCATTTCATCTGCTTCTAGTTTCTCCTGATCTGCTTCGTTTGCTCTACAGGCTGCTGTGGTCCAACCTGAGTCCGGCGCCTTCAGGCTATCGCTTGCGGAGGTCGCTGTCTGCGGCCGAACTCCGGTGGGGCTGTGACGTTTCTGATGAGGAGGAGCCTGCCGGGAACAACGTGGAGAAAGGCCTGTTTTTGTCTCCCAAAGAACACATCAAGAACATGTGGAAGGACTTCCAGGTGTCTCCTCTCGGTCACCGCCATTCCTCCTCGTCGCTGCACAGCACGCCGGGGGAGCAGAGGACGGGCCGGAAGAGGAGGGCGAAGCGGCGGCAGGATCACTGGAGGAGCAGAGTTACCGTGCCGCAACCTTTCCACATGACGACGCGGGAAGCCGCGAGGCAGAAGCTCGGCTCGCGGAGGCGCTCAGACGTAGAGCTGCAGAACACAGAGCTGCGCAGGCAGATGGAGCAGCTGAGCGAATGCCAGAGGAAGTTTCGCGCCAGCCCAGTTCCTGCACACGTGCACCTCCCGCTCTACGCAGAGCTGCAGGAGCGCAACGAGGAGCGGCGCAAAACCATGCGGGAACGAGAGGAGCAGCACCTCCAAAGCATCCAGAAGCCGTTCAGCTTTCTGGAGAGGGAGCGGCTGAAGAAGGAGCAGAAGCAGCTGCAGCAGTCTGAGCAGGTCAAAGTTCAGCCCTTCAAGGCCAAACCTGTGCCCAGGTCAGTGTACGCCGCCGCGCTGGGCGAGCACATGAAGGAGGAGCAGCTCTACAGGTCCATAAAGATGCAGATGAGGGCCCAGGAGATGCTGCGCAGCTCCTCGTTGCCCCCCAGCATGCTGACACGCCGGCTCAGCGACCGCAGGAAGGACAAGGAAGAAAGCCCCGAGAGCTTCCCGCACAAGCCGCACATCAACAGGGAGGTGCCCGACTTCGACGCCAGCTACAGACGCTTCCAGAAACACCTGGAGAGGCGGAAGGAGGTGAAGCCCACCACCGCATGCGAGCCCTTCCACCTGAAGACGTCGGAGATCTCGTCGCACCGGGAGCGCATCCTGGCTGACATCCAGAAGGAGCAGAGCAGCCCCCGGACGCTGCGCTGGCCCCACGTCGGCCCCAAGCCGGCCCAGACGCCCAACTCCAGCCTCTGCTCGTCCCTTTCAGGCAGCCTGGAACTGCTGCCCGCCAAAGCCACAGACGCCACCAAGAAGCGGCACGACGCAGTGAGGTACCGCCTCCGCAGCCCAGACGCCGCCACCATTTTAGTGGAGATGGTGAAAACGTGTAGACGTAGCCGTCCCAGCAGCTGTGGAGTTTTTGTGACGCCTCCCCTCCCCGCCACCTCCTCTGCTGCCCGCTAAGAACCCACACCAGCAGCTGACCCTCCCCGACAGCATCCCCTCCTCTCCAAACCCCCCCAGGCCGCCAACACAACTGTCTCCCTGAGCAGAAAGGTGCTGGAGCAGAGGAGGAAGGCTGAGGAGGAGGAGGAGCGATGGAAGGAGAAGCAGCGGCAGAGGGAGAAGAAGCTACAGAGGGTGGTCCTGAAGCGAGCGCAGGCCAACGACCCCCATCTGGCTCTTTCTCAGACCCACCACAGCAAGCTGGACGAGTTCAGGTACGCCCACCGTTACCACCATAGACTGTATATAAAAAGATGGGCGGAGCCTCCGTTACGTCACTCGTAGGTTTCTGAAGAGCTGAATTGAAGCTCGGTGGGCGGTTCCTACCATCACCATCTTGGCAGGGGCATGCGCGTCGTCTCGCCCGGAAAATACAAATATGGGCAAAGAGGTGGAGCTGAGAGGGGGGCTGTGACGTGACATCAAGCGAACTCCGAGCTGTCTGTAGCTAAGAGCTAACCGAGCTAACCTGGAGATAACAGGAGCTAACCAGCTAACGGAGGTAAGCGGGCTAAAGCTAAGTCACGTTGTCAACCGGCTAAAAACCGCGGTGGTTCTACGTTCTTCTTACTTGAAGCGGGAGATCTGGTACCTGTCAATCAAAAGGACACGCCCCTAAATATGCAGAACTTCGAGATTAAATTACTTTTAAACGGGCGAGTTACAAAAAAATTCACTCCCCCCACAGTTGTCATGAAGGTAAACCTGACCTATTAAACCTAACATGGACTTTTGAACCAGGCTGTAAACATGTTTATTCCTGCTGTAAACATGTTTATTCCTGCTGTAAACATGTTTATTTCTGCTGTAAACATGTTTATTTCTGCTGTAAACATGTTTATTTCTGCTGTAAACATGTTTATTTCTGCTGTGAAGTTGGTCTTTTTAACATGGGAGTCTATGGGGATTTGCTCTGTTTTGCAGCCCCTAGTGGATGAAGGGGGAACTGCAGTTTTATGCACTTCCCCTTAGGCTTCACTTTTAAACGCCGGAGGTTCCGTCCATCTTTCAGATGGAGTCTCTGGTTTCCACACCTGCTGCTGGCGATGCGTGACGGCGTACATTTGGCACGTAGCGTGATGACGCTAGGTACCGTGTGCAGGGAGCAGTACGGACCTGACCGCTAGAGGTGCTTCTCGGACTTTGTTGGCGACCACCAGCGTTGCTGTGATTCTTCCTCGCCGTGGCGCAGCGGCAAACACTCGTGTCTAATATTTATCTCCTACTGGTTCCCAAACCGCCACAGAAGTACGACCGACCTTTCCGCTCGCTGCTCGCGCCGCATAGTGCCCCCTAGCGGTGACCTCGAGTACTGAACATTTTGGCTGTTTGCAGCAGGTAGAAAGGCAGCAGAACGTCGCCGTGTGCACACGCCCACACCGCCAGAACATCCGATGTAAATGTGATGTTTCTGCAGGAAACAAGACCTTCAGCGCAGGAAGGAATACCAGCAGGAGATTAAAGAGATGCAGCAGAGAGTGAAGGGACGGCCGCTGCTGCTGGAGCAGGTTGCACAGGTACGGATCCTCTCACCTGCAGGTAGAAACCCGAAACCTTGCTCCGCCTCCTGGCTTCTAACCGGGTTCAGCTGGGTGTGTGTGTGTGTGTGTGTGTGTGTGTGTGTGTGTGTGTGTGTGGCACCGACAGGCCAAACCTGCAGAACACATGTTACTGATGTTCCTGCTGCTTCTGAATGAAGAGTAAACATGACGGGAAGACAGAAAACATAAATGTAGAAGCGCCGTGCGCGGCGAGCACGAGCTCGCCATACACGGACCTGGAGCCACGAGTCCTGCCACCAGGGCGGAACGGCGTGCATGTAGCTGCTGTTTCCCTGCAGCGTGTGCACGTGGGGCTGTCTGGGTTACAGTTGCAGGTTGTTACACGGTGAAGTCCTGACTTACAGCGGCGGCCTCCACGTGGGCCGAGTGAGACCCGGGTAACCCCACCTGGACATGCTGGCCGGGGAGTCAGAATATAAACTAATTCAGCTCGTTTCCAGTTTAAACTGAAATGAAAAGGAAATAAGTGAAGAAAAGCTTCACCAGATACGGGAGTAAAAAACCGAAAAGCTTCTGGTTTCATCAGAAAACCACAAACCGAAGAGTCAGAGACCAGAACCCATGTGACCAGTCTGTTCCCTGCTGGCAGAGAAACGCTAAACAAGCAGCCGAGAAGCGCTACACCGACACGCTGCAGGGATGCCACGTCACCGAGGACTTCATCAGCAGCAAAGCGGCCGAATCGGCCAATCAGAGCAAAGACGACGACTTCAGGTAAATTTAGCAGACATCAGGTTTCATAGTTTCCAGATTTGTGGCGAGTAGAAGCCGGCGTGGAGATGATGTTCGACGTTTTCCTCTCCTCAGGAGCCTGAAAGACGCCGACTCGGACTACGAACCCGTTCTCTACAGGAAGGTCTTCCTGGACGAAGACGACGAGCCTCCTGTTCAGGCGGGACGACGGCGCGATGAGGACGACGGCCAGAAACCGGTGAACCACCATGATGGCGACGGGGACGACGGCGGCAGCGAGCAGCGCTACTCTGACGACAGTTACCGTTACTCAGACGACCACGAGGACTACTCGGACGGCAGCGAGCACGAAGCCGACGGCGGGCGGCAGGAAGCAGAAACGTCCCGCATCAACCAAGGTTTTTAACACGAGAGCAGGAGGCGAGAGCAGGAGGCGAGAGCAGGAGGCGAGGACAGTAGGCGAGAGCAGGAGGCGAGAGCAGGAGGCGAGAGCAGGAGGCGAGAGCAGGAGGCGAGAGCAGGAGGCGAGAGCAGGAGGCGAGAGCAGGAGGCGAGGACAGTAGGCGAGGACAGGAGGCGAGAGCAGGAGGCGAGAGCAGGAGGCGAGGACAGTAGGCGAGAGCAGGAGGCGAGAGCAGGAGGCGAGAGCAGGAGGCGAGGACAGTAGGCGAGAGCAGGAGGCGAGGACAGTAGGCGAGAGCAGGAGGCGAGAGCAGGAGGCGAGAGCAGGAGGCGAGAGCAGGAGGCGAGGACAGTAGGCGAGAGCAGGAGGCGAGGACAGTAGGCGAGAGCAGGAGGCGAGGACAGTAGGCGAGAGCAGGAGGCGAGGACAGGAGGCGAGGACAGGAGGCGAGGACAGGAGGCGAGAGCAGGAGGCGAGAGCAGGAGGCGAGAGCAGGAGGCGAGGACAGGAGGCGAGAGCAGGAGGCGAGAGCAGGAGGCGAGAGCAGGAGGCGAGGACAGGAGGCGAGAGCAGGAGGCGAGGACAGTAGGCGAGAGCAGGAGGCGAGGACAGTAGGCGAGAGCAGGAGGCGAGGACAGTAGGCGAGAGCAGGAGGCGAGGACAGTAGGCGAGAGCAGGAGGCGAGGACAGGAGGCGAGAGCAGGAGGCGAGGACAGGAGGCGAGGACAGGAGGCGAGAGCAGGAGGCGAGAGCAGGAGGCGAGAGCAGGAGGCGAGGGCAGGAGGCGAGAGCAGGAGGCGAGGGCAGGAGGCGAGGGCAGGAGGCGAGGACAGGAGGCGAGGGCAGGAGGCGAGGGCAGGAGGCGAGAGCAGGAGGCGAGGACAGGAGGCGAGAGCAGGAGGCGAGGACAGGAGGCGAGAGCAGGAGGCGAGGACAGGAGGCGAGAGCAGGAGGCGAGGACAGGAGGCGAGAGCAGGAGGCGAGAGCAGGAGGCGAGGACAGGAGGCGAGGACAGGAGGCGAGGACAGGAGGCGAGGACAGGAGGCGAGAGCAGGAGGCGAGGGCAGGAGGCGAGGACAGTAGGCGAGGACAGTAGGCGAGGACAGGAGGCGAGGACAGTAGGCGAGGACAGGAGGCGAGGACAGGAGGCGAGAGCAGGAGGCGAGGACAGGAGGCGAGGGCAGGAGGCGAGGACAGGAGGCGAGGGCAGGAGGCGAGGACAGGAGGCGAGGACAGGAGGCGAGGACAGGAGGCGAGGGCAGGAGGCGAGGACAGGAGGCGAGGACAGGAGGCGAGGACAGGAGGCGAGGACAGGAGGCGAGAGCAGGAGGCGAGGACAGGAGGCGAGAGCAGGAGGCGAGGACAGGAGGCGAGGGCAGGAGGCGAGGACAGGAGGCGAGGGCAGTAGGCGAGGACAGGAGGCGAGGACAGGAGGCGAGGACAGGAGGCGAGGGCAGTAGGCGAGGACAGGAGGCGAGGGCAGTAGGCGAGGACAGGAGGCGAGGACAGGAGGCGAGGACAGGAGGCGAGAGCAGGAGGCGAGGACAGGAGGCGAGGGCAGGAGGCGAGGACAGGAGGCGAGGGCAGTAGGCGAGGACAGGAGGCGAGGACAGGAGGCGAGGACAGGAGGCGAGGACAGGAGGCGAGGGCAGTAGGCGAGGACAGGAGGCGAGGGCAGTAGGCGAGGACAGGAGGCGAGGACAGGAGGCGAGGACAGGAGGCGAGGACAGGAGGCGAGGGCAGTAGGCGAGGACAGGAGGCGAGGACAGGAGGCGAGGACAGGAGGCGAGGACAGGAGGCGAGAGCAGGAGGCGAGGACAGGAGGCGAGGACAGTAGGCGAGGACAGTAGGCGAGGGCAGGAGGCGAGGGCAGGAGGCGAGGGCAGGAGGCGAGGGCAGGAGGCGAGGACAGGAGGCGAGAGCAGGAGGCGAGGGCAGGAGGCGAGGACAGTAGGCGAGAGCAGGAGGCGAGGACAGGAGGCGAGAGCAGGAGGCGAGGGCAGGAGGCGAGAGCAGGAGGCGAGGGCAGGAGGCGAGAGCAGGAGGCGAGGACAGGAGGCGAGAGCAGGAGGCGAGAGCAGGAGGCGAGGGCAGGAGGCGAGGACAGTAGGCGAGAGCAGGAGGCGAGGACAGGAGGCGAGAGCAGGAGGCGAGAGCAGGAGGCGAGGGCAGGAGGCGAGGACAGTAGGCGAGAGCAGGAGGCGAGGACAGGAGGCGAGAGCAGGAGGCGAGAGCAGGAGGCGAGAGCAGAATAAAAGCTGATCCCTCCATCAGTCAGGACTCCTGCTGGAGGAAACATTCAGGATTCCTCTCAGACAAAACCTCCACAGATTGTCGGATTTAAACACAAAGTTCCGACGTTTTATAAGAAACTGTAAAAACTGAGAAGATCTTTCTAGAAAGACTCGGAGAAAAGCTGCAGGAGATTCTGTAAAACAGATATTAACTCTTCCAGGAGGAAAAGCAGCGTTTTTATCTCTTCATGAGGGACGGAGGGAAAACAGGATGTTTGGCGTCATTTATAAACACAAATCATGTTCCATGTGAACTTCTGGCTCATGAAGAGCTTAAAGACAAAGGAGAACGAGCTCTAATGACCTCACAAACGCTGCTGATCACACAAACTACAGCAGGAGCGTCGGCGAGGAAGATCAGAAACACCCCCAACCAGAACGCTGTGATTCGGCCTCCTTTCAGCTGGGAGGCGGACTGGGTTACTCCCACAGCAGCATGCCAGGAACTGGGAAGAGCTCTGCTTCGGGCCGTCAGTCATGTGACTGGCTCCGTGGACGGACCTGAATCCCACTAATGAAGCATAAAAGCAGGCATGGCAGCAGAACGGTGGTGGCAGGAAGGAGCTCCTCCTAATTACAACTTAACAGGAAAACTCTTCATAATTTAGCTTTTGGTCCCAAACTTGTTATTTCATACTCAGTAGAGATGATCCAGGCAAGTTTATTTCCTCTCATTTACATTTATAATCACTGAACAATGTTAAAAGCTCTGAGGGGTTTAATCGGTACGGGTGTCAGGGTTAGGTATAAAAGAAGCATCCAAAGAGGCGGAGTTTATCCAAGCCAGGATGACATGAGGTTATCTCACAGGGACATTTTTACGTTGTGAGTTTTTGTTTGTTTTTATTGAGAAATATTTATTGATTAACTGACAGTCAAACTGTTGCTGCAGCCGGTGATGGCTGCTGGCAGGAATGACTTCCTGTACCTGAAGAAGCCTCTGACTGAACACATTCTGTTGTTTTCTCAACCCACTTACAGAAGAGATGGAAGATATTCATCACATTGTGCCAAAATGTTTCAGAGGAATCATCAATAAATCCCCAAAATTTTCATTTCAACACAAGATCGATGAGAATTTTCCCGTTTCAACAGATCAGGTTTTGTTTGAGGAGCAAACCCAGAAATCTGTCACTGGATTAATGTGTTCATCACCAGATCGCTCTGTATTTACCTCCACTGTGAAGAGAAGATGACTCGACAGAAATAAAGTTATGAAAAAAGTCTGCTCCTGCTTTGATGTTCCTTCCAGAAATGTTTTCTAAATGCAGCGGCTTGGTTTTCTACTGGCGTACGACTAAACTTCCCGTTTGTTAAAACCTGCAGAAGAAACCAGGAAAACATCTTTAATCTGCTGAAACGCCTCCAACCTTCCAGGCTTCAGATGGAGACGCGCCTCAGCGGGACGTCAGAGACTCCTGGAACGTTGCTACAAAACATCTGCAGGCGACTTATCCAGGAAGAAAACATCCCACACACAGGGATAGACTGGACATCTGGGGGAGCGGCCATTTCCCTGCTGGTCTGACTGGTTTTTACTGGTGGATAAAAGTGTTTCTTCATGTGAAGCCATGAAAGCGTGACTTCTCTCTTCTTCAACTGGAACAAACACGCAGCAACGTCTGCATGGTTTCTGACTGTAGACGCCTATCTGTGGAGGTTTACGTGGACATCCAGGCTTCCTGACCTCCTCAGGTCCTCCCAACATGTGCCAGTCTACGGTCCAGGACCGTGCAGAACGTACCTTAACCAGTTTGCCAGAACCGTCCAAGCTGACCTCCTCCGCCAACTCCGCTTTGCCGAGCATCTGCGGAGTGAAGTGGTCGATGTGGGCGATGGGCTTGGTACCAATAGTCTGATGAGGAAAAGGAAACTTCATTTTACTTTGAAATAGTTTCATTAGACAAGAATGTTCTGCAGAGAATTACTTTTAACAATAAGGACAATCAACAACTGGAGAAGCAATAGTAACCAGCGGAGAACCCCAAGGCTCCATGTTGGGGCTCCTGCCGTTCCACATCTGGGATTAACATATAAACTACATGAGTCAATCATAGAATTTACATGTGATACACATGAAATACATAGTAAATCACGTGTCAAACTCACGTGATTCACATGAGTAACATGCATAAATTACCAAAAGGGTCTATCTTACACAATCCAAGTCTATTAGGAATAAAATATTGGCTTAAAGGTGGAGTATGTAAGATTTTCAATATTTTCAAAATGAATTAACTAATAAAATAACTACAATCATAAGTTTTTTGAACATGTAGTTTCCAGTCTGTCCATATTTGATGCGTTATTGAATTACAAGTTTAATTAATTTTTTACTGGTATGCAAACATTTAAGAAGGGTCTTTGTCATTAATTAAACTTGTAATTTAATAATGCATCAAATATGAACAGACTGGAACCTACATGTTTAAAAAAATATTGAATTATGATTGTAGTTATTTTATTTGTAATTTATTTAGAAAATATTGAAAATCTTACATACTCCACCTTTAAGTGATTAATAAATCACTCTGTTGTATTTTCGTAATAATTATGCATCACAGTATTTCGTCTTTTTTAAGAAGTAATGTTCAATAAAGTTTGCAGTTTAAAAAAAAAAGTCCAGTTTGTGATTATGTATGACGACAGGAGTGACGTACATCCAATCAGATCTTTACTGGGCGGGGACTGCGCCTGCGGCGACATTTGACGCGCAGGCGCAGTGGGGCGGTGTGTTGAACGAACAGACCTGCAAACATCAAAACATCTTTGCTGCTCAGCAGTATGAAAGAAGAGAATCTGAAATAAAACACGTCTCTTTCACTTCGTTAGAATGACCCGGAATACAACCTGAAATGTGAATGTTATCTTAACGTTTAATCAACAAGTGGACCTGAAAGATCTCTGGCTTCTCCGTTAGCATGCCGATCTGCTGCTAGCCTGATGGGAATCTGATGTAAAGCTGAAACTAACTCCCCTGGTCGGGTCGTAAACGTCTCATCTGGAACTTTCCAGTGGAAATGTGTTCAGAAAGCCAACAAGTTGTTCATAGCACCTGACAGCTAAAGGCTAACGCTTGCGTTTATTGAGATTTTTGGTACATCGGGCTTCCGTCCGCAGCACCGCTAGCTCTGGTTTACAGCAATGGCACTTTCTGGGTAAGTATTTCAGAAATACTTAATGTTACGGTGTTTAGTATTGGATTAAGTCGTTTAATTAGATTTGACGAGTTAAACTACTTTTTTGGTATTAACAAATGACAAACTTAAGAACTGTCCGTCATTTAGGCTGCAGTTCACGAGGTTGGCCTTTTGGAGGCGCTGTTTCATCTGTTTACTGTTTATCTTCAATCTTTCTAATTTCTGCTCAAATTTAAAATTAATATAATAATAAGACATATTTTCACACCCAAAGCCTTTAACAGACTCACTGGAAACTCAGGTTGTAGGCTTTTGTTCTTTTTATTTTATTTTATTTTTTTTAATTCGGTTGATTTATCACCAGTATCTGATGGATTTCTGAGGTTTAAGTTTGATCAGGTTTACTCTTTTCTGCAGGTATCCAGACAAACAGCAGTTTAACTTTAGTCTGAAACTGGACACAAACTGTTGGACCACGTTGTCAATTCCTTGTACCTTGATAATAAAACCCAGGTGAGGTAGCATCAGCTACACACCTATAGATATGTTTAGGATATGCACAGAACACCTGCATTAGTCCTGTTAACACACACCACGAGGTTATTTCTATATTTCTGCCATCATGTGTTCATAAATATTTGTTTAAAGGCAATCATTGGATAATCAGGATGTTAAAATGTAATAATAAGGAAATATTGACCTGCAACAGCTACAACTTAAATTTAATCAACTTAAAATTGATTTCTGAAGGATACAGACTTATTGTGGAGAAACAGCGGCCAGTTAGCATCCAGATACTCTAGATTAGATTAGACAAACTCTTTACTGAACAGAATATACCAAAAGCAGCATAACAAGGACTGGTGGGGCTAGAAAACACTAAATATAATATAAAACCAACAAGGCATTAAAAAGCAGCAAAAACATATTTATTTATTTATTAAAAAGGGAAATAGTTGTTGACTGCAGTCGTGTTTTTTCAAAATTTCTCTTGTTTTTCCTTAAAGACGCACAAGCTCACGTTGCGACCTTGAAGATGCAGTGAACTTGTTTAGTACGGACAAGCAGGTCTGCAGAGCCGACTGACATGCAGAGGAGGGAGGTCAGCCGCTTGGTTCAGGTGTGTTGGAGCACCTAAAAGTTGTAGGACAGTGGCTCTTTAAGGGGACGGACCGGTCCGTCTCCATAAAAAGTCCCCTTAAAGCATGCCTAGCATTTATGTTCCTGCCTCACTTCACAGCTGCATTTCTGTCATTTAACAATAAGAAATAATCATTTTTGTACTTTCACGAATCAAAGTTGAATCGGTTCGTGTTGAATGGCGATGAATCGATTAAACAGGGAAATAAGCTCAGTGGTTGTTTCAGAAGAACAGATAAACACAGCTGAGGAGGTTCATCTGGTAAGAAGAGTTGGTTAAAGATGAATTTTTTTATTGACTACAGAGAAACGTCCATCTGAAAGGAGGGAAGATCAGCTGTCGGGATGTTTTCAGCTTCAGAATTTCACGTTTATCAGAAATGAAAGTTGAAATCAGTCCGTCAGCTTTTAACTCCTGGTTTTCTCTTCATGCTCTGCTCCAACAACAGTTTGATGTGTTTTTCTAGAGGCGGTTTGGTCTGCATGGTTGGAGATTTTCAGCTGGAAAGTTCACCACGAAACCAGGAAGGAGACGTGGGAGGTCAGACACGAGGAAAGTCCGTCCTCTCCGAGCCGCTTCGTCTTCCAGCATCCAGCTGAAGGTGTTGGTTCACCGTCACGCGTCCATGTGTGTATTCCAGTCTTCCCATCGACGAGGCCAGCAGGGAACAAGTTCTCTCCAGTTTACCCACAGAGTCTGAAGCTCTCACTTCGTCTCCGGTTTGCCGTCTGGACGTGAAGTGGAACGGCAGCAGCCAGCGATGCTAACCGACAGCTTCCCGCTACGATCCAGCACGTCGTTTCAACACGCAGCCGATTGGCTGACTGCCGTTACAATCACACGACGTGTTTGTCCATGAGACGCAGCTGATGGTTCCTCTGCGGTGGAGTTAAAGCTTTTACTCAGCAAGTCTGAGTTTCTGCTGAAAAGCGTCAGCATGGTGGTCGCCGCTGCCTTCAGATGTCTGCTCTGGTCATCCTCAACCTTCTCCAGCTGCCGGAGGAGACGTGGGATTAACTGGAACCAGCCTGAATAGCGACGACGCGTCAACGGCCAGCATGTCGCGTCGATAAGTCGCAGAGAATCCCTTCAGCCGCGACGTCAGACGGTCGGATTCTTTTTCTTTCATACCTGCAAGAACTGAATCTTATTTATAATCTCCTCTCTGTCAACATGTAAAATAAGCTTCAGTGATGCTAAACTGTCTGAGTGCTACGAATAAATAAAGTTTGCTGTTTTTACAAAACATCTGACGTCTTTCTTCGTATTTATTACCTGCTGAACATGTTTGACAGAAAACATGCCAGCACTGGACGTGTTCCGCAGCGACACAAACCTGCTAATCTCAGCTCAGGAGCTTTCAGACGCCATCAACGTATTTACAAAGCACTTTAATGGCAACAAATAACGTGATGAACATCAAAGATTCGTCAAACTAAAGCATAATTATAACTATTAAAATATAATAAATGCAGTGAAAAAAGGTAATAAAACTAAAACTAAAAAGCAAATAAGTCTCAATAGGTTGAATGGCAGTACCAACATTTTTCCTTTCCATACCATAACATTAGTTTCTGGTACTTTTTCTTCGATGTAGAAAATTTTAATAACGTTAAAAGTAAACAAAAACTTCATGATTGATTATATAGGAATATGAACAAAACCCATTAAAGTAATATGGTAAATATAACAACCTGCAATAAACCAACAAAATATCAAAACAAAACCTCATCAGTAACAGCATCATCTGACGAGCTGCCGTCATTATCTGTCATGTATGATGAAATGTAAGCCGAGCATCGGTACCGTCTCATACCAGCTGCTTTATTTGGGGATAAAAAGCAAACAATTGGGACGAAAGTCATCTTCAAGGGAAAAACCAGTCCAGAACAGAGCCATCTATCAGACCTAAACCAGTCCAGAACAGAGCCATCTATCAGACCTAAACCAGTCCAGAACAGAGCCATCTATCAGACCTAAACCAGTCCAGAACAGAGCCATCTATCAGACCTAAACCAGTCCAGAACAGAGCCATCTATCAGACCTAAACCAGTCCAGAACAGAGCCATCTATCAGACCTAAACCAGTCCAGAACAGATCCATCTATCAGACCTAAACCAGTCCAGAACAGAGCCATCTATCAGACCTAAACCAGTCCAGAACAGAGCCATCTATCAGACCTAAACCAGTCCAGAACAGAGCCATCTATCAGACCTAAACCAGTCCAGAACAGAGCCATCTATCAGACCTAAACCAGTCCAGAACAGACCCATCTATCAGACCTAAACCAGTCCAGAACAGAGCCATCTATCAGACCTAAACCAGTCCAGAACAGATCCATCTATCAGACCTAAACCAGTCCAGAACAGACCCATCTATCAGACCTAAACCAGTCCAGAACAGATCCATCTATCAGACCTAAACCAGTCCAGAACAGACCCATCTATCAGACCTAAACCAGTCCAGAACAGATCCATCTATCAGACCTAAACCAGTCCAGAACAGAGCCATCTATCAGACCTAAACCAGTCCAGAACAGAGCCATCTATCAGACCTAAACCAGTCCAGAACAGACCCATCTATCAGACCTAAACCAGTCCAGAACAGAGCCATCTATCAGACCTAAACCAGTCCAGAACAGACCCATCTATCAGACCTAAACCAGTCCAGAACAGAGCCATCTATCAGACCTAAACCAGTCCAGAACAGAGCCATCTATCAGACCTAAACCAGTCCAGAACAGACCCATCTATCAGACCTAAACCAGTCCAGAACAGAGCCATCTATCAGACCTAAACCAGTCCAGAACAGAGCCATCTATCAGACCTAAACCAGTCCAGAACAGAGCCATCTATCAGACCTAAACCAGTCCAGAACAGAGCCATCTATCAGACCTAAACCAGTCCAGAACAGAGCCATCTATCAGACCTAAACCAGTCCAGAACAGAGCCATCTATCAGACCTAAACCAGTCCAGAACAGAGCCATCTATCAGACCTAAACCAGTCCAGAACAGACCCATCTATCAGACCTAAACCAGTCCAGAACAGAGCCATCTATCAGACCTAAACCAGTCCAGAACAGAGCCATCTATCAGACCTAAACCAGTCCAGAACAGACCCATCTATCAGACCTAAACCAGTCCAGAACAGAGCCATCTATCAGACCTAAACCAGTCCAGAACAGAGCCATCTATCAGACCTAAACCAGTCCAGAACAGAGCCATCTATCAGACCTAAACCAGTCCAGAACAGAGCCATCTATCAGACCTAAACCAGTCCAGAACAGAGCCATCTATCAGACCTAAACCAGTCCAGAACAGAGCCATCTATCAGACCTAAACCAGTCCAGAACAGAGCCATCTATCAGACCTAAACCAGTCCAGAACAGAGCCATCTATCAGACCTAAACCAGTCCAGAACAGAGCCATCTATCAGACCTAAACCAGTCCAGAACAGAGCCATCTATCAGACCTAAACCAGTCCAGAACAGAGCCATCTATCAGACCTAAACCAGTCCAGAACAGAGCCATCTATCAGACCTAAACCAGTCCAGAACAGAGCCATCTATCAGACCTAAACCAGTCCAGAACAGAGCCATCTATCAGACCTAAACCAGTCCAGAACAGAGCCATCTATCAGACCTAAACCAGTCCAGAACAGAGCCATCTATCAGACCTAAACCAGTCCAGAACAGAGCCATCTATCAGACCTAAACCAGTCCAGAACAGAGCCATCTATCAGACCTAAACCAGTCCAGAACAGAGCCATCTATCAGACCTAAACCAGTCCAGAACAGAGCCATCTATCAGACCTAAACCAGTCCAGAACAGAGCCATCTATCAGACCTAAACCAGTCCAGAACAGACCCATCTATCAGACCTAAACCAGTCCAGAACAGACCCATCTATCAGACCTAAACCAGTCCAGAACAGACCCATCTATCAGACCTAAACCAGTCCAGAACAGAGCCATCTATCAGACCTAAACCAGTCCAGAACAGAGCCATCTATCAGACCTAAACCAGTCCAGAACAGAGCCATCTATCAGACCTAAACCAGTCCAGAACAGAGCCATCTATCAGACCTAAACCAGTCCAGAACAGAGCCATCTATCAGACCTAAACCAGTCCAGAACAGAGCCATCTATCAGACCTAAACCAGTCCAGAACAGAGCCATCTATCAGACCTAAACTAGTCTAGAACAGAGCCACCTGTGGGACCTAAACCAGTCTAGAACAGAGCCATCTATGGGACCTAAACCAGTCTAGAACAGAGCCACCTGTGGGACCTAAACCAGTCTAGAACAGAGCCACCTGTGGGACCTAAACCAGTCTAGAACAGAGCCATCTAAGGGACCTAAACCAGTCTAGAACAGAGTCACATATGGGACCTAAACCAGTCTAGAACAGAGCCATCTAAGGGACCTAAACCAGTCTAGAACAGAGCCACCTGTGGGACCTAAACCAGTCTAGAACAGAGCCACCTGTGGGACCTAAACCAGTCTAGAACAGAGCCATCTAAGGGACCTAAACCAGTCTAGAACAGAGCCACCTGTGGGACCTAAACCAGTCTAGAACAGTCACATATGGGACATAAACCAGTCTAGAACAGAGTCACATATGGGACCTAAACCAGTCTAGAACAGAGTCACATATGGGACCTAAACCAGTCCAGAACAGAGTCACATATGGGACCTAAACCAGTCCAGAACAGAGTCACATATGGGACCTAAACCAGACCAGAACAGAGCCACCTATGGGACCTAAACCAGTCTAGAACAGAGCCATCTATGGGACCTAAACCAGTCTAGAACAGATCCACCTATGGGACCTAAACCAGTCTAGAACAGAGCCACCTATGGGACCTAAACCAGTCCAGAACAGAGCCACCTATGGGGCCTAAACCAGTCTAGAACAGAGCCACCTATGGGACCTAAACCAGTCTAGAACAGAGCCATCTATGGGACCTAAACCAGTCCAGAACAGAGCCACCTATGGGACCTAAACCAGTCCAGAACAGAGCCACCTATGGGACCTAAACCAGTCCAGAACAGAGCCACCTATGGGGCCTAAACCAGTCTAGAACAGAGCCACCTATGGGACCTAAACCAGTCCAGAACAGAGCCACCTATGGGACCTAAACCAGTCTAGAACAGAGCCATCTATGGGACCTTAACCAGTCCAGAACAGAGCCATCTATGGGACCTAAACCAGTCCAGAACAGAGCCACCTATGGGGCCTAAACCAGTCTAGAACAGAGCCACCTATGGGACCTAAACCAGTCCAGAACAGAGCCACCTATGGGGCCTAAACCAGTCTAGAACAGAGCCATCTATGGGACCTTAACCAGTCCAGAACAGAGCCACCTATGGGACCTAAACCAGTCTAGAACAGAGCCACCTATGGGACCTAAACCAGTCCAGAACAGAGCCACCTATGGGGCCTAAACCAGTCTAGAACAGAGCCACCTATGGGACCTAAACCAGTCCAGAACAGAGCCACCTATGGGGCCTAAACCAGTCTAGAACAGAGCCATCTATGGGACCTTAACCAGTCCAGAACAGAGCCACCTATGGGACCTAAACCAGTCTAGAACAGAGCCATCTATGGGACCTTAACCAGTCCAGAACAGAGCCACCTATGGGACCTAAAGGGGGTGAATGATGGACACCAAGTGCCAACTCTCTCTGTAGCTAAGAGCTAACCAAGCTAACCCAGAGATTAAGGGAGCTAACCAGCTAATGGAGGTAGGTGAGCTAAAGCTAAGTCATGCTATTAGCTGGCTAAAAACACTGGTTGTGCTACACTTTTCCTTCTTGCAGACGGATATCTTGTACCTGTCAATCAAAAGACAGACCTCTAATTATTCAGATTAAATAACACCTGAACGGATACACAAAAATCCTCCTCAGTTATCATGACCTATTAAACCTAAAATATTTTTTGTACCAGGTACTTTATTTATGCTGTGAAGTTGGTCTTTTTTACATGGGACTCCATGGGATTTTCTCTGTTCTGGAGCCCCTAGTGGATGAAGAGGGAACTGCAGTTGGCACTAAAACGGGTTTTACTTTTCACCTCCCAAGGCTGGCGCCTGCTAGTAACTTAGTGATATATGACCATAGACCATATACAGTCAATGTATATAACTTAGAAGTATGTAAGTTATTAAATGAAAATGAAAAATACTTTATTAATCCCCAAAAAGAAATTCAGTATAATAGCAGATAATTAGATAATTAACATGAGGAGTTCTTGTTCTGATGGAAAGCAGTGGTTGGAGGCTTGTTAACAACCCTCCAGTTTAGTTTTAGTTAAATAGTAAAAAACGGTGCGAGTTATTCATCATATCTTATAATTTTTTTGTTTTATTATTATTTATAACTTCAATTCTTTTACAGAATTTACAAGTCTTCAAAAAGAAAAAAAACAACAAAAGAGAATTGTACAAAAAGCAAAAAGGGACATAGGACACTAATGAAAAGAGAAAGTTGCTATTAACAAATAAAAAATAAAGAAAAATAAATAAATAAAAGGGTAAATGCGAGTTACAGAATTAAATTATATTTGTTACAAATATCTTTTTTTTTGCCTTTTTGTTGTTGTTGAGTCTGAGATTGTATCAAGATACATTTTAACTTCTGTTATAAAGAGATTAAAAAGTGGTTTTCTATGCATTACTTTACTTTTGTAAATGTGAAACAGGATCAGGTTGATAAGATATATGACAGTAGAATCTTTCTTCTTGAAATCTGTGATACCAAACAAAACATTTTCAAGATACAGAAGGAAACTTGGTTTGATGTAGTGGAGATCAGTGCAACAATGTCCTTCCAGAAGTTCTGTGAGTATATACATTTCCAAAAAGGTGAGTCGAAGTCTCTGGGTGAAGTTTACAAAAGGAACAAGAGACATCAACCTCAGTTTTGAATCTCTGAAAATAGTGCTTGGTTGGATACAATCTGTGGATTAAACATATCTTATCATGGGTCTCAGCACCTTTAACTCTTTTGCCCTTGAGGTCATTTGAGTGTGAAGAGATGCAGAGCTATCGCGAGATTTCCGAAGTTTAACGTCGGACAGAGCCGAGAGGTTCCGGAAAGTCCCGAACCTCCGACCAGCTTGGACCGACCCCCTCCCTTCCTTTTTCAACATGGCTGCCGTGTCTACTTTCTCAAGTATCGTTCAGATTGGCGACTGATTCGACTTAAAACCCTGCAGTGCCTCTTATCTGTTGGAAAACATCCCTGTCGTTTGGATGCAAATCACGTCGTCCAGCTGGCTGTTTCCGCAGGATCATTCTCCAGCGGGCTAACCTGAACACATCACTCCCTCCTCTGGGCCTTTTTAACCCAAAAACAACCAGCCAGCACTCACCAGCTGTTCCCAGGGCCATGGTTTGACTTGGTGCTCTCAGTTCATGAACAATGTGTGAGAACTGCGCCGAGCTGGTGGAGGTTTTAAATGAAAGTAAGTGAATATTTTTGTTTCGCTGCATGGTGTTAGCATCAGGTGTTAGCATCTCTGCAGCTTGATGTGTTAGCATGCTGGAAAGCTAAACATGACCAGTCTTTTTCCCCCTTTTTCAACCTGCCTCCACCTACAGGCTGTTAAACCATAAAACTGTGACATAAATCGAACTGTGTATGTTGCAATGGGCGACATGTTTCTCAGGTGATGCATGTTGATCCCATTCTCCAGCCCTGCAGTCAGTTTTTGGGCCTCGGATCGCCTGAAATCTGGTCAGAAATCCTCCGTTTCTCCATCACTTTTCTGCGTGACATTGAGGTTGTGAGTTAATATACCCCAGCACCGTTAAGCATTGGATACAGCATAGATGGGGAAAGATGCTGATGTTGTTCCAGCAGGGATTTGGAAGATGGGAAGCTATGTTAGCAGCTAGGTTAGCATGTGGAGCTACCTGGCTACAGGCTGACTTTGTTTGATGTGTTTGTCAGGTCAGTCTGCTAGCTGTCCACTCCACTCACATCCATTGTTTTCCTCTCATTCTCAACTCGGAAAGGCCTGCTAACGCGTAGCAATGCTCTCTGTTGACATTACAACGCGAACAGAGGCGTTTTTAGAATATTTTGACGAATGCTTGAAACGTTACTTAAGCTAGCAGTTGCTAAGCTAGCTCTGAAGATTTATGGCTGCAGACACATTTTAGTCACAAGCATGTCGATGATCCTCAGCTGCTTGGGTTTGTTCTTTTACATGGTATATTTTCATATATGATCTGTCATACCTGTTTGCTTTAGTAACATGTGTAATGTTTGCAGTAAAACACAAATTCCCCAACTGGTCTCATGTCAAGTTAACATAGCCGTTACTGCTAAAAGTTAGCAATTAATCTGAACATGCTACACTTAATATATAACTGATTTTGTTTATATTTGATTGAGAAAAGTCTTCTCAAATGATTCACATCCTTCACAGTAGTCAATGTGAAAGTCCTGATTGGCTTTACAGGAATCAAAAGTTTCTGGCAGGTTTTTTTCACCTCTTTCTGGGTGATTTTCACCACAAATCCTCTGTGACGAGCTCCAAGTCTGAAGACCTTCTTGCCATCACCCACTTCTGGTGTATTTTTAGTCATTTTTATGCAGAAATGTCCAGTACTGCCTGAGGCCAAATTTTCTGCGGACCGTCTAACGATGAGATTCTATTCTATTCTACAGTCATTTAGCAGACGCTTTTATCCAAAGTGACTTACTTATGAGTCAGAACAACAGATACTCGACATACTTAGTTTTCATGGTGCCATGAAAAGCTCTGTGGGATTAGATAATTGTCCTTTTTTTATGGAAAGAGGAGACAGAATCATCAACAGTTTCGGTTATTTCTGCATCGTAGGGAGGTCAGGCAGCCTGGATGTGAACCTCCACAGAGAGGCGTCTTCAGCAGCGGAATGAGAACGATGCCAGACAGTTGTTTTGTGTTCGACCGTTCCGGTTAAAGGGGAGAGGACTCACATTTTAATGGCTTTATGTGAAGAAACAGCAGCGATCTGCTGAGTTGTATCAACCAGTGAGACCAGTAAAAATCCATCAGACCAGCAGGAACACCAGATGTCCAGTCCAGTTTCTTTTCATGTCCAGCTTTGGCCATTTTGTACCAGACGTTCCATCAGCAGAACTTGACACATAAACCAGTATTTTCCTCAGGTCCCGTCAGAGGAACAGAAACTGGTTTTTAATCTGTTGATCAGAAACGGGACGAGAACTGCAGGTCTCTGATGTCCTGCTGATACCTGATTGACAGCTCCATCTGAAGCTCCGGTCCTCGAGGGCTGCTATCCTGCAGGTTTTTGTTTCCCTGCTCCAACACAGCTGAGTGAAATGAATTGTTGTGAAAACACTGACAGGAAGCTGTTGGAGCCATTTGATGTGAATCAGGTGTGTTGGAGCAGGGAGACCTGCAGGTTACCCTCTGCCTTGAAGGTTCTGATGACTGGGTCATTGTCCTGGAAACAGGTGTGTCCGGATCCGCCTCCCTTCATCCAGCATCCTGGTTCCAGCTGTTCTCCATCCTGGATCAGAACCAGCAGCAGAAACTTCTTTGGCTGCTGGACGCCGGGATGGAGACGACTTTCCTCCCAGTAAATCCTGCTGCAGGGCTCCAGGATGAAGATCCTGACCAGTAGAGCACTCATCCTGTCCACAGAAAGACCAGAAATAAAATTCACCAGCGAGGTGTTTTAATGTCTCATTTTTACCTGCTAAACTGTGTTTGTGTGGGAGTTTCACCCCACAGAGATCAGCTGTTTGACTCGTCACGTTGTCTAGAACAGGGATCCCCAACCCTGGTCCTCCAAGAGCACAATTGGGGGATCCCTAGTCTCAGAGGTTTGTATCACAGCAGAGAACCGAAGCCATCGAGAACAGAGACGCCCAAAATCAGCTTCTCCTGTGAAGATTCTGCTGAATTCAGATGTTTATTACCACTTGTTTACTAATTCTATATATTTGTCAACGTGTGAAAAAATAAAGATACTAAAGATGGTGAATTTCATTATTTAAGATTTATCTGTATAAATGGTTTAATTTTGACAGCCTGGTGAAAAATGAATGGAATGGGAACGATGTGCTGCCCCAAGTGGAGGAGTTCCTGTATGTCGGGGTTCAGGATGGAGCGTGACATTGATCGGTGGATCGGTGCGGCGTATATAGTAATGCAGTCTCTGCATCGGTCTGTTCGACTGACCGTTTGATTAACCGGTCAGTCTACATTCCTGCCTTTACCGATGGTCACCAGCTATGGACCTAAATTACCGGAACACGAATACAGGTGGCAGAAATAAGTTTCTGCCTCGACCGGACCCTCCATGAGAAACTAATTATTTTATAAATCTTTGTCAATTGGCAGTTTTAGGGGTTTGTAAACCAGGATTTTCATAAAGGAAGTCGTTCTTTATCACCAACAGGACATAAAATATGTCTTTTATTTGAAATAGAGCTGAACTGATTTGGAAAGTGTGAAATCCATAATGTTGTTCCTGTTCTGGATGGTCGTATCCAGAACAGGCTTCAAGGTGATTCTGCTCCACCATCCGGCGGCTCAGGAGAGGGAAGCAGTGCTCCGTCAACACTGTGTACAGTGGAGGTGGGGAGCTGCTGACCTCAACTCGGGACGTTGTGGGTCGGTGGAAGGAAAACTTTAAAGACCTCCTCAATCCTACCAACACGTCTTCCGATGAGGAAGCAGAGCTGGTGGACTCAGGGGGGGACTCTCCTATCTCTGGGGCTGAAGTCACTGAGGTGGTTAAAAAGCTCCTTGGCGGCAAGGCCCCGGGGGTGGATGAGATCCGCCCAGAGTTCCTTAAAGGGTTCCTATGATGGTATTTTAAGTTTTCTGAGCTTTCTACAGTGTTACAGTGTTGAATCCTCATCAGACATGTGAACAGCACTGTTTTTTTATCACCTAAATGCATGTTTGAGTTTGAGTAAAACACGTCATTTTAGAGAGTTTTTTCTACTTGGAAATCCTTGTGACGTCCCGGGGGATAAGGTTCGGTGATTGGTTACCTTCTACTGGTTAACAAGGGCATGTACAAATACATCAGGCGGGTGGAAAACGTGGGATAAAGTTATTTCCAACGATGGCTGGTGAGTTTACCAAAGAGAGACATCCTGCTGCATTCGTTGCTGTGGGTTGCTGTTTTCCACTTCGTTTTAGGCTCTGATTCAGGTTCCAACATGTAGGGCTGGATGCTATGTGTTGACATGGTATTTTGTTTTTTTATTGAGTTCATATGAGCCTAATCCTTCTGTTTATGAGATGTTACAATGACGGTGAAAGCAGGTGCGGTGCGCGCTCTCGATGTAGTGCAGTGGCAGGAGGCGGGGCGTAATGCGGAAGAGTCTCAATCCACTCGTTTTGCCCGCAGGCTGATCTGACAGCCTACGGAGAGGGTCGGTCTGAAGTAAATAAAGCCATTTGTGACAATAGCTCCATCAATCCCAGCCCTTCTGGGCTCAGAAATAAAAATAAATTAGCCTGAAATGCACAGAATAGTTCCACTTTAAGGCTCTGGATGCTGTGGGGCTGTCCTGGCCCTGGTTCTCCTTCTTAAAAAGGGGGACCGGAGGGTGTGTTTTAATTAAAGGGGAATCACACTCCTCAGCCTCCCTGAGCCTCCCAGCACTCCCGGATAGTCGAATCCCGGATTGAGGAGGAGCAGTGTGGTTTTCGTCCTGTCGCGGAACAGTGGACCAGCTCTATACCCTCTTTGGGGTCCTGGAGGGGGCATGGGAGTTTGTCCAACCAGTCTACATGTGCTTTGTGGACCTGGAGAAGGCATTCGACCGTGTCCCCTGGGGGCTCCTGTGGGGGGTACTCCGGGAGTATGGGGTACCGGACCCCCTTGTACGAGCTGTCCGGTCCCTGTACGACAGGTGTCAGAGCTTGGTCCGCATTGCCGGTAGTAAGTCGGATTCGTTTCCGGTGAGGGTTTGACTCCGCCAAGGCTGCCCTTTATCACCGATTCTGTTCATAATTTATATGGACAGAATTTCTAGGTGCAGCCGAGGTGTTGAGGGGATCAGACTTGGTGGCCTCAGGATTGAGTCCCTGCTTTTTGCGGATGACGTGGTCCTGTTGGCTTCATCTGGTGGTGATCTCCAGCTCTCACTTGAGCGATTCGCGGCCGAGTGTGAAGCGGCTGGGATGAGAATCAGCACCTCCAAATCTGAGACCATGGTCCTCAGCCGGAATAGGGTGGATTGCCCTCTCCGGGTCGGGAGTCAGGTCCTGCCTCAAGTGGAGCAGTTTAAATATCTCGGGGTCTTGTTCACGAGTGAGGGAAGGATGGAGCGCGAGATGGACAGACGGATCGGTGCGGCGTCTGCAGTAATGCGGACTCTGCGCCGGTCTGTCGTGGTGAAGAAGGAGCTGATCCAGAAGGCGAAGCTCTCGATTTACCAGTCGATCTACGTTCCTACCCTCACCTATGGTCATGAGCTGTGGGTCGTGACCGAAAGAAGGAGATCTCGTATACAGGCGGCTGAAATGAGTTTCCTCCGCAGGGTGGCCGGGCTCTCCCTTAGAGATAGGGTGAGGAGCTCGCTCATCCGGGAGGAGATCAGAGTAGAGCCGCTGCTGCTCCACATCGAGAGGAACCAGTTGAGGTGGCTCGGGCATCTGGTCAGGATGCCTCCTGGACCTCCCTGGTGAGGTGTTCGAGGCACGTCCCTCTGGGAGGAGACCCCGGAGAAGACCCAGGACACGCTGGAGGGATTATATCTCTCGGCTGGCCTGGGAACGCCTCGGGATCCCCCCGCAGAGTTGGCAAATGTGGCTGGGGAGAGGGAAGTCTGGGCTTCCCTGCTTAGGCTGCTGCCCCCGCGACCCGACCCCGGATAAGCGGCACAAGATGGATGGATGGTAGTATCCAGCACGTTGTTAGCTGCCGGTGGCGGCTAACCTGCTAGCGGTGTTTGGGTCAAATACGTTAAATTCTGGTGTTTTGGTGGTATTTTTGCGACCTTGACGGCTTCTTTTTTGTCCTGGGCAGAGGCGCTGTCTGATTTCTGCTCTGTCGGAGTTTATTGAAGCCTGGAAAGATGAAATGCTAACACTTCCCAGGTTGTACAGCAGCAGGTGCTCGCTGCTTTGGTCACGTTGTTCAGTGTGATGCAGCTGGATGGACAGCTGCTCGGCTCTTTCAGGCGATAAATGTTTTTCTAACGAGTTTTTCATGTTGTTTCTCCTCAGTATCCGACACAGATGGCGGTGATGTTGGCTTCCAGCTGAAGAAAGAACATGCCCTGCGGGTACTCTGTTACATCAGCTCCTGGACACAGAGGTCAGTCCTGCTTCTACTAGACATCTACTTTTCCACCTTCCAGAAATAGAATTCCTGTGTTTCTCTGATCTGTTGTTTGACTGTTAGACATGATTTTCCACAATTCACAGGTTCAGAAAAGAAATCTTCCAGATAGTTTTATCCTGCAACAGTTTGCTTATTGATATGGTGTGAATATGATGGAAAGTTTTTAGCTCCAGTCAAACCAGGTTTTATTCTTTAAAATCTTTTTATTGAGATTGTCTTTGACATGAAGAGTCACACATCCGGATACGGGAGCTGGTCCAGCTTTCAAGTCTCCGTCTCCTTTGTCGTCTCCAGGCAATGTCTCTGCTGCTTCAAGGAGTACAAGCACCTGGAGGTCTTTAATCAGCTGGTCTATGCGCTCATCAACCTGGTCGTCACGCAGATCAGCAGCCTTCGCGATGAGCTCTGCAGGAACCAGGACCCAACTCTCAAAGGGGAAACTGAATGGAGCCGGGACGACCCGATACCTCGGAGCCTCCCTCAGCCGTCTTCGCCGGGGGAGGACGAACCCGTTAACGTGGAGAGAGACTCTGCTGAAGAGGACGTGGACACGCCTGACCTAAACCAGAATAAGACTGAGAGCCAGGACGAGGGGCAAAAGGATGAGCTGGGAGCTGCGGAGGGGGGTGTCAGCAAGTCGGGGGAGGTCGGCGACGGGGGCGGGAGCGACGGCCATGTTGGCGATCAGGAACACTTAAGCTCTTGGAGCACAGAGGAGAGGGAGAAACTGTTACTGTGTGCAGCCAAGATTTTCCAGATCCAGTTCCCCCTTTATACAGCCTACAAACACAACACGCACCCCACCATCGAGGTAAGGACACGCCCCTTTATACCGCTTACAAACACAACACGCACCCCACCATCGAGGTAAGGACACGCCCCTTTATACCGCTTACAAACACAACACGCACCCCACCATCGAGGTAAGGACACGCCCCTTTATACCGCTTACAAACACAACACGCACCCCACCATCGAGGTAAGGACACGCCCCTTTATACCGCTTACAAACACAACACGCACCCCACCATTGAAGTAAAGACACGCCCCTTTATACCGCCTACTAACACAACACGCACCCCACCATCGAAGTAAAGACACGCCCCTTTATACCGCCTACTAACACAACACGCACCCCACCATTAGAAGTAAAGACACGCCCCTTTATACAGCCTACTAACACAACACGCACCCCACCATCGAAGTAAAGACACGCCCCTTTATACCGCCTACTAACACAACACGCACCCCACCATCGAAGTAAAGACACGCCCCTTTATACCGCCTACAAACACAACACGCACCCCACCATCGAAGTAAAGACACGCCCCTTTATACCGCCTACTAACACAACACGCACCCCACTATCGAGGTAAGGACACGCCCCTTTATACCGCCTATTAACACAACACGCACCCCACCATCGAAGTAAAGACACGCCCCTTTATACCGCCTACTAACACAACACGCACCCCACCATCGAGGTAAGGACACGCCCCTTTATACCGCCTACTAACACAACACACACCCCACCATCGAAGTAAAGACACGCCCCTTTAT
This sequence comes from Telmatherina bonti, assembly GCF_933228915.1. Classification (NCBI taxonomy): domain Eukaryota; kingdom Metazoa; phylum Chordata; class Actinopteri; order Atheriniformes; family Telmatherinidae; genus Telmatherina; species Telmatherina bonti. The sequence continues at coordinate 40,681,993 of NC_136621.1, read as the reverse complement.
ACCGCCTACTAACACAACACGCACCCCACCATTGAAGTAAAGACACGCCCCTTTATACCGCCTACAAACACAACACGCACCCCACCATCGAAGTAAAGACACGCCCCTTTATACCGCCTACAAACACAACACGCACCCCACCATCGAAGTAAAGACACGCCCCTTTATACCGCCTACAAACACAACACGCACCCCACCATCGAAGTAAAGACACGCCCCTTTATACCGCCTACTAACACAACACGCACCCCACCATCGAAGTAAAGACACGCCCCTTTATACCGCCTACTAACACAACACGCACCCCACCATTAGAAGTAAAGACACGCCCCTTTATACCGCCTACTAACACAACACGCACCCCACCATCGAAGTAAAGACACGCCCCTTTATACAGCCTACAGCATATTCATTCTGCGATTCATGTCTGCACAAACCGGATTATACAATTCATTAAGTAAACCTTGTTTTTGTAAAAAGTTATTGTATTTTTTTCTAATCGTTTGAGACTTTGACTGGAATTTTTTTTTAAAACGCTGCTACTTCACATTTATCATAAAAATAGTGGCGAAACTGGGACTTATGTAGTTTTTACAAGTTACGACTGAAAAGACGAGAAGCAGGGAACCAACTTTGTTTATTTCTGGTATACGTCATACGCCACGTGCACCCTCTGTCCAATCAGAACCATTCCCAACCCGCCGCTCTAAAGAGGAGTTAAGTGTTTCATGTAAATGTTCATTCAGATTTATTATTTTCATGTAAATTGTAGGACAATACGTTAATTACGAATTATTTAATTGAAAATTATTAATTCCGAATTAAGAAACATCATGTAAGCGTAGCCACTGTGCGACTGAAACGTTCCAACCGGCTGGAGGAACGTGACGTTCTCATCCATACATGGAAGTTTTATCCAGATCTGTCGCGTAACGTGTGAAGTAATCCTTCCTCCATGAATCGTCAGGTGAACCAGCTCACCTGTTCTGTCATCGTCCCGTTCTCGCAGCCATCGTTACTTCGGCATGAAGCCCAGCTCAGCCAGACGCTCGTCAGCTGGAAGATGTTAATCATGTCCTGTTCTTTTTGCAGGACATATCTGCTCATGAAAGCAACATCCTGGGCTCCTTCTGCGACATGAACGTAAGAATTAAACCATCATCCCTGCAGTTCAGCTGTTTTTATTCTCACTGCTTGTCTCTTTAACCCTTAAAGTTCTGAAAAACCCACTTTCTTTCATTTCCGGTGAGTTTTTACAGGACTTGTGTTCATGAAGACCTCTGTTGTCTTGTTTGTAATGAGTGTACTCAGATGTTTGAGTCAGTGAAACTCACTGAGCTTTAGCAGGTCTTTTATTTCTTTAGTTTGTGCAGGAGAGTCTCATCATCCTGTTTTATCTCTGTTTTCCCCCAACAGGACGTGGAGGTGCCGCTTCACCTTCTGCGCTACGTCTGTCTGTTCTGCGGTAAGCACGGCCTCTCCCTGATGAAGGAGTGCTTCGAGTGGGGCGCTCCAGAGACCCTCCCCTTCCCCATCGCTCATGCCTTCATCACCATCGTCTCTAATGTGAGTCTGAGGAACGTTCCGGTCTGGAATATCGGATGTGAAGCACAGATTCCAGTCTGTGTCCATGTGAAGATGATGATGTTTGGTCTCGTTCCACAGATACGAATATGGTTGCACATTCCCGCAGTGATGCAGCACATCATACCGTTCCGCACCTACGTCATACGGTGAGTTTAGACCGTACGGGCAGAACAGCCGGAAGAAACTCGTCTAAATACACGTTTTTACAGCTGCCTGAAGCTTCCACTCATCCATCCAGGTCCTGGGTTCTGGTCCAGCTTCTGGTCCTGGTTCGCATAATGTGCGGTTTAAGGTCTAGGTTTAGTTTCAGATTTATGTCCAGGTCTGGCTTCAGGTCCTCGTTCACATCTTGTACGGTATCAGGTCTGGGTTTAGGTTCAGATCCAGGTTCCGGTCGGGCTTCAGGTCTAGGTCCGGGTCTAGGTTAAAGTCCGGCTTAGAGTCCGGGTTCAGGACTGGATTCTTGTCTGGGTTCTGGTCCGGGGTCCAGGTCCTGGGTTCGGGTCCAGGTCCTGGGTTCAGGTCCAGGTCCTGGGTTCAGGTCCAGGTCCTGGGTCCTGGGTCCAGGTCCTCTCTCGTCCCGTCAGGACGTCTCATTCCTAGGAAACTCAGAAGTCTCTGTCACCATGGCAACAGTCTGAGCCACCAGCTGGAGGGGAACTCAGCCAATGAAATGTTCTTCCTCTGATCACCACAGCGGTTACATGCAGATTGATCCAGAGAGGATGTTTATGTCCCGGTCTGGTCCAGGATGAACCGCCGTTAAGGTCCTGGGTCCAGGTCCTGGGTTCTGTCCCGGTCTGGTCCAGGATGAACCGCCGTTAACCACGTCTCCGCTGACGCCCATCAGAGATGGACGCCACACACAGATATGTGATCACGTCATGGTCACATGTCCTCCTCTGTTGGTTTGTTCCTGTACTCTCCCTCCTCTCTGACAGCCAGGTAAATGTCAGCTTGATGTCTGCAGGTATCTTTGTAAACTCTCCGACCAGGAGCTGCGGCAGAGCGCCGCACGCAACATGGCCGACCTGATGTGGAGCACGGTGAAGGAGCCGCTGGACAGCGCGCTGTGTTTCGACAAGGAGAGTCTGGACCTGGCCTTCAAGTACTTCATGTCGCCCACTCTAACCATGCGGTTGGCTGGACTCAGCCAAATCACCGTAAGTCGCACCGAAAATGGGATGTTCCCATCACGGTATCGATTTCACCGATATCAGTATCGATTTCACCAATGTCAGTATCGATTTCACCAATGTCAGTATCGATTTCACCGATGTCCGTATCGATTTCACCGATATCCGTATCGATTTCACCGATATCCGTATCGGGCCGTTACGATGTGTGTGTACTTGTACTGTGTTCAGATGTGTTCAGTACCAATGTGGAAAAACTCGGGCTGACTTAAAGCTGGGGAAGGTAATGTTGGGGAGCAAGATGTGAAAGCGGCACTCTGTCTTGGCCCCTCCCCCTGTCTTGACCACTCCCCCTGTCTCGGCCCCTCCCCTTCTTGGCTCCTCCCCTGTCTTGGCCCCGCCCGCTCTGTTTTTTGTTCGTTCTGTGGTCCGAGGCTGTTGTCTTACGTCAGCCCTGGAGGTTATGTTTTTACCGGCGTTTATCTGTTTGTGTTCCAGATAAACTACATTTTTCAGGAGTTGTTGGTAATGTGAAAAAGAAGACCTGATTTAATTTTGGTGGCGATCCTGATCACCGTTTGGATTCAGGAACTTTTTAAAGGCCGTGGCAGAGTGTTTTTTTATTTGTAGCTTTTTCCACCAATGATTTTCTCTTTCTAGGCTGTTTAGCAGGAGGAGGCAGGAGGAGGAGCTGGGTTGGGAAATCCTTCCTGCATTTTCTCAGCCATTGTTTCCCTTTCGAGTTTCTTCTTCACTACTTTGTATTTTCATCCTATAAACACGCTGTTTATATGCAGGCTGTGGCTATCAGGCAAAAACAATAAACAGTTTGAGCTGAGCTAATGGACCTGGAGGAGAGAGATACGATGTTTTACTAGGTCAATTTGCTAAATGCTAAGCTAATGGACCTGGAGGAGAGAGATACGATGTTTTACTAGGTCAATTTGCTAAATGCTAAGCTAATGGACCTGGAGGAGAGCGATACGATGCTTTACAAGGTCAGTTGGCTAAATGCTAAGCTAATGGATATGGAGGAGAGAGAAACGATGCTTTACCAGGTCAGTTTGCTAAATACTAAGCTAATGGACATGGAGGAGAGAGATACGATGCTTTACCAGGTCAGTTTGCTAAATGCTAAGCTAATGGACCTGGAAGAGAGCGATACGATGCTTTACCAGGTCAGTTGGCTAAATGCTAAGCTAATGGATATGGAGGAGAGAGAAACGATGCTTTACCAGGTTAGTTTGCTAAATGCTAAGCTAATGGACCTGGAGGAGAGAGATACTATGCTTTACCAGGTCAGTTTGCTAAATGCTAAGCTAATGGGCCTGGGTGAGAGATACGATGCTTTACCAGGTCAGTTTGCTAAATGCTAAGCTAATGGACCTAGGGGAGAGAGATACGATGCTTTACCAGGTCACTTTGCTAAATGCTAAGCTAATGGACCTGGAGGAGAGAGATACGATGCTTTACCAGGTCAGTTTGCTAAATGCTAAGCTAATGGACCTGGAGGAGAGAGATACGATGCTTTACCAGGTCAGTTTGCTAAATGCTAAGCTAATAGATATGGAGGAGAGAGATACGATGCTTTACCAGGTCAGTTTGCTAAATGCTAAGCTAATGGACCTGGAGGAGAGAAATACGATGTTTTACCAGGTCAGTTTGCTAAATGCTAAGCTAATGGACATGGAGGAGAGAGATACGATGCTTTACCAGGTCAGTTTGCTAAATGCTAAGCTAATGGACCTGGAGGAGAGAAATACAATGCTTTACCAGGTCAGTTTGCTAAATGCTAAGCTAATGGACCTAGGGGAGAGAGATACGATGCTTTACCAGGTCACTTTGCTAAATGCTAAGCTAATGGACCTGGAGGAGAGAGATACGATGCTTTACCAGGTCAGTTTGCTAAATGCTAAGCTAATAGATATGGAGGAGAGAGATACGATGCTTTACCAGGTCAGTTTGCTAAATGCTAAGCTAATGGACCTGGAGGAGAGAAATACGATGTTTTACCAGGTCAGTTTGCTAAATGCTAAGCTAATGGACATGGAGGAGAGAGATACGATGCTTTACCAGGTTAGTTTGCTAAATGCTAAGCTAATGGACCTGGAGGAGAGAAATACAATGCTTTACCAGGTCAGTTTGCTAAATGCTAAGCTAATGGACATGGAGGAGAGAGATACGATGTTTTACCAGGTCACTTTGCTAAATGCTAAGCTAATAGATATGGAGGAGAGAGATACGATGCTTTACCAGGTCAGTTTGCTAAATGCTAAGCTAATGGACCTGGAGGAGAGAGATACGATGCTTTACCAGGTTAGTTTGCTAAATGCTAAGCTAATGGGCCTGGGTGAGAGAGATACGATGCTTTACCAGGTCAGTTTGCTAAATGCTAAGCTAATGGACATGGAGGAGAGAGATACGATGTTTTACCAGGTCACTTTGCTAAATGCTAAGCTAATAGATATGGAGGAGAGAGATACGATGCTTTACCAGGTCAGTTTGCTAAATGCTAAGCTAATGGACCTGGAGGAGAGAGATACGATGCTTTACCAGGTTAGTTTGCTAAATGCTAAGCTAATGGGCCTGGGTGAGAGAGATACGATGCTTTACCAGGTCAGTTTGCTAAATGCTAAGCTAATGGACCTAGGGGAGAGAGATACGATGCTTTACCAGGTCACTTTGCTAAATGCTAAGCTAATGGACCTGGAGGAGAGAGATACGATGTTTTACCAGGTCACTTTGCTAAATGCTAAGCTAATAGATATGGAGGAGAGAGATACGATGCTTTACTAGGTCAGTTTGCTAAATGCTAAGCTAATGGACATGGAGGAGAGAGATACGATGCTTTACCAGGTCAGTTTGCTAAATGCTAAGCTAATAGATATGGAGGAGAGAGATACGATGCTTTACCAGGTCAGTTTGCTAAATGCTAAGCTAATGGACATGGAGGAGAGAGATACGATGCTTTACCAGGTTAGTTTGCTAAATGCTAAGCTAATGGACATGGAGGAGAGAGATACGATGCTTTACCAGGTTAGTTTGCTAAATGCTAAGCTAATGGACCTGGAGGAGAGAGATACGATGTTTTACCAGGTCACTTTGCTAAATGCTAAGCTAATGGACATGGAGGAGAGAGATACGATGCTTTACCAGGTTAGTTTGCTAAATGCTAAGCTAATGGACATGGAGGAGAGAGATACGATGTTTTACCAGGTCACTTTGCTAAATGCTAAGCTAATGGACATGGAGGAGAGAGATACGATGCTTTACCAGGTCATTCATTCATGAAGACGACTCCTGGAACCGTTTCCCCAGAGGAAGGACTGTCCTTCTTTTAGAAGACAGAACTGAAGATGGTTTTTTTTTTTGGACTTGGCCAGACTTAACATCCATCCTTTGGACGAGTCCTGTGTTATTATATTAAACCTCGCTACTGGATCGGCTAAACCTGAGCAGTCTGTGTCGTATCGGTATCTACTGACATTAAACATCAGATGATGGTATCGGATTGAGAAAGGTGTGGGTCGGCGCCAAACCACAAATAACAAAATGGTGTCGGACAGCACAGAACCTCAGATATCTGCATCAAACTGGTGTCAGCCGAAAGTAGACCTGAGAGGTTTGTGTCAGGTTGGAAATGGAAAAAACTGTTGGGTCATCTGTAGTGAAATGTGAATAAAATCAGCAGAAAACTCTTTTTTTGGCCAAATGAAGGCCTGGAACCCCAACCCAGAGGACAGTTAGAGGACTACATGTAGTGTTTTGTTTTTATTTATTTTATTTTGGGACAGTTTCTATTCACACTGATCTTTGAATATTCTTCTGACTCGATGTCATTTCTAACAACAAGCTTTAATAAAACCACAACATAAAGTATGAAGCAGGGAGGATCCCAGCTGATAAAAGAAAAGATGTAAAAAATAAAGCTCAGATTACAGTCTGTCGTTCTGTTTTTCCTCAGAATCAGCTCCACACCTTCAACGATGTGTGCAACAACGAGTCTCTGGTGTCGGACACAGAAACGTAAGTTCCTGGAAGCCCCGTTGTGTTGCCTGTCGCTCCGTTGAGCTGCATTGACGCCGTGCTTCTCCGTTTCAGATCCATAGCGAAGGAGCTGGCCGACTGGCTGATCCAGAACAACATCGTGGAGCACCTATTTGGACCGAATTTGCACATCGAGGTGAGGACTTTGCAGCCTCCAGAGGAAGTGGATCCCTGTGATTAAACAGCACATGTGTGAGACGTATTTCCTCCCAACGCTGTTTTCAGATCATCAAGCAGTGCCAAGTGATCCTGAACTTCTTGGCTGCGGAGGGCCGACTCAGCACGCAGCATGTGGACTGCATCTGGGCTGCAGCACAGGTCCGAGCGCCGGATTGTTTCCTCCCAGAGCCTCATAAGGCTTGAGGTGGTCCTGCTGTCAGAGTAGCATCCCTCCTGCTGCACTCACACGCTTTTATCTGTCTTTACGGTTTGTTTCCAGTTGAAGCACTGCAGCCGCTACATCCACGACCTTTTCCCGTCTCTCATTAAAAACCTGGACCCGGGACCTCTCCGTCATGTCCTGAACCTGGTGTCTGGCCTGCATCCCAGTGCCCACACCGAGCAGGTTGTTCTGTAAACCAACGCTGTGCGGTGACGCCACACACTCTGTGCATGTCCTCACTCTGTGTCCTTCCTCTGCAGACGTTATACCTGGCCTCCATGCTCATCAAGGCTCTGTGGAACAACGCTCTGGCTGCAAAGGCTCAGCTCTCCAAGCAGAGCTCCTTTGCCTCCCTGTTGAAAACCAACCTCCCCATGGGGAACAAGAAAGGTCAGCCCTGATGCCTCTAGACCTTGTTTACATAGATTATAGACATGAGAAGAGCTTCAGATCAGTGCTTGGATGTCTGAAAGTCCTTCCTGTCTCAGGTTCAGCAGCCGGCAGTCCCGACAGCAGCGACAACAGCGACACGCAGCACAGCGGAGGCAGCGACATGGAGATGGAAGATCAGATGATGGTCGGCGGCAGCAAGAGGAGCCAGCAGAGGCTGTCGGATACAGAGGTAAACTCCTCCAGGAGACAAAGCTGCTGGCGTCGTTATTTACCTTCTCTATCACCAACCTAACCTCGGAGATACTGGAGGCGGAGCCTGCTGGCTAATCCCTGCTGCTGCAACCAGCTGCTTCTGGTTCGGTTCGGTTCGGTTCGGTCCTTTCCTGCCCTGCCCTGTTCTGTTCTGGTCCGGTCCGGTCCGGCTCGGCTCTACAGTCATTTACATCTGAGTGAGAACAACACAAGCAGGAAGTCAAACAGGAGAGGACATGGTAGGAAGGTTCTGGTGGACTGGCCCCGTTGGACGCAGGTCTTTACATGAAGCTTCAGGCTTGTTTGTTTGTTTGTTTACTCCCTTCCCACCCCACAATATCACCTATGTTACAATACAAAGAATTAATAGCATAAAGTTGCAAAGAATTGGGCTAAGTTCTCCAACTTTCCAATAAATCCAGCTAAACTAAGCTTCTGTTGAAGCGTGTTGAGCTCATCAGACGCTGCAGCTGGTCCCAGGTATCCAGACAGCGTTGTTTCACGGTGCGGTGGAGCTTTCTCCTCACTTTCCCTCATTTCTCTGATTCCTGGTAAAACTTTTCACTGTTGTTTGCTGTCACAGATTGACGGTTACACTTACCTCTCCGTCCATGCCCACGGCGCCACCTTTACCAGAAATAAACCGCTCATGTGACCCTTACATCACATCCAGGGGTAAATGCAACGTGTTTCCACTCCTTCTTTGCGACGTACGTCTGAAAAAACCGCCTGATGAGCATAAAAACGTTGGCGGGGTTTGGGATGTTTTTCTAAACTCCAGCAGGGTTTTATGGCGATGTTTAGGTTTAATGTGATTCTGGGGCGATGAAAACAAAGAGGAGAGTTTAGGAAGAAGAAAGGGAGGAGTCAGCATGGAAAGACGTTAAATCCTGGTGTTGCATATCGACAGAGGTGATGGATCACATGTAGACGTTCTGGGACCTCTGAAGGAGGACTGAAACTGCAAACTGTCTGGTTTCCCAGACTTTATGCAGAAGCACTGATGTTTACTGTGCTAACTTCCTCAACCTGGAGCGTTAACGTCACATTTCCCCGTCTGAAAGCTGGAAAGCAGCAAGTTAACCCTTCAACCTCCACTGGATCGCAGACGCTCCCGAGGTCTGGTTCATCAGGACTGGGACGCTCATGTGACCCTCCAGCTGGTCATGTGACCCTCCAGCTGGTCATGTGACCCTCCAGCTGGTCATGTGACCCTCCAGCTGGTCATGTGACCCTCCAGCTGGTCCTGTGACCCTCCAGCTGGTCATGTGACCCTCCAGCTGGTCATGTGACCCTCCAGCTGGTCATGTGACCCTCCAGCTGGTCATGTGACCCTCCAGCTGGTCATGTGACCCTCCAGCTGGTCTACGGAGGTTTTCCAGCGTTAAACTCTCCCTTCTGGTCTGAAGGTGTGGTGTTGTTTTGTCAGGAGTCGATGCAGGGCAGCTCGGACGAGACGGCGAACAGCGTGGAGGAGGGCAGCAGCGGGCCGGGCAGCAGCAGCGGCCGCAGCGAAGCCTCCAGCAACGAAGTCGCCTCCAGCCGAGCCAGCCAATCAGCCGGCAGCCCGGGCAGCGAGATGCACTCCGACGACATGGCGGACAGCGAGGCCTTAAAGGAGGAAGAGGAGGATGACGAGGAGGAGGAGGACGAGGACGACGATGAGGAGGAGGAGGAGGACGACGACGAAGGCAACCGTTCAGGAGCAGAAGGCGGTCAGCAGAAAGTGGCCAGCAGGGAGCAGGCGGAGTCCAGGAAGAGGATGGCAGGAGACGCTCCGGGCGACGACGCCAACCACGGGGTGGGCCACATGGCCTCCGGGGGAGGGGCCAAACCCAAAGTCCTGCCCTTCAGTCCAGAGACGTCTGCTGCCATGGTAACAGCAGCATCAGCATCTTTAGATAGCCACATGAGGATGCTGGACGCCTGCTCTGCTTCTTCATCCGCTCGACCAGAAGCGCCCGACCCCCACCAGCCGTCGGCGGACATCGGCTCCTCGCAGATGGTCCAGGGGCCGCAGGAGCCCCCCTGCATGCCAAGACCCGGAAACTTCCTGGGGGAGGCCATTGGTAGCGAGCTCTTCAGCTGTCGCCGGTTCATCGGCCCCCAGCATCACCACCATCACCATCACCATGACGGGTAGGACTGAGGGACATGTTTCCTGCAGGTCGGCACCGTCTCAGAGCTTTCATTAGTTTCCTCTCTGCTCCCCAACCCCCCCAGGCCGATGGTGGAGGACATGCTGAGCGCCGACGACGTCAGCTGCAGCAGCTCCCAGGTCAGCGCCAAGTCGGAGAAAAACATGGCCGACTTTGACGGGGAAGAGTCGGGCTGCGAGGAAGAGCTGGTCCAGATCAACTCGCACGCCGAGCTCAGCTCCCATCTCCAGCAGCACCTGCCCAACCTGGCCTCCATCTATCACGAGCACCTGGTGCAAGGTAAGCCGCGCTTCACAGCCACCAAACTCACCTGTTTCTCTTCTCAAACGTCCAGCCAAGCAGAAGCCAGGATGCTGAGGATGTGGGTGTGTGTCTGCAGGTCCAGCTGTCCATAAGCATCAGTACTCCAGCCATGCCGTGACCGACATCAACCTGGATAACGTTTGTAAGAAGGGGAACACCTTGCTCTGGGACCTGGTCCAGGATGAAGATGCGGTACAGCTTCACTCTCAATATGTCCTCTTTGCTGTTTCACTGGACCGACACAGCTCTTCTTGTTTCATTGTTTATCAGGACTTTAGTCGGAGAATTTGTTTATTTTTCATCTCAAACCTTAAAAATCAGCCTTTTCTTCGTCCCTGACCTTGATTACAGCAGCTTGAAGCACCACACACATTACTGCACTTTTCTTTTCAGGAATTTCATCGTCACAACTTGGACTCCACTCCCACTAGAGTCAGATCCAAACGCGTCTTCATCCAGAATAGTTTGCTTTCATTTTTACTGTACATCAACGTCTCACTGTGTTCAGCAACTTGCAAAAAACTGCAACTTTAGTTTTAGTTTTTTTCCCCCCATAGGACTGAATGGGTTTGGCCGACACAAACCAAAAAACCCAGTCCACTTTGGAAACTTGTAGCTCAGGCTTAGGGATGCAGCGATCCACTTCTTGGGAGTTCTGATCCGATACCGATACCTGAAATGTGAATATTTGCCAATACCAGATGTGTTTATGTGAACATTATTATTACTGCTGTTATAACTGTATAAGATTTCATCAGGTTGTAATAAATGACCCATCCTTTCTGAAGTTACCAATTTGTTACCAATACAAATATAATAACATTACAGATCTAACAATTTCAACAAGTTTTATTCTGATCTAACACATTTTACCTAAATACAACTATAAATGTTGGTTTTGAAACAAAGATCTGGCTTTTAGTGGAACAAAAAATGTCACATTTTAACATTCAAGGCATTTATTTCTTTTAAAACACGTCCGAAGCGTGTCATCGAACACATCTGCGCTGGCTTGACTAGTGTGGTATCAGGTATCGGTTGCGGTATCAGTACACTTTTATGAATACCAAGTACTAGTACACACACTTGGTATTGAAGTGAAACTGATATTGGTATCAGTGCATCCATACTCTGTTTATTTTCACTTAGAAACATCATTCAAAGCTTAAATGGATCTCAAAAGATAAAACTTTGACTTAAATATCTTTCATGGGTTTGGATGATCTTGGGTTATGTTTTGGAGGAAATCAGAAATTGGCCGTGTGTTCACTCAGCCGTGTCTAATGCTGTTTCCCCTGTAAATAGAGAAGTTATATGTAAAAATGGAGGAATTTAAGTAGACTCCAAATGAACCTTGTGTGTGAAGGAACTGGAAATTAAGATATTTTTAGCTACGAGCAGGCTCTGTTGTCGTAGCAACGCTTAACAAGCAGGCTCTGTTGTCGTAGCAACGCTTAACAAGCGGACCCTGTTGTCGTAGCAATGTGTGTGTAAGATTAGAACCACGCACGCACCTCCTCACATAGTGATATTCAGAGGAACAGGATGCATTTTATGATCAATACATCAATAAAAGTTTCTTTAGAAATTTTCCAGGTTTGTTTAATCTGTCTGAACAGCGACTGATTCAGTCAACAGGAAGTAAACGAGTCAACGTGTGCGATGATGCAGAATTGATAGTTTCATAGTTTGATCTGTGATTTATTTTACATTTCTTTGTTTAGATTCACCTGTCTGAGGGGTTGATCAATGAAGCAGAGAAGCTGCTGTGCTCGCTGGTCTGCTGGTTCACCGACAGACAGATCCGGATGCGCTTCATCGAGGGTTGCCTTGACAACTTGGCCCATCATCGGTAGGAGCAACTTTGTTTTTTACCTGATTTAAAAAAACTTCTGCAATGATGAAAATGTCAGCTGATCGTATTTAAAGCAACTGGAATCCACGACTCACTAGCTGGAGAGAGCTCAGAGAAGAGACAGGATGCAGGATGGATGCTGAGTTAGCCGTTTTTAGCTGACAACTCGGAGTGAAAGTCTAAAGTTCAATTCAGCTTTATTTGTACAGCGCCACTTCACAACAGTGTTGTCTCAGGACACTTTACATCCACATCATTTCAAGCCAGTTCCTACATATCCTATAATAGAAACCAACTGATTGCATCGAGTCATGACTTGGATCCAATCCTCCATCCTGAGCTGCACGAGGCGACAGTGGGAAGGAAAAAACCCCCCTTTAACAGGAAGAAAACCTCCGGCAGAACCCGGCTCAGGGAGGGCAGCCATCTGCCTCGACTGGTTGGCGTGGATGACAGGAAAAGTTCTGGAAAGTTGAGTCATGTTGCTCTAAAAGCTGACAAGACGAGTCTCCAAGGGATATTTGATGTAATGTAGACTTGTCTAGTTTCGCGTAGTGGACGCTGGTTTATCAGGCGGTCTCCTGATGTGATCATCATCAGCAGGGCTTTCCATGCTCGCTCGTTTCCTCTCGCCATCTAATTCACTTAAAATATAATAAAATCACAGCGTGAAGCCTCTGGACATCTTCCTCCAGATGAAGCAGAAGAAAGTGCGAACCTCCTACAACGTCTACAGAACGATTCATAACGTTGTTTTAAACAGAAATTTAATCAACAAAAATAAAATCTGTTACTTTGAACAAGGAAACATTCCTGCTTTGTTTTTATCCCAGGAAGTGCAGCTTGCAGGGTGTCGAGCTATTTTGGGTTGATTGGTTAGACTGGTACCCCAACAGCAGGATCCTAAAACAGGAGGCAGGGTCAGGTCTGGTCGGCGGGGGCCTTTCCCAGTGTTTGCTTATAGAAATGCAACAAAAATACGTCCCGACCCGCCATTGGTGGAAACGGGCCAAAAGGCCGGGGTCTGCATCGTGCCTCTGTTTGAGTTTGAGTTGGTGGAAAACATTGCTGCTGTGGCGACTCATTCCTGACGAGCTTTTTGCTTTAGCACATCCGTCAGAAAAGCAGGAGTGTTCAGCTGCTGGGACACCGACATGCTTCAAATGATCTTTTTCTCATTGTTAGTCTAGTTGGGTTATAAAAGATTCTCAGTTTTCCTGCTTTCCGCCTTGTGACTCTTCTTCTCTTCCCTCAGGTCGGTTGTGATTTCCTTACGTCTACTACCGAAGCTTTTTGGCACTTTTCAACAGTTTGGCTCCAGTTACGACACTCACTGGATAACCATGTAAGTAACCATGGCAACCCAGAATCACCTTGAAGAGACCAGGAAGTGTTTTCTCTTCTGGTTCATCTGCATTATTAAAACAATTTGTGCTCAATTAAAACATCAACATCTCAGCTAGCCACCCGTACGACGTCTCAGCTAGCCGCCCGTACGACGTCTCAGCTTGCCGCCCGTGCGACGTCTCAGCTAGCCGCCCGTGCGACGTCTCAGCTAGCCGCCCGTACGACGTCTCAGCTATCCGCCCGTGCGACGTCTCAGCTATCCGCCCGTGCGACGTCTCAGCTATCCGCCCGTGCGACGTCTAAGCTATCCGCCCGTGCGACGTCTCAGCTAGCCGCCCGTGCGACGTCTCAGCTATCCGCCCGTGCGACGTCTCAGCTAGCCGCCCGTGCGACGTCTCAGCTATCCGCCCGTGCGACGTCTCAGCTATCCGCCCGTGCGACGTCTCAGCTAGCCGCCCGTGCGACGTCTCAGCTAGCCGCCCGTGCGACGTCTCAGCTAGCCGCCCGTGCGACGTCTCAGCTAGCCGCATGTGCGACGTCTCAGCTAGCCGCATGTGCGACGTCTCAGCTAGCCGCATGTGCGACGTCTCAGCTAGCCGCATGTGCGACGTCTCAGCTAGCCGCATGTGCGGCGTCTCAGCTAGCCGCCCGTACGGCGTCTCAGCTAGCTGTCTGTACCATAGACATCATATATATGATGTCTATGGTCTGTACGACGTCTCAGCTAGCCGCCTGTGCGACGTCTCAGCTAGCCGTCTCAGCTAGCCGCCTGTGCGACGTCTCACATCGTTCTGATTAAGTCCAGGAACAAACGAGTCTTTGTGAGCTCTGCGCTGACGTTGCTCTTGGTGTTCAGGTGGGCTGAGAAGGAGCTGCACATGATGAAGCTGTTCTTCGACAACCTTCAACATTACATCCAGGAAGTTCGAGAGCAGCGGCACAAGTTTGCACTGTGAGTGTGTCACACCGTCGCCTCTGTCACATTCAGGCTCCAGTTTATTTCAGATAACTCTGGTCAAACACAAACACTGTCTGATGTCTTGTTGCAGCTACAGCCACAGCGCTGAGGTCCAGGTCCGCCTGCAGTTCCTCACCTGCGTCTTCTCCACGCTGGGATCACCAGACCACTTCAGTACGACTCTTATTTCACTCACTGAGCTGGATGATTTATTTGTGTTTGTTTAATTTTAGGTGTTAAAAACCCAACAAAATACATCATACAGCTGTGAGATAAATGCCATCAAACTATCAATTCGTTTCAGTTTTAAGTCATTTAATTTCCTTCAGTTCATCAAAACTACTTAAAATTCGTCTTAAAATCTTCCAGTTTGAATGAAAATGTTGTCATTTAACCACGATGCTGAATGATGTAGAGTAAAGGACCAAGTACAGAACTCTGGGGTTCACCACGGGAATATGTTTTAGCTAACAGATACATGAGGTGTTGGATGAAAAATCTACATGATTCATGTTTTATTATTACTTCTGCCTTGATACAAGAATCAGAAGCATTTATTGTCATGGACCAGCGTCCCAGTACAACACAATTTCTCCAGTACAACCCGTCCAAGAGCACAAACTCGTACAAACATAAAGTACGAGTTTAAACCGGTTTAGAAAGACTGAGACGAATAAAAGCCTATTTAGTTATTTACGTCATTAAAAAGCTTTGATTTCTCTTCATTTTGGGTTTTAACGTGAGTTCCTCCTTCAGTCAGAAACAGTTGTGTGATTGTGAGGAGAAGGTTTTCAGATCCGGGACGTAAAGGTCCGGTTTTCCTTCTGGACCGAGCTGGAAGAGCGTGTGTTTGCTGGTGTTGCAGGACTCAGTCTGGAGCAGGTGGACATCTTGTGGCATTGTCTGGTGGAGGATGTGGAATGCTACGACGACGCTCTGCACTGGTTCCTCAATCAGGTCCGCAGCAAGGACCAGCACGCTATGGGCATGGAGACGTACAAACATCTGTTTCTGGAGAAGGTACCGAATGCAGACGTGTCGGGTTGCCATGGGCAACAACAGCAGCTGCATGTTAATGATGATTTAACCGTGTGTGCAGATACCGCAGCTGAGGCCGGAAACCATCAGCATGACGGGCCTCAATCTCTTCCAGCACCTCTGTAACCTGGCTCGCCTCGCCACCAGCACGCTGGATAATGCCTCCAACTGCGAGGTAGTCCGGCTCTTCGTACTCTTCTCACAACAAGTTTAATCAGCGGAAATATATCTGTCAATCGTCCACTTGTTTTTCTTCAGATTAAATGACAAATTAATACCCACATGTCAGGGGTGTAGCGGTACGCCAGAATCCCGATCGCTGTGTACTAGGGGTGGGAAAATTTGAATCGAAAAATTAGAAATCGGGACTTTTTTCTTCACAATTTTAAAATAATTTTTTTTTCACAATTTTTTTTTTTCAAATAAATAATATGAATGCACTATTAAATTTTTTGTCGTTTTTAGTTTTTTTATTGATCTTTTAACTTGTCTTCTTGGGCATTATAGCAGCAGAATGATGGTCTGGCTGCTGCGCTGTTTTTTCCTCATTGAAATGAAGAAAAATGACGAGAAAAAAAAACGTTTTATACATTTTTTTTGTTTTCAATCTACACAAATCAGCAATATCTGAGAATTTTGAGAATCACAATTTGAGTCGAGTCGGCACCAAAAAATTTAAATCAAATCGGGACAAAAGTGTTTCGTCACAGCTCTAGTATGTAGGTTAGTTTTAAGATTGCAGTTTGGTTCTTTTTTTTTTTTTGCCATATCGTCGGCTTGCCATGACGTCAGCTAACCAGGACGTCAGTTATTTGGTAGTAAACGGTGTTTAAATAAAGAGCTTACTAAGATCAGAGAAATCTAAATAAATAACAAGGTAAATAAGTGAATAAATAGAGTGAGATAAAACCAACATGAAGCCGATGAAAGTTTCCCAAACTAAATGCTAGAAGTTGGTGAGAGTTTACAGAAATGTATCTCTTGACCTTCGGTGAGTATTTTATTGTTGCTAACTGTCTGATCTGCAGGAATGCTTCTGGGAGGTTTGGTGTCTCCCAGTGAAACAGGATTCTTCTGAAAGCACCAGGCCATGTGACCAACACATTCACCCTGACCTCAGTTGTATTTTAAAGATGTCTGGTTTGCTTGTGTGTTTCCAGCTGTGTGGGATGGACCAGCTGTGGGGGATCGCTCTGAGAGCTCAGTCTGCTGATATCAGCCGAGCTGCAATCCAGTACATCAACTCCTACTACATCAACGGTCAGTACATGTTCATGATGTTTAGGTTCGCGGGCTGGAGAAAAGGCTTTCTGCGTTTCCAGCGACTTAAGGCCATGACAAAGGAGAGGTTATTTTGTGTGCAGCCGGTAAGACGGGCCTGGAGAAGGAGCAGGAGTTCATCAGGAAGTGTATGGAGAGCCTTCTGATGGCCTCAGCCAACCTGGAAAAAGATGCCTTCTCCAGCCTCATGAGCATCGAGAGGGGGCTGCTCATGCTGAAAACGCACCTGGAGGCCTTCCGGCGCAGGTAAACCCAGCTGCTGCATGTCCGGAGTTAGGACTGACTATAAAAGCTGAGAGTAATCCTACGTTTCTGTCTCCATAAGGTTTGCTTACCACCTGCGCCAGTGGCAGATAGAGGGCACGGGAATCAGCAGCCATCTGAAAGCTCTGAGCGATAAACAGTCTCTGCCGCTCAGGATCGTCTGCCAACCCGCTGGCCTGCCCGACAAGGTGACGCACCGGCTTTCCGCCCACTAACGGCTGTGTTGATGTCTCAACCTGAGGCGGAGAACTGGAAAAGATAAAGTTAAAGCGAGAGAGCTGATTCCCACTTTTGTCTTTTGTTAAAAGATGACCATTGAGATGTATCCCAGCGACCAGGTTGCTGACCTGCGAGCCGAGGTCACCCACTGGTACGAGAACCTGCAGAAGGAGCAGATGAACCAGCAGGCGCAGCTGCAAGAGTTCGGACAAGGCGGCCGGCAGCCTGGAGATTTCCCAGGTCCACTTTTCCCTTTTGCAAACATCTGTCATCATCCTGCGACGTATTGTGTGTGCTTGATGTCGGCTTCTGTTCCGTCTTATTTACTGAACCCAAATGCTGAAAGCATGAAGGTTTACTATCGCTTATTACTCTGTTTCCATGTCAGTTTTGGCGTCGAGCCCCCTGCACCCCCCCCAGCTTTAAGACGTGCCTCTCGGTTGGGATCATTGTCTGCTTTGACTTTTCCTCTACAAGGTTTTGCATTGTTCACGTAGTTGGAGAAAAACAAGCAGTTTTTTCCTGTCCTGTAGAAATGAACGGGACTCACCAACATGAAACCCAGATCATTTCAGAACCCTTCAGCTCAGGCCGACTTTCACATAAAAACACTCAAAGTCAAACAGGCCACGAAAGATGACACTTTGACTTAATTAAAGGACATTTCACAGTTTTGACACAACTGCAGATTTTAGGCAAAAATCGGATGTCATGCACGAATCTGATCTAAGAAATTATTGTAAAATTCTTCTCAAACAGTCTCACTCAGTTTTTCATGTGAATATGTGCGTTACAAAACATCAGTTAGATGGCTTCAGGTGAACATCAGCTGCAAAGTGGCTGCAAAACAGCTGCAAAGTGGCTGCAAACAGCTGCAAAGTGGCTGCAAACAGCTGCAAAGTGGCTGCAAAGTGGCTGCAAACAGCTGCAAAGTGGCTGCAAAACAGCTGCAAAGTGGCTGCAAACCGCTGCAAAGTGGCTGCAAACCGCTGCAAAGTGGCTGCAAACCGGCTGCAAAACAGCTGCAAACCGGCTGCAAAACAGCTGCAAAGTGGCTGCAAAACAGCTGCAAAGTGGCTGCAAAACAGCTGCAAAGTGGCTGCAAAACAGCTGCAAAGTGGCTGCAAACCGCTGCAAAGTGGCTGCAAACCGCTGCAAAGTGGCTGCAAAGTGGCTGCAAACCGCTGCAAAGTGGCTGCAAACCGCTGCAAAGTGGCTGCAAAACAGCTGCAAAGTGGCTGCAAAACAGCTGCAAAGTGGCTGCAAACCGCTGCAAAGTGGCTGCAAACCGCTGCAAAGTGGCTGCAAACCGCTGCAAACCGCTGCAAACCGGCTGCAAACCGGCTGCAAACCGGCTGCAAACCGCTGCAAACCGGCTGCAAACCGCTGCAAACCGGCTGCAAACCGGCTGCAAAGTGGCTGCAAACCGGCTGCAAAACCGCTGCAAACCGGCTGCAAAACCGCTGCAAAGTGGCTGCAAAACCGCTGCAAAGTGGCTGCAAAACCGCTGCAAAGTGGCTGCAAAACCGCTGCAAAGTGGCTGCAAACCGCTGCAAAGTGGCTGCAAACCGCTGCAAAGTGGCTGCAAACCGCTGCAAAGTGGCTGCAAAACAGCTGCAAAGTGGCTGCAAAACAGCTGCAAAGTGGCTGCAAAACAGCTGCAAAGTGGCTGCAAAACAGCTGCAAAGTGGCTGCAAACCGCTGCAAAGTGGCTGCAAACCGGCTGCAAAACCGCTGCAAAACATTCAACAGAAACCTGGTTTTTCAGACCAAAACATGTTTTCAACTTTCAACACCATTTAAATTTGTTCACATCCAAATAAAATAAATTACATCCATGCGTTCCTCCAACCCTGCTGATGATCACGGTTCATCGTTTTGACATGAATGTTTGGAAAACAACTGAAAGCGTTTTGTTCTGCCAGCTGTCACCCGTCTGCAGACTGACTGTGTCCCAACATCCACCCTGTTCCCCACATGGTGCCCTGTCTCCCGCCATCTTCTGGCAGTGTCCGAATGTCCAGAGAAAACAGTCGTGCCCTCAGAATTACCCACAATGCACCTTGTAACGTAACATCAATCGTCCCTAGACGGGTCGGTATGGACCACGATGCATTGCAGCAGGACCTCAAGGTGACACGAAGGTCAAAGCAGGTTAAAAGAAACTGAAATAATTTATTTTATGTCCTGATTAATGAAATGTTCTACAGAGAAATAAAATTTAAAGAAATAAATGTTCACATAAGTTATGGAACGATGCGTGGTGGTTGTCATGGTGACATTCGGACACATTGGTGCATAGTGTCTCTGTTGCCGTAGCAACGCCAACAAGCAGCCTGTGAGAGTGGAATCAGTAAAGGTGATCAGGTTGGATCAAAAGGTTCCCGGTGCGTAATGTCTGCTTGTGGTCCTGCAGGAGGTCTGATGGGACCGGTCAGAATGATCTCCTCTGGACATGAACTCACCACAGACTACGACGAGAAGACGCTGCATGAGCTGGGCTTCAAAGACATGCAGGTAACGTCCTGCGTTCTTCCTCAGCTTCACCGCCGCTTTCTGGCAGAGCTGATTGTTCCCCGTCTGATCCCAGATGGTGTTTGTCTCCTTGGGAGCGCCGCGGAGGGAGAGGAAAGGCGACGGCGTCCAGCTGCCGGCTTCCTGTCTGCCACCGCCTCAGAAGGAGCACATCCCCATGCTGCTGCTCCTCCAGGAGCCCCACCTCACCACGCTCTTCGACCTGCTGGAGATGCTGGCCTGCTTTAAACCCCCCAGTCCCAACGCAGACCGAGCGCAGGACAGCCCACAGGTAGGGGAGGGGTGGTGGAGCGCTGTCTCTATGAAACCATGAATGTTTGAGAACTTCACCTTTTAAACCAGAGCTTTAAGTGTGTCGGTACGCAGCGGCACTTTGAAATCTTATCCCTTTGCATATCGGGACTATGTTTTTTTACAGCAACCAGTATACCCTCCTACGACTTCACCGCATATTACAACTTCTATTTGTTGATTTTTATTTTAAAAAAAACAACAAAGTCGCCTCAAAAGAAATGTATTAAGACCGGTTTAAACTCCTCCCACAGCCGCTTTGCTTTCATTCAGACACTGTTGCCAACTTGGAGACTTTCTCGCTAAATCTGGAGACTTTTTTTTGTTAAAAGCGACAAATCTAGCAGCTTTTACTGGAGTTATTAGAGACTTTTCTGGTGTTTTGGTGACTGACTTGAAGGCACATATTGTTCTGCAGTTACTGTAAGGAAGGAGCAGCGGGAGCCTCTCCCGTCCTAAAGCACTCCCAGGCGGCCAGTCTCAGTCGGCTCCGGCTGCAGGTCAATGTAGAATAACTGCAGTAGGTTGTGGAAGTTCACCTAAACATAGTTTATACCATTGTCAGTGACAACTGGCTGCATTATTTTCCTAAACATAGTTCGGCCAGTTAAACACTGTAATATCCCTCCGTTACGGGGCGTTACCATAGCAACGCGTTAACCAGCTGGTTCAGATCAGCTGTCTTATAACAGGTGAATGAGAGAAACGCGCTGCAGCCTGACAGCGGTTGTTTGGTATAAAACGTAAAATAGTTCCTATATAAGCGGTAAAAGTGGATTAAACAACTCGGAACCGTCCATTAGACGGTTATAATGCACGACACGGAGTCTAGAACACCACGACGCGCAGCGTTGTTTAATCCTTACTTATATTTATCTGAGTTTACATCAGTATTTACTCTTTGTCAAGACAAAGCTTCATGTTTGTTTTCTAAAATATGTGGAATCCTAAATACATTGTTTGAAAGTCACATTTTAATGTTAACTATATTCATGTTGTTAAAGATAATGGATTATTGTGTTGAATATCGGGATCTCAATTTCAGTCAAAATAATTGTGATTATAATTTTTGCCATAATCGAGCAGCCTGAGTCTGAAGGCAGCGTTTGGAAACATTCTGGTTTTTACATGAGAACAGACGAGACTTCCTGCATCTGGAAGCTGTTTAACACCAAAATAACACCTGATAGTAAAACTAGAAACATGTGACAGCGGCTCCGTTGGAGCGGTGGAGATGAATGTGTTTGCATGGAGTATAAAGTTGCATGAAGGAGCCACGGCGTGATGAAAAGCAAAAACCTGGTTTCAGAGTCAAATCGACAGGAAAAGAGTTCCGATCATCCAGCAAACACACGAACTGGCTGTAAAAGCTGATATTAACGTGGCTGTGAAGCAAAGACACACAGTTTTCTGCCAGGTTGTCACTGAACAACGTGTGTTTGTGGTTTACACTCAGAGTGTACGGTGTGAGGAGCTCCACCTGCACGCTGAGAATCTGTCCCGCAGAGTTTGGGAGCTGCTGATGCTCCTTCCCACGTGTCCCAAGATGCTGCAGGCCTTCCAGAACATCTCCGAGGAGACGGTCAGTCAGCATGCTCTGCGCGCACACACACACACACCCCACGATGCTCGCGGCAAACGCCTGACGACTTGTTTTTCTGCTGGCAGAATGAAGACGGCCTGTGCTGGAAGGAGCTGCTGAGGATCAGAAGTCCCCACAAGCTGCTGTACGCTCTGGAGATCATCGAGGCTCTGGGAAAACCCAACCGGAGAATCCACAGAGAGTCCACAGTGAGGGTTTCACACGAGAAGCAGGCTGCTGGTACGACCAGAAGCACATGAGTTATACATGCTGTTTGTGTTCTTCCAGGGGAGCTACAGCGACCTGTATCCGGACTCCGATGATTCCAGTGAAGATCAGATAGAAAACAGCAAGAACACCTGGAGCTGCAAGGTAGAGTGAAACCCACTGTGAAGCTGGAAGTTCTCAGGCCTTGTCCCCACAAAACCCAGACAGTTCTTCCCGACCTGGACCGTTGTCCGCAGCAAAACACAGAGTTCTGCATCAAAACGATGGTTTTAAAAACCTCCCACCAAAGTGGAGATGTTTGAATGCTCTGTCTGCGTGTGGACGGATAGAACCGCAGGTTTTAGGTTTTATACGTAGCCGCCTGCAACAGGAAACGCCTTGACGTCACGCGTCTTTGTTTATGGAACCGAGCCTCTTCTATACTTTTATAATGTATAAAACAAGAACAGGAAGAAGTTCTTTTATTATTAGTCAGTATCGTCAAACTTTCATCAACATTTCCTGTCTGGCCTTTTCAAAATAAAACCGCAGGAACACCACTAACTAGACCGCCAGCTCCCACATTAGCAGCTAACGCTAAGACCACCATCTCCCACGTTAGCAGCTAACGCTAAGACCGCCACCTCCCACATTAGCAGCTAACGCTAAGACCGCCACGTCCCACATTAGCAGCTAATGCTAAGACCGCCACCTCCCACATTAGCAGCTAACGCTAAGACCACCATCTCCCACATTAGCAGCTAACGCTAAGACCATCTCCCACATTAGCAGCTAACGCTAAAACCACCATCTCCCACGTTAGCAGCTAACGCTAAGACCGTCACCTCCCACATTAGCAGCTAACGCTAAGACCGCCACGTCCCACATTAGCAGCTAATGCTAAGACCGCCACCTCCCACATTAGCAGCTAACGCTAAGACCACCATCTCCCACATTAGCAGCTAACGCTAAGACCATCTCCCACATTAGCAGCTAACGCTAAAACCACCATCTCCCACGTTAGCAGCTAACGCTAAGACCGCCACCTCCCACATTAGCAGCTAACGCTAAGACCGCCACGTCCCACATTAGCAGCTAATGCTAAGACCGCCACCTCCCACATTAGCAGCTAACGCTAAGACCACCATCTCCCACATTAGCAGCTAACGCTAAGACCATCTCCCACATTAGCAGCTAACGCTAAAACCACCATCTCCCACATTAGCAGCTAACGCTAAGACCGCCACCTCCCACATTAGCAGCTAATGCTAAGACCGCCACCTCCCACATTAGCAGCTAATGCTAAGACCGCCACCTCCCACATTAGCAGCTAATGCTAAGACCGCCACCTCCCACGTTAGCAGCTAACGCTAAGACCGCCACCTCCCACGTTAGCAGCTAACGCTAAGACCGCCACCTCCCACATTAGCAGCTAATGCTAAGACCGCCACCTCCCACATTAGCAGCTAACGCTAAGACCGCCAGCTCCCACATTAGCAGCTAACGCTAAGACCTCCATCTCCCACATTAGCAGCTAACGCTAAGACCGCCACCTCCCACATTAGCAGCTAACGCTAAGACCGCCACTTCCCACATTAGCAGCTAACGCTAAGACCGCCACTTCCCACATTAGCAGCTAACGCTAAGACCGCCACCTCCCAGATTAGCGGCTGTTGCTGCGACCGCCAGCTAACGTTAAGACGACTAGCTTTAACCAGTGTGAACCAACTGAATGTGTGGTCAGTTTGGGATCAATATGGCGGCTAATCTGCAATGATTGACACGTCTTGCTTCAGTTGTTTATGTATTTCTGTCATCTGCTGCTTCAGTTTGTTTCATCCGGAGGTTTGCAGCTTCTCCTGGAGATTTTCAGCTCAGGCATCCTCGAGCCCAAAGACCAGGAGTCCTGGACTGTGGTGAGACACACAAACATCTTTGTTTCCTGCTCGGCTACAAAGAAACGACAGCTTGATGGAAATGATGGCGTCTGAGTTGAGGTTTGTTTTCGCCACAGTGGCAGCTGGACTGCCTGGCCTGCCTGCTGAAGCTGATCTGCCAGTTTGCTGTGGACCCTGCAGACCTGGATCTGGCCTACCACGACATTTTCTCCTGGTCCAGCCTCGCCGACAACCAACGCAAACGGGCCTGGCCCGGAAAATCCCGCAAGTCTACAGTGGATCACGGGAAAGGGCTGCACATCCCTCGCCTGACGGAGGTAAGATCCCTCTGAGCCGCTGTGCAGAAGCGCTGCGTTCACACAGCTCTGAGCAGGACTCGCCTCGTCTTCCCAGGTCTTCCTTGGTCTCGTCCAAGGCACCAACCTGATCCAGCGCCTCATCAACGTGTCCTACACCTACGACAACCTTGCACACAGGTGAAACATTCTGTCTGAGACATTTTAACTGAGAAAAGGATGGTTTCCACATCTTCTTCTTTCCTTTGCAGAGTTCTTAAGGCTCAGTCTGACCACAGGTCTCGACACGAAGGTGAGAATTTGAGGAGTTTTCTTCATAACTCCGGACTTGTTGGTCAGGAGTCCTGCTTCTTTACCAGGAACATTTAAATTGAATGTCAGGTGTGTTTCCCAACAGTGACGCACTACTCCATGTGGCTCCTGGTGAGCTGGGCTCACTGCTCCTCCAGCGTCAAGTCCAGCTTAGCTGACAGCGAGCACCTCCACGACTGGCTGAAGAAACTCACCCTGCTGGTGCCTGAGGTGAGCCCCCGCCGTGGCGCCCCGCTCTGCAAAGCGGGCTCAGGAACGATGACGTTTAGACTTGGTAACCGCTGGTGACCAGTTAACGCCTCGAGCGGAGGCCTGAGCTGTCGGTTTCCACCGCAGGCTGGTTGAACGTCGAAGGACTTCAGTGCAGAAGAAGTAAAAGACAGAATTGATTCCGAATCGAGACGTTTGCTTCCGGATAGCGTTAGTGGCGGTCGAGTCAGAGCTGAGGGTTGCAGGAACGGGAGGATAATAACAGCGGATGGCTGCAAAGCGGTGGGAATGTGAAGGGAAATGTGTGTGTTGGTCGTGGAACATCTTCTGTGGTGTGTTTTTCAGCCGGCGGTGAGACACGAGGCGTGCAATGGCCTCTACAAGCTCTCGCTGTCTGGTTTGGAAGGAGGAGAATCCATCAACCGGTCCTTTCTGCTGCTCGCCGCCTCAACGCTGCTCAAGTTCCTGCCTGATGCTCAGGCGCTCAAGCCTCTGAGGGTGGGTGTGAAACGGCTGATCCCAGCGGACGCTCCTGTCTGCGATGTGTCGGATCACCTGCTGGTTACCTGCTTCTGTCCGACCCGGCGTCTTCAGCCTGGATTCTGTCCCTGTTTCCAGGTGGAGGACTATGAAGAGGAGCCGCTGCTGAGGACTGGCTGTAAGGAATACTTCTGGCTGCTCTGCAAACTCATCGATAACATCCACATTAAAGACGCCAGCCAGGTGAGACCGCTGCGCCCTGAAGCTGAAACATCCTGAGTGTTCCTGCTTTCTGAGCTGCTGTTAGTGTTGATCTGTTTGACTCACAGAAGGTCTCTTCCTCTCTGTCGCTGACTGACTCACTGCAGACCACCCTGCTGGACCTCGACGCTCTGGCCCGACACCTGGCGGACTGCATCAGGAGGTCAGGCGGCTGTAACCGGATTATCCTCTCTGTGACCAATAATCTGACTTAAATCTGAAGTGCTGTCTCTGTTGTCTCTCGGCTCTTCTGTCCCCTTCAGCCGAGAGATTCTGGACCAGCAGGATGGGACCATCGAGGACGACGGGCTGACCGGGCTGCAGCGTTTGGCCTCCAGTGTCCTCAAACACAAGCCTCCGTTCAAGTTCTCTCGCGAAGGGCAGGAGTTCCTGCGGGACGTTTACAACCTCCTCTTCCTCCTGCCGAGCTTGGCCGACCGAGCTCAGCCCAAGTGCAAGTCCCACGCCGCGCGGGCCGCCGCCTACGACCTGCTGGTGGAGATGGTGAAGGGCTCGGTGGAAAACTACCGGCTGCTCCACAACTGGGTCATGTCGCAGCACATGCAGGGTGAGTGCTCGCCGTGGCGACACGGAACCAAACCACTGATAACCTCAACATAAGTAATCCTCATAAACGGGTGACGATGGAGACGCTGGAACCTCCATCTTACATGATTCACTGGGTGATGTCTTCCCTGCAGCCTCTCACGCCCCGTACAAGTGGGACTACTGGCCGCATGATGACGTTCGGGCCGAGTGCCGCTTCGTGGGTCTGACCAACCTGGGAGCAACCTGCTACCTGGCCTCCACCATCCAGCAGCTCTACATGATCCCCGAGGCTCGGCAGGCCGTCTTCACTGCCAAGGTCAGTACGGAGGATCCCCAGCGCCTCACACAGACATGGTTCTGGTTCTGGTTCGGTGTTTGCTGGGGACGAAACATCAACATCTTGGAGATTTAGGCTCTGAATATCGTCTGTATATCGTTTTCGTGTCGTCTGCGTGTCATCGGTTACAGCATCACTGCTGCGTTGGTCCACAGTACTCCCTTCTTATTGGTCGGTTTACATTTTTCCATCAGTTTGTTTGTTAAAAACGGAAGAAATACTGCAAGATGGCGGCGTAACCATCTGCTCGAGTGTGAGAGCGCATTTCACCGCGGTGCAGATGGCATGCGACCATAGATCCAGACTCAGACATCAACGTTGTCTCACTTCACCTCCGCTGTAAAGTCACGGCACATTTAACATCACAATTCCAAATCAAAGACGTGGACGTTTACCAGCTCCTCACGCTGCTAGTGACGACGCCGTTTGATGATGTCATCAAGCGCGTGCAGATCAACCTCAAGGTCGGCTTGGAAGCTGCAGGATTTATGGTAGGGGAGGCGAGACACAGCGGAAGGGTTTGGTGTTTAAACTGTTGGCGTTGTGTGAACGTAGTCATTAAAGTGATTGTAAAACTGATCGTTGCCAAGGCGACACTTTAACGCCGATGTCGGCCGATAACATCTGGAGCTTGCATCATATCCGGGTTCTGAATGTGTGTCTGCAGTACGCTGAGGACATCAAGCACAAGACGACGCTGCTGGAGCTGCAGAAGATGTTCACGTATCTGATGGTAAGTTTCCCAGTCGGTGTGTCTTGCAGAACCTCCTGCTGCTTCTGCTGATGCTTCTGTCCCTGGCTGCTTCTGCAGGAGAGCGAGAGGAAAGCGTACAACCCACGGCCATTCTGCAAAACCTACACGATGGACAAGCAGCCTCTGAACACTGGGGAGCAGAAAGACATGACAGAGTTTTTCACGGATCTCATCACCAAGATAGAGGAGATGTCGCAGGAGCTGGTAACGTAAAAACGCTTCTAATCCTGAAAATATGCTGAACGATGTGCATCCTAACCGCAGCGCCTTGTTTGTTTCACCAGAAAAACACGGTGAAAGCTTTGTTTGGAGGCGTCATCACCAACAACGTGGTGTCTCTGGTGAGTGGAGCGACAGTCATTCTGACTGATGTGTTTCTGTCTGTTGTTTTCACGTCTCACGTCGTAAACAACGCATTAAAACCCAATCCGCTGCAGAGTTGCGTCTGTTGTTTTCACGTCGTAAACAACGCACTAAAACCTGATCTGCTGCAGAGCTCCGTCTGTTGTGTTCACGTCGTAAACAACGCATTAAAACCCGATCTGCTGCAGAGTTCCGTCTGTTGTTTTCACGTCGTAAACAACGCACTAAAACCCGATCTGCTGCAGAGCTCCGTCTGTTGTGTTCACGTCGTAAACAACGCATTAAAACCCGATCCGCTGCAGAGTTGCGTCTGTTGTTTTCACGTCGTAAACAACGCACTAAAACCCGATCTGCTGCAGAGCTCCGTCTGTTGTGTTCACGTCGTAAACAACGCATTAAAACCCGATCTGCTGCAGAGCTCCGTCTGTTGTTTTCACGTCGTAAACAACGCATTAAAACCCGATCCGCTGCAGAGTTCCGTCTGTTGTTTTCACGTCGTAAACAACTCATTAAAACCCGATCACCTGCAGAGTTCTGTCTGTTGTGTTCACGTCGTAAACAACGCACTAAAACCCGATCTGCTGCAGAGTTCTGTCTGTTGTGTTCACGTCGTAAACAACACATTAAAACCCGATCCGCTGCAGAGTTCCATCTGTTGTGTTCACGTCGTAAACAACGCATTAAAACCCGATCCGCTGCAGAGTTCCGTCTGTTGTTTTCACGTCGTGAACAACTCATTAAAACCCGATCACCTGCAGAGTTCTGTCTGTTGTTTTCACGTCGTAAACAACGCATTAAAACCCGATCTGCTGCAGAGTTCTGTCTGTTGTTTTCACGTCGTAAACAACGCATTAAAACCCGATCACCTGCAGAGTTCCGTCTGTTGTTTTCACGTCGTAAACAACGCATTAAAACCCGATCTGCTGCAGAGTTCCGTCTGTTGTGTTCACGTCGTAAACAACGCATTAAAACCCGATCCGCTGCAGAGTTCCGTCTGTTGTTTTCACGTCGTAAACAACTCATTAAAACCCGATCTGCTGCAGAGTTCCGTCTGTTGTGTTCACGTCGTAAACAACGCATTAAAACCCGATCCGCTGCAGAGTTCCGTCTGTTGTTTTCACGTCGTAAACAACTCATTAAAACCCGATCACCTGCAGAGTTCTGTCTGTTGTTTTCACGTCGTAAACAACGCATTAAAACCCGATCTGCTGCAGAGTTCCGTCTGTTGTTTTCACGTCGTAAACAACGCATTAAAACCCGATCTGCTGCAGAGTTCTGGTTTCTCAGCTGGAACTGTGTTGGAGAGCTCGGACCGGCGGAGTGGGTCCTGTTTCAGCTGCAAACAAGTTTATTTCACTCCTCCTAACTTTTTTTGGATCCTTCTACAAGTTAACCACGAAGAGGAAGATGAGGAAGATTCTGACATTTTCATTCTGCATCCTTCTGTTTCTATCGGCCGACTGCAGACGGCTAGCTAACAACAGATACGCATTAATACCTCATTGGGTACCTCATTCCTGACCTGGAGAGGCGCTTCCTTTGCTAAATGCTAATGTCAGATAAACGGTTGGAGTAAAGACAGGTCTCCGACCGTCGTCGTCCTCTGTGCCGACGGCGCTTCAAACCTGCGAATGGAAAACTGAGCTGCTGCACATGAAGGAGGAAATGTGTGATATGTGCATGTAGGATGGCAGCTGTGTGGCTAAATCTGCTCCAGAACGTCCCAAAGATTCGCCACGAGGTCCGGGTCTGGACTCTCTAATCAAACCAAAGATGCTTTACTTATCCCCGAGGGGAAATTCAAGGTTCAAGTCAGCTCGTCCAAGGTTAGACATACAGACATTTACATTTGAAAAGTTTACAAAACGAAACTGATACTTCCGTCCTGCAGCCAGTCTTTTAACTGGCGCTGCCTTATAAATGAGGAAAGATGACATGAGGAAGGATGGGTGGGTGTTGGAAAACAAAAAAGAAGTATCTCTACACTTCACCTAAAAGGGGAAGGATGAAGATGCAACAAAAAAACACACCTCTAAGCATAAGCACAAATTCAGATAAAAGACAACACACAATATGGGACAGCCAGTAAGGTCGCAGCCAGCCAAGCAGCACGCCCATCCAACTCGCCATCCGTGAGTGGAGGGAGGGGCGAGGTCCGGAGAAGGCGGTGACAGATAGGAGAGTGTGTCTGTAACAGTGGGTGTGAGTGTACGTTCAGTGAGTGAGTCTGTGAACTTTCCCCTGTTCATCTGGGCCACCTGATGTAAATGCGGCCTTGAGAGCTGAGTTCAGTTTAAGTTCCACAGGCCTGAGAAAGGGAGGGGGGTTAGGAGGGGACTGAGCACCAGTCAGCGTTAAATTCCAGGAGACATGATAACCAACCTGCCCAAGGTCAGTCAGGGAGCCAGATCCAGATACCAGCTTTGTTTTGGGTCAAGCTAAGCTTCGTATTGCTCAGCTTTGAGTCCTTAGTGGTCTCTGTCGGACTCCAAAACAGCCGAATCTGGGGTCAGTTTCCACCAAAATCGAGCAACCGCTTCTCCAAGATGTTTCCCACTTACGGATGGGCTCCAGAACCACAACTCTGGGTGTGAGGATGGTTTCTTCTGGTCCCTGAACCACTCCATGAGTCCCAGTGGGAATAATCTGGAATAACCGGCTCATTCGGGATATTTCTTGTCTGCTTCTCTGGCTACCCTGATGCTCCCGCCATTCGGCTTCAGGGTAAACCTGGACTCATTGGACCAAGTCGGACTCAAATCGTGCAGGTTTTAATGCAGACGGGTCATTTTAAAGCAAACACTCTGAGCTGTAGCCTGAAACGGATGTAGATGAGGGAGAACATCCAGGTCTAGATGCTAACGGGACGGTACCGGGCTGATGCAGCGTTAAGAAGCTGTGCTCTCCTTCCTGCAGGATTGTGACCATGTCAGTCAGACTGCAGAGGAGTTCTACACTGTCAGGTGTCAAGTTGCAGACATGAAGAACATCTACGTGAGTATGAGAAGTTTGGTTTAGAGCACTGTTTCTCAAATGAGGGTACGTGTACACCTGGGGGTACTTCAAGGCATTCCAGGGGGTACTTGAAATATTTTGAAAACATCTTTTTGTGTCTTCTTCAAAACATCCTCAAATACAATAATATAAATACAATATTAGATAAATGTTTAATATATTTCAATAAATGTAAGTTTA
The DNA here is from genome assembly GCF_933228915.1 of Telmatherina bonti. Taxonomy (NCBI): domain Eukaryota; kingdom Metazoa; phylum Chordata; class Actinopteri; order Atheriniformes; family Telmatherinidae; genus Telmatherina; species Telmatherina bonti. The sequence continues at coordinate 40,651,502 of NC_136621.1, read as the reverse complement.
CATTCATGAACTGAATTTACATTTAGATTTACACCATTTCATTCCTCCTAAAATCCCATATTCTAACTTAAATTGAAGCCCACTGGTTATGAGCCTAGGGGCAATTCAGAGTAACCAATTAACCTATCATGCATGTCTTTGGACGGTGGGAGGAAGCCGGAGAACTCGGAGAGAACCCACGCATACACGGGGAGAACATGCAAACTCCACACAGAAAGGCCACTGACCAAACCCCTCCCCAGCCAAGGATCGAACCAGTGACTTTCTTGCTGTGAGGCCACAGTGCTAACCACTGTGCAGGAGTGAGTGTGAGCGTGAATGGTTTTTCGTCTCTGTGTGTGGCCCTGCGATGGACTGGCGAGCTGTCCAGGGTGTACCCTGCCTGTCGCCCAAAGCCAGCTGGGATAGGCTCCAGCTTCCCTGCGACCCTGAATTGGATTAAGCGGTTTAGAAAATGAATGAATGAATGAATGATTATGAGCCAAATCATATCCGTCAATAACTGTCGCCTTGACAGTGCAAACAAAGGTTTAATAAACCAAAGTGATGTATTTCAAGAGTTTTCTTAACTATAAATTATTTGCAGTAGTTAGGGGGTACTTGGATGAAAACATATTTTACAAGGGGTGCTGTGTTGCTAAAAGGTTGAGAACCGCCGGTTTAGAGGAAGGATTTTCCAGTCGCAGTCATGTTTGGAGCTTCTTTCGGCATCTTTCTTCAGGAATCTCTGGACGAAGTCACCATCAAGGACACCCTGGAGGGGGATAACATGTACACCTGCTCGCAGTGTGGCAGGAAGGTCCGGGCGGAGAAAAGGTACGAACAAATCTTCTAGACATACAGAAATCCCAAAGATAGATCTGTCTGATGGTCATGTCCACTCTTCTCCTCATGCAGAGCTTGTTTCAAGAAGCTGCCTCGCATCCTGAGCTTCAACACCATGAGATACACCTTCAACATGGTCACCATGATGAAGGAGAAGGTCAACACACACTTCTCCTTCCCACTGCGACTCGACATGACGCCATACACCGAGGATTTCCTCATGGGAAAGGGAGAACGCAAAGAAGGTTCATGCTAACACGCTGAATGTCTTGTTTCTGATGACTGGAAGAAACTGGGACAAACTGGTCTTCTGTTACCCCTCCACACCCTTCAGACCAAAATCTAGTGGCTTAGGATTCGTTTCAGTAGCTGGACGCGTCACATCTGGGTGCAGCTCTGCATATCGGGCCATTATCAGAAGCAGAGTTCATCTGTAGGGTTACTGATGCTAACATGCAGCTAGCAGCAGCTAACAGCAGCTAGCAGCAGCTGCATTTCCACAAAGGGTTTAATAAAAGTTATATCTGTAAGTTTGAACAGTGTTCAGTGTATAAGTCGCAATTCTCATCCAATCTCGTCTACCGGACGAGATTTTACCAGAATAGCGGCTTATACACGCTAGCCACATAGCATTATTTAGCTGCAGAGGCTGCGGCTGCGGCTTTTATAACATTTTCTCCCTGATTTTTCTTAAACTCTGAAATTCGCTGTTTATTCAGCACCACGCCATCTCTACTGTAAATGAACTGGTCACATGACCCGACACCCCTTATTTCTGGATATATATCAAAACATCACCTAACAAAAACTAACCGCATGAGCGTAAAAACTGCATTTTTTTTTTATTGCGATATTTAGTTTTAGCAAAGTTATCTGTGGAACTGAAAGCCTCAACCAAACCAGCTGTTGGTGGGATATGTGGATGTAGCCGATAGTCTGTTTAATCCGTTCATAGCAAGAGACGGACCCCCCCCCCCCCCGCCGCAGCACTGCTATCCAGCAGGTTTTCATTGTTTCCCTGCTCCAACACCACGTTTACTGAAGTCAGCGGGTTCTGGTGAAGAAGCTGTTTGATTAGATTCAGGTGAGTTGGAGCAGAGAACCGCCAGAAACCTGCCAGAAAGCGACGCCTGAGGACCAACGATTGACACCCCTTCCATATCGTGTCCGGGCGGTAAACAGAGCTAGCAGAAAGCTTGCAGGAAGCTAGCAGCTAGCCTTGCAGGAAGCTAGCAGCTTGGCTTGCAGCTAGCCTCGCAGGAAGCTAGCAGCTAGCCTCGCAGGAAGCTAGCAGCTAACCTCGCAGCTAGCCTCGTAGGTAGCCTTGCAGCTAGCTAGCAGCTAGCCTAGCAGCTAGCCTAGCAGCTAGCGTTACTGAGCAGATTTCCTCATGGGGTCTGAAGGCGGCGTTTGGAATCTCTGTTCTGCTGCATCTAATCATTCATATGATCAATGCATCTGATCAGTTTGAACCGATACAGCCTGTCACCAGCGTAACCATGGTAACATGTTTAGTTGAACCCAGCGCCTCTCTGATTCTGCAGGATACATCCTGGTTTTTGCCGTTTTGCAGTCTTCATCATTTGTTTGTAGTTTTTTATCGTGCTCAGTTTGCCGATGTTTCCCCGCGTTACGATTGGCCGTTAGACGGCGTTTACGGGTGTCGGGGAGTACAGCGTCTCTTCCAGCACGCTGTTATAAAGGACAGTTGGGACATCTCCGCTTGAACCGTCTTCCTCATCCGTCAGGTTTCCAGGAAGAAGGAGAGGCTAACATGGCGGAGAGCTACGAGTACGACCTCATTGGCGTGACCGTCCACACCGGCACGGCGGACGGCGGCCATTACTACAGCTTCGTCAGAGACATCGTCAACCCCCACGCCTACAAGAACAACAAGTGGTGAGACGGAAGCCGCGCCGAAACGCTTTCAGCTGCAGATCGGCGTCCAACACTGACCTTCTGCATGTCGCCCTGCAGGTATCTGTTCAACGACGCCGAGGTGAAGCCCTTCGACTCGGCTCAGCTGGCGTCCGAGTGCTTCGGAGGAGAGATGACGGTACGCAGAGCTGTCGCTCCACAAACCCCGCCTTCGTTCTTTCCTTCATCATCCTTTCCTCTTTTCAGACAAAACCTACGTTCATCATCCTTTCTTCTTCTTTCAGACAAAAACCTACGACTCCGTCACCGACAAGTTCATGGACTTCTCCTTTGAGAAGGTGAGGTTTCCTGCCAGGTGTGTGTGTGTGTGTGTGTGTGTGTGTGTATTTATTGCAATGGAAGTGAACCCACCTGATCGGCTTCCAGACACACAGCGCCTACATGCTGTTCTACAAGCGAGTGGAGCTGGAGGACGAGAACGGGAAGGACTTCAGTTTTGACGTTTCTCCGGATCTGCTGGAGGTACGGAAACGTGAAGACGTGCCGTGACCTGAACATGCAGGAAACTGATGCGCGCGTGTGTGTGTGTGTGTGTGTGTTTCTCAGTGGATTTGGCACGACAACATGCAGTTTCTCCAGGATAAGAACATATTTGAGCACACCTACTTCGGGTGAGTACGAGGCTGTGTGACCACGGCGTGTTTGTGTGTCATGGCTGACCTCATCGCCGCTCGTCTCCAGGTTCATGTGGCAGCTCTGCAGCAGCATCCCCAGCACGCTACCGGACCCCAAAGTCGTCTCGCTCATGACGGCCAAGGTGAGCGGCGAGGTCTGCAGGTTGTGCACGTTGAGACATCTGTCGCAGGAGAAACGTTGTTCACGCAGTTTCCTTCATTTGCAGCTCAGCACGTCGTTTGTTCTGGAGACCTTCATTCACTCCAAGGAGAAGGTAACTCCTCCCCCGTCTGTACGCATCACGCTCCGCCTGCGTTTCTCCTCACCTGCGTTTCTCCTCACCTGCGTCCTTCCCGTTGTGTCTTCCAGCCCACCATGCTGCAGTGGATCGAGCTCCTGACCAAGCAGTTCAACAACAGCCAGGCCGCCTGCGAGGTTAGCAGCCGCCCCGCGACGCCTCCTCTCTCCGCTCCTCCTCTCACCGCTCCTCCTCTCTCCGCTCCTCCTCTCTCCGCTCCTCCTCTCACCGCTCCTCCTCTCACCGCTCCTCCTCTCTCCGCTCCTCCTCTCACCGCTCCTCCTCTCACCGCTCCTCCTCTCACCGCTCCTCCTCTCTCCGCTCCTCCTCTCTCCGCTCCTCCTCTCACCGCTCCTCCTCTCACCGCTCCTCCTCTCACCGCTCCTCCTCTCACCGCTCCTCCTCTCTCCGCTCCTCTTCTCTCCGCTCCTCCTCTCACCGCTCCTCCTCTCTCCGCTCCTCCTCTCTCCGCTCCTCCTCTCACCGCTCCTCCTCTCTCCGCTCCTCCTCTCACCGCTCCTCCTCTCACCGCTCCTCCTCTCTCCGCTCCTCCTCTCTCCGCTCCTCCTCTCACCGCTCCTCCTCTCTCCGCTCCTCCTCTCACCGCTCCTCCTCTCTCCGCTCCTCCTCTCTCCGCTCCTCCTCTCTCCGCTCCTCTCCTCTCACCGCTCCTCCTCTCTCCGCTCCTCCTCTCTCCGCTCCTCCTCTCACCGCTCCTCCTCTCACCGCTCCTCCTCTCTCCGCTCCTCCTCTCACCGCTCCTCCTCTCTCCGCTCCTCTTCTCTCCGCTCCTCCTCTCACCGCTCCTCCTCTCTCCGCTCCTCCTCTCTCCGCTCCTCCTCTCACCGCTCCTCCTCTCACCGCTCCTCCTCTCTCCGCTCCTCCTCTCACCGCTCCTCTTCTCTCCGCTCCTCCTCTCTCCGCTCCTCTTCTCTCCGCTCCTCCTCTCTCCGCTCCTCCTCTCACCGCTCCTCCTCTCACCGCTCCTCCTCTCTCCGCTCCTCCTCTCTCCGCTCCTCCTCTCTCCGCTCCTCCTCTCTCCGCTCCTCCTCTCACCGCTCCTCCTCTCACCGCTCCTCCTCTCTCCGCTCCTCCTCTCTCCGCTCCTCCTCTCTCCGCTCCTCTTCTCTCCGCTCCTCCTCTCTCCGCTCCTCTTCTCTCCGCTCCTCCTCTCACCGCTCCTCCTCTCACCGCTCCTCCTCTCACCGCTCCTCCTCTCTCCGCTCCTCCTCTCTCCGCTCCTCTTCTCTCCGCTCCTCCTCTCTCCGCTCCTCCTCTCACCGCTCCTCCTCTCACCGCTCCTCCTCTCTCCGCTCCTCCTCTCACCGCTCCTCCTCTCACCGCTCCTCCTCTCTCCGCTCCTCTTCTCTCCGCTCCTCCTCTCTCCGCTCCTCCTCTCACCGCTCCTCCTCTCACCGCTCCTCCTCTCTCCGCTCCTCCTCTCACCGCTCCTCCTCTCTCCGCTCCTCCTCTCACCGCTCCTCCTCTCTCCGCTCCTCCTCTCTCCGCTCCTCCTCTCACCGCTCCTCCTCTCTCCGCTCCTCTTCTCTCCGCTCCTCCTCTCTCCGCTCCTCCTCTCACCGCTCCTCCTCTCACCGCTCCTCCTCTCTCCGCTCCTCCTCTCACCGCTCCTCCTCTCACCGCTCCTCCTCTCTCCGCTCCTCCTCTCTCCGCTCCTCCTCTCACCGCTCCTCCTCTCTCCGCTCCTCCTCTCACCGCTCCTCCTCTCACCGCTCCTCCTCTCTCCGCTCCTCCTCTCACCGCTCCTCCTCTCTCCGCTCCTCCTCTCACCGCTCCTCCTCTCTCCGCTCCTCCTCTCTCCGCTCCTCCTCTCTCCGCTCCTCTCCTCTCACCGCTCCTCCTCTCTCCGCTCCTCCTCTCTCCGCTCCTCCTCTCACCGCTCCTCCTCTCACCGCTCCTCCTCTCTCCGCTCCTCCTCTCACCGCTCCTCCTCTCTCCGCTCCTCTTCTCTCCGCTCCTCCTCTCACCGCTCCTCCTCTCTCCGCTCCTCCTCTCACCGCTCCTCCTCTCACCGCTCCTCCTCTCTCCGCTCCTCCTCTCACCGCTCCTCCTCTCACCGCTCCTCCTCTCTCCGCTCCTCCTCTCACCGCTCCTCTTCTCTCCGCTCCTCCTCTCTCCGCTCCTCTTCTCTCCGCTCCTCCTCTCTCCGCTCCTCCTCTCACCGCTCCTCCTCTCGCCGCTCCTCCTCTCTCCGCTCCTCCTCTCTCCGCTCCTCCTCTCTCCGCTCCTCTTCTCTCCGCTCCTCCTCTCTCCGCTCCTCCTCTCACCGCTCCTCCTCTCACCGCTCCTCCTCTCTCCGCTCCTCCTCTCTCCGCTCCTCCTCTCTCCGCTCCTCTTCTCTCCGCTCCTCCTCTCTCCGCTCCTCTTCTCTCCGCTCCTCCTCTCACCGCTCCTCCTCTCACCGCTCCTCCTCTCACCGCTCCTCCTCTCTCCGCTCCTCCTCTCTCCGCTCCTCTTCTCTCCGCTCCTCCTCTCTCCGCTCCTCCTCTCACCGCTCCTCCTCTCACCGCTCCTCCTCTCTCCGCTCCTCCTCTCACCGCTCCTCCTCTCACCGCTCCTCCTCTCTCCGCTCCTCTTCTCTCCGCTCCTCCTCTCTCCGCTCCTCCTCTCACCGCTCCTCCTCTCACCGCTCCTCCTCTCTCCGCTCCTCCTCTCACCGCTCCTCTTCTCTCCGCTCCTCCTCTCTCCGCTCCTCCTCTCACCGCTCCTCCTCTCACCGCTCCTCCTCTCTCCGCTCCTCCTCTCACCGCTCCTCCTCTCACCGCTCCTCCTCTCTCCGCTCCTCTTCTCTCCGCTCCTCCTCTCTCCGCTCCTCCTCTCACCGCTCCTCCTCTCACCGCTCCTCCTCTCTCCGCTCCTCCTCTCACCGCTCCTCCTCTCTCCGCTCCTCCTCTCACCGCTCCTCCTCTCTCCGCTCCTCCTCTCTCCGCTCCTCCTCTCACCGCTCCTCCTCTCTCCGCTCCTCTTCTCTCCGCTCCTCCTCTCTCCGCTCCTCCTCTCACCGCTCCTCCTCTCACCGCTCCTCCTCTCTCCGCTCCTCCTCTCACCGCTCCTCCTCTCACCGCTCCTCCTCTCTCCGCTCCTCCTCTCTCCGCTCCTCCTCTCACCGCTCCTCCTCTCTCCGCTCCTCCTCTCACCGCTCCTCCTCTCACCGCTCCTCCTCTCTCCGCTCCTCCTCTCACCGCTCCTCCTCTCTCCGCTCCTCCTCTCACCGCTCCTCCTCTCTCCGCTCCTCCTCTCTCCGCTCCTCCTCTCACCGCTCCTCCTCTCACCGCTCCTCCTCTCACCGCTCCTCCTCTCTCCGCTCCTCCTCTCACCGCTCCTCCTCTCACCGCTCCTCCTCTCTCCGCTCCTCCTCTCACCGCTCCTCCTCTAACCGCTCCTCCTCTCTCCGCTCCTCCTCTCTCCGCTCCTCCTCTCACCGCTCCTCCTCTCTCCGCTCCTCCTCTCACCGCTCCTCCTCTCTCCGCTCCTCCTCTCTCCGCTCCTCCTCTCACCGCTCCTCCTCTCTCCGCTCCTCCTCTCACCGCTCCTCCTCTCTCCGCTCCTCCTCTCTCCGCTCCTCCTCTCTCCGCTCCTCCTCTCACCGCTCCTCCTCTCTCCGCTCCTCCTCTCTCCGCTCCTCTTCTCTCCGCTCCTCCTCTCACCGCTCCTCCTCTCTCCGCTCCTCCTCTCTCCGCTCCTCCTCTCTCCGCTCCTCCTCTCACCGCTCCTCCTCTCTCCGCTCCTCCTCTCTCCGCTCCTCCTCTCACCGCTCCTCCTCTCTCCGCTCCTCCTCTCACCGCTCCTCCTCTCTCCGCTCCTCTTCTCTCCGCTCCTCTTCTCTCCGCTCCTCCTCTCACCGCTCCTCCTCTCTCCGCTCCTCCTCTCACCGCTCCTCCTCTCACCGCTCCTCCTCCTCTCACCGCTCCTCCTCTCTCCGCTCCTCCTCTCACCGCTCCTCCTCTCACCGCTCCTCCTCTCTCCGCTCCTCTTCTCTCCGCTCCTCCTCTCTCCGCTCCTCCTCTCTCCGCTCCTCCTCTCACCGCTCCTCCTCTCACCGCTCCTCCTCTCTCCGCTCCTCCTCTCTCCGCTCCTCCTCTCTCCGCTCCTCTTCTCTCCGCTCCTCCTCTCTCCGCTCCTCCTCTCACCGCTCCTCCTCTCTCCGCTCCTCCTCTCTCCGCTCCTCCTCTCTCCGCTCCTCCTCTCTCCGCTCCTCCTCTCACCGCTCCTCCTCTCTCCGCTCCTCCTCTCACCGCTCCTCCTCTCTCCGCTCCTCCTCTCTCCGCTCCTCTTCTCTCCGCTCCTCCTCTCACCGCTCCTCCTCTCTCCGCTCCTCCTCTCACCGCTCCTCCTCTCACCGCTCCTCCTCTCTCCGCTCCTCTTCTCTCCGCTCCTCCTCTCTCCGCTCCTCCTCTCTCCGCTCCTCTTCTCTCCGCTCCTCCTCTCACCGCTCCTCCTCTCACCGCTCCTCCTCTCACCGCTCCTCCTCTCTCCGCTCCTCCTCTCACCGCTCCTCCTCTCACCGCTCCTCCTCTCTCCGCTCCTCCTCTCACCGCTCCTCCTCTCACCGCTCCTCCTCTCTCCGCTCCTCCTCTCTCCGCTCCTCCTCTCACCGCTCCTCCTCTCACCGCTCCTCTTCTCTCCGCTCCTCCTCTCACCGCTCCTCCTCTCACCGCTCCTCCTCTCACCGCTCCTCCTCTCTCCGCTCCTCCTCTCACCGCTCCTCCTCTCTCCGCTCCTCCTCTCACCGCTCCTCCTCTCTCCGCTCCTCCTCTCACCGCTCCTCCTCTCACCGCTCCTCCTCTCACCGCTCCTCCTCTCTCCGCTCCTCCTCTCACCGCTCCTCCTCTCACCGCTCCTCCTCTCTCCGCTCCTCCTCTCACCGCTCCTCCTCTCACCGCTCCTCCTCTCTCCGCTCCTCCTCTCTCCGCTCCTCCTCTCACCGCTCCTCCTCTCACCGCTCCTCCTCTCTCCGCTCCTCCTCTCACCGCTCCTCCTCTCTCCGCTCCTCCTCTCTCCGCTCCTCCTCTCACCGCTCCTCCTCTCACCGCTCCTCCTCTCTCCGCTCCTCCTCTCACCGCTCCTCCTCTCTCCGCTCCTCTTCTCTCCGCTCCTCCTCTCACCGCTCCTCCTCTCTCCGCTCCTCCTCTCACCGCTCCTCCTCTCACCGCTCCTCCTCTCTCCGCTCCTCTTCTCTCCGCTCCTCCTCTCTCCGCTCCTCCTCTCTCCGCTCCTCTTCTCTCCGCTCCTCCTCTCACCGCTCCTCCTCTCTCCGCTCCTCCTCTCACCGCTCCTCCTCTCTCCGCTCCTCCTCTCTCCGCTCCTCCTCTCACCGCTCCTCCTCTCTCCGCTCCTCCTCTCTCCGCTCCTCCTCTCACCGCTCCTCCTCTCACCGCTCCTCCTCTCACCGCTCCTCCTCTCTCCGCTCCTCCTCTCACCGCTCCTCCTCTCACCGCTCCTCCTCTCACCGCTCCTCCTCTCTCCGCTCCTCCTCTCTCCGCTCCTCTTCTCTCCGCTCCTCCTCTCTCCGCTCCTCTCTGACGTCTTTCCTCCTGTTTCAGTGGTTTCTGGATCGGATGGCGGATGACAACTGGTGGCCGATGCAGATCCTGATAAAATGCCCCAATCAGATCGTCCGACAGGTGAGTGTGAAATGCCCCAATCAGATCGTCCGACAGGTGAGTGTGAAATGCCCCAATCAGATCGTCCGACAGGTGAGTGTGAAAGCTGAGAGGGAGCGGCAGGACGAGCTGCAAGGCCAGGTTCAAACCGTCCCAGAAAGAAATCTCTTCTACAGTGAAATTACAATATTTTTACTATAAAATTATGGTTTTTTTTTTACTAAAATGACAATAATTTCATAATAAAAATGAACATTTATGTTGTTTTATAAAACGAAAATGTGTGTTCTGATATTAGATTGTTTCTAAATATCCCGTCAGTGAAACGATGTTTATTGATCATCCGTCTTTATTTAGCATGAAAACGGTTTTTCCAGACGTCTAAACGGCGTTTTCGGTAACTTTGGTTCAGTTTGGCTTCTCTGCTTCTGTCTCCAGATGTTCCAGCGGTTGTGCATTCACGTCATCCAGAGGCTGCGGCCAGTTCACGCTCACCTGTACCTGCAGCCGGGCATGGAGGACGGGTCCGTCTCGCTCATTCACACCAAGCTGTGGAAGGTTTGAGATAAAACGAGCTGAAAGTGTGGCTGTGTGTGTCCAGCTCCGACGACATGGACGGCCCGGTGGAGGACATCGGAAGCCGCTCCTGCGTCACTCGCTTCGTGAAGACCCTGCTGTCCATCATGGAGCACGGCGTCAAGCCTCACAGCAAACACCTGACCGAGTACTTCGCTTTCCTCTACGAGTTCGCCAAGATGGGAGAGGAGGAGGTCGGTCCGGTTTCGCTCTTTTCTCCGAGGAATTCCTCCGTGTTTATTGATGATCTGTGTTTCTGTGTGCAGAGTCAGTTCCTGCTGTCGCTGCAGGCCATCTCCATCATGGTGCACTTCTACATGGGAACCAAAGGCCCCGAGAATGTCAGTTTCCTCACGTCTGCGTTCCCTTTCATTACAAAACAATTTCATGTTTTTAACATGCATAACAGCAAGGATGGAAAATTATTCAAAATTAAAACATTATTTCATTTTTTACTATAAATTTAAATCTAATATTAAAAATATTTATATTTAATAATAAATATATTTATATAAGTTTTTATCAAAATAAAATATGTTCAAGTGATATAAATTTCTATAAATTTTCGTTTTATATGAATTTATGAATATTGATTTTTATAAATATCCAATATTTTAATGATAAAATATTCTTTTTTAAATAAAAATGTAATTCATTTTTAAAAAAATAAAATTTGATCATAAAAATATAATTTTTATAAAAGATTCAGTTTATTTTTACAAACAAAAATTTGATTATAATATATATATATATATATATATATATATATATATATATATATATATATATATATATATTTATAAAAAAATTTTTATAAGAGATTCTTTGATTTTTAAAAAATGAAATTGTTGTCAGATATTTTCTGGCCCGCCGGCTGCTGGGATCGACTCCAGCCTCTGTTGATCGAATTAAACGGTTCAGATATTTTATGAATAAATGAGATTTTCTCTTCATATTTTAGTTATATCAGATATTGATTATTAATGTGATTTAACTGAGGAGTGAATGTTTCAAGTTGTGGTTGTGAGCTGAGCTGAATGACTGACGGCTCCCCCCAGCCTCAGGTGGAGGTGCTGTCAGAGGAGGAGGCCGAGGAGGAAGACGAGGAGGAGGACATCCTGTCTCTGGCGGAGGAGAAGTATCGTCCTGCAGCTCTGGAGAAGATGATCGCCCTCATCGCTCTGCTGGTGGAGCAGTCTCGCTCTGAGAGGTACGCCAGGCGGAGTCCCGGAGATCCCACTCCCAGTACCACCAGTAACGTCTCTCTCTCACCTGTCCAGACATCTGACTCTGTCCCAGAGCGACATGGCGGCTCTGACGGGAGGGAAGGGCTTCCCGTTCCTCTTCCAGCACATCAGAGACAGCATCAACATCCGACAGACCTGTAACCTCATCTTCAGCCTCTGTCGCTATAACAACCGGCTCGCCGAGCACGTAAGTCCTCGTGAAGCTGGTGCAGAAGCGTGTTAGACGGACGGAAATGACTCTGTTCTCTCTGTAGATCGTGTCGATGCTATTCACCTCCATCGCCAAACTGACGCCTGAAGTACGCTGCGTAAACACACGCACACACACACACACACATTCTCTGCTTGTTTTCAGTCTGATGGGCGTAAAATCCGTCCATCTCAGAGGAAACGTGTGTTTTCTGCAGGCTGCAAACCCCTTCTTCAAGCTGCTCACCATGCTGATGGAGTTTGCAGGCGGACCTCCAGGGATGCCTTCCTTTGCTTCGTACATCCTCCAAAGAATCTGGGAAGTGAGTTCTTCTCCGTTAGCTAACCTGCAGCTGTTTTAACATCTGTAACGGCAAACTTTCCAACCCGACAGGTGATCGAGTACAATCCATCCCAGTGTCTGGACTGGCTGGCCGTCCAGACTCCCAGGAACAAACTGGCCCACAGCTGGGTCCTGCAGAACATGGAGAACTGGGTGGAGCGCTTCCTGCTGGCGCACAACTACCCGCGAGTCCGCACATGTGAGTTTCACCGCCAGAAGCAGCAACACTGTCGGTGTTGTGTTCGGGCTGCAACGATTCGCCGACAATAAAAATTCATCGAGGCCAAATTTCATTATCAACGCGTTGTGTTAGAAACGCCCGTAACGGCTTTGCAGATACAACACCGTGCCAGGCAACTTAACGCCACGGCTTTTCAGACGGTATAAGACCTGTAAACATCAAGTAAATGACTCAAACCCCCACAGGAAGGGCAGGGGGCAGTATTGTCATTTTGTGCAGCGTCGTCCTAACCAACGAAGAACAACTCAAGACCGATGGCGACGCAACCGAAACAGTGGAGTGAAAACAGCTTTAGACCTCGTGCATCAAAAGTTTGGGAGTTTTTCCAGATAAACAACCTGTCCAAAAAGGTGACGTCGTAGCAGAGTTAACATCCCACGGCAGCACGACAGTTATAAATGTGAAGAGAAAGCACCCTGGAGTCATGGTTTCTGTTCGCATTCCGGATGGTTAGGTTAGCATTACCATGTAATTACGTAGTTTAGTCATACCTGTCAAGTTTCCGGTTTTGGCCCAGAAACTCCCGTTTTTAGGGGTCTTTGCCGAAGCTTCCCGGATTGTTATTTTCCCAGAAATTTCCCGGATTATGAAACGGGGAGAAAATAAACCGACACGATTGTACAATTAAAATATTTTATTTATTTTGTTTTCTTTTTGAGGCAAATTCTGTTGTTTGGATGTGACATCATAAATATGTTTATTTGTTTCTAAATAAATTCGAAGCAAGCTGTTCAGCTTATATTTGCTATCCAGCTGGTTCAGGAGTCCTTTTACTTCACCAAAGGACATCATGTTGCGACTGACTGGAAAACTGGGTGATAATCATATGATGCAGATGAAGAGAGTGAAGTAAAACATACTGGAGCTTGTAAAAAAAAAAAAAAAAAAAAGCTGCGTGACCTGGAAACACAGATAGCGGGTGTGACGGAAATAATCGCGGCTAATCGAAAAAATAATTTACAGATTAGTCGACTATTAAAATAATCGTTAGTTGCAGCCCTAGTTCGCACGCGTTTACACACTGCGTCGACATCACCGGCTTGTTTTAACCAACTGACGCGAGCGCAACCTTCGCCGCCACGAGGCTTTGCTCAGCTGTTTGGAAACGGACCAAGTTACGTACGTAAGATGGTCGACGCCGTCCGTCCAGCAGGAGTGGACTTTACCAAACGTCATAAGACCCAGATGAGGTGGCGCTGTCACGTCCTTCAGGCACAAGCGCCCCAGACTACAAAACTTTTCATGTTTGAGGAGTTTTGCGAACGTAGATGAGGTTTCGGCCGTTTTCCGTCTCCTAAAGCTGCAGTTTGTTGGTGAGAAAAATCATAAAGTTCTCCAGGCAGTAACCAGACCCGCTTCTCCTCCCTCCAGCTGCTGCGTACCTCCTGGTCTCCCTTATCCCCAGCAACTCCTTCCGACAGATGTTTCGCTCCACGCGCTCCCTGCACCTGCCCACCCGCGAGCTGCCGCTGTCCCCCGACACCACCGTGGTCCTTCACCAGGTCTACAACCTGCTGCTGGGGCTGCTGGGCCGCGCCAAGCTCTACGTGGACGCCAGCGTTCACGGGACCACCAAGCTGGTTCAGTACTTCAGCTTCATGACGTACTGCCTCATCTCCAAGACGGAGAAGCTCATGTTCTCCGTGTACTTCATGGACCTCTGGAACCTCTTCCAGGTGTGTTTCCTCCTCATGTTCTTTCCGCTGCAGCTCCTGGTGTGACGCCACCGTAACGTGATCTTCTGTCCGCTTTCAGCCCAAACTGTCGGAGCCGGCCATCGCCACCAACCATAACAAGCAGGCGCTGCTGTCCTTCTGGTACAACGTCTGCGTGGACTGTCCCGAAAATGTCCGGCTGGTGGTGCAGAACCCCGTCGTCACCAAGAACATCGCCTTCAACTACATCCTGGCCGACCACGACGACCAGGAGGTGGTGCTGTTCAACCGTGGCATGCTGCCGGCGTACTACGGCATACTGCGCATGTGCTGCGAGCAGTCGCCCGCCTTCACCCGCCAGCTGGCGTCACACCAGAACATCCAGTGGGCCTTCAAGAACCTGACACCGCATGCCAGCCAGTACCCAGGGGTGAGTAGACGGTGTGGTGCGTTCAGGGACCGGGCAGCTGGTTGTGGTGCGTTCAGGGACCAGCTGGTGGTTTCTGGAAGCTGACGTGCCGTGTTCCCTGCAGGCGGTGGAGGAGCTCTTCAACCTGATGCAGCTGTTTGTGGCGCAGCGATCGGACATGCGGGACGAGGAGCTGGAAGACATCAAGCAGTTCAAGAAGACCACCATCAGCTGCTACCTGCGCTGCCTGGATGGACGCTCCTGCTGGACGACTCTCATCAGGTCAGCTTGTGTCCCGTCAAGACGCTCCAGAAGCTTTAGTCTTTGTCTCTTTTGACGTCTCGTCTTGTCGTCTCAGTGCCTTCAGAGTTCTGCTGGAGAACGACGAGGACCGTCTGCTGGTGGTGTTCAACAGAGGACTCATCCTCATGACCGAAGTATGATGATCTGCGCCGAGAGGAGCGCCTGCATCTTCAACGTTTAACAGAAATCACAGTTTGTCTCCTGTCCCTGCAGTCCTTCAACACTTTGCACATGATGTACCACGAGGCCACGGCGTGCCACGTCACCGGGGACCTGGTGGAGCTGCTGTCCATCTTCCTGTCTGTCCTGAAAGCCACCCGGCCGTACCTGCAGCGTAAAGGTAAGATGTAGAGTCGTGGCTCAAAACGACACCAGCTGATTGGTTTAAATGTTGCACGGAAACTGGTCCAGATTCCGAGCTGCAGTGTCCGCGGTTTTACTGATCTCGTCCACCCGCCCCTGTATCAGCCCGACAGGAGTTGTCACCATGGCGACAAGTCCCAGTGGAAGCTCTGGGATGGCTGGAACACATCAGAAGCATGAGGGGCTTAAAACGCTGAATACCAGCAGTCACCACTAGGGGGCAGTACAACAGAATACGGTCAACATTACGCAGACGCTGCACGAGTATAATAATAATATATAATAATAAATTTATTAAAACAGATTCAAGTTTATATGAGAACACAAAGAAAACACACAAACTCATAAAAAAAAAATCATCAACAGCTAACATAAACACATTTCAACCAGTGGATCCTCAGCCTGGATGAGAAACTCTCAAAGACCTGAGAGCTGTGATGATGCTGTTTGTAGAGTCGTTCAGGGGATGAAAAGCAAATATCTCCCAGCCTGAAAGGTCCGTTCATGCTGGATGGAGACAGTTTAGTCCGCCTTCTGCAGTGGTTCCATACGAGTATGGGGCATTTTTAAGGAGCTTAGCTAGCCGCTGCTTAAAATGGAAAATGGGACAACACCACCAGAAACCACTGGGGGGCAGTGTTTCGTTGTATAGCTGACACATAACCAGAGAATAAGAAACAACTATAGACTTGTGGTAAAAATGCAGCACTTTGGCGTTATATTTGGCGGTTTTTCAGACCCCACTAGTGAGTCTAAAGAAAAAGCGATTACTGCGGAAGCCCCTCCCCCGTCCACAAGAACTCTCTAGAAGCAACATTTCTACTTTTTTCTACTGCAGAATTGAGAAAAGAAATGTATTTTTCAGACATGAATAGAATTGAGTTTACATTATCTTTCCCTAATTTGATTGAGTTGTTCACCAAAGTATATCTGAATAAATGTTCCTTTTTTATCGCATATTGTCCTGCAATTAATTGATAAGATTTATTTTAATAGAGTCCCACCTCGACTAAAAACATTCAGAACAAATAAAAATTCAGGTGTGTCATGGAATTTATTCAATGAGAAATAAATCTATAAATCAACTGTTTTCTGTTCAATTTATTGACCATGTACAGATGTTGCGAGCGAGAGGTCTCGAGAGCTCTGCCTCTGCTCAGGGTGAGGCAGAGCTCTCAAACACGAACAACCTTTGCCTGGCAGGACTAGTCAAAACAACTGCCAGCTTAAAGATAACAACAGTCGAAGCTGAAACAGGCCTTGAACAGAACATTGAACAGTTTTATGCATGAACCTACTGAAGCAAGCTTACTGAATTACTCTAAACTGTGCAGAATATATATCTTGTACTACATAAAAGAAGCTTAATAAAGGAGTAACATTAAAACTACACTATACCCATAAATTCCACCACATTCTCCCCTTTTGATCCTTTCAGGATCAACACAAAAGAATCACAATTCATGAACATAACAAAGCAACAAAACAAACCCATAAAATAACACTAACTACCCAGAAGAGATACAGGAAACTAAAACATCAGAATGGCCACTCCCGGCAGGGTTGAAGAAAATTTGTCAAAACATCCTGAAAGGAAAAACACTCACGTCAGTGTCAGAATCAGAAAAGCCATCACCATCAAAAAAGAAAGAAAAAGGATCAAAGAGAGGGAGATCCGAAGCAGGAAGAGAGTCTTAAACCAGCCGAGGAATGCGACATCCTAAGGCAGTGTCAATCAGCCTAACCAATAAGGCTCTGATACACGGAATGACACAGCAAACACAGAACAAGAAGGGCAGCAAATACTGCAATGGAACCTCAATAGCGTTGACTTAGGCAGAAGCAGCTGAGTCGTCAGGATGAACAGAGTGCCTGGACCGAGTGACCGGATAAGGGGGCAGATGGGAAACCCAGGAAGACAACTGTAGGCAAGAGAAGGTTGACAGGAGGACATATACCAGTCCACTTTGATGGCAGCATGCCCCGAAGAACCAGACCATCGTACCACTACCAAAGGCCGGCACAGGCCACCGAAAATTACCAGCATAAACACTGTCACACCGTTTTGGAACCTAATCTCGTATTTCTACTCACAGGGCTTCGTTTTGGAACCTGATCTCGTAGAGTCTGTCTCTATTTTTGTTTTATTTTTGCTTTAATTTATTGTCAAAGTCAGTCCTAAGGAAAAGGAGCGCAACCACCATTATTATGAAAACAGTCGACAATTTTATAAACAAACTGTTTCAGTTCGATTAGCAATGAGAATCACTCAGTCTACAATAGTAAATCAAAAATACTTTCAATCAGATCATAATTTGGAAAAATATACTTCTCACCAGATAAATCCACAGGTGGGTTGAGATCCTGTCATGCTCGACTGAAACCGGTGACGGTGGCCCTCGTCACTCTTAAGGCCTATTTGAGGTTTGAAGATGAATCTGTTTGGATTCCGGCAGCCTGCCCCTCAGTCCAGTTCCGCCAGAAACACATGGGATCCCACTTCTGACACCAAACTGTCGTGGAATTCATCAGATGATAAATAAAAATATAAATCAACCATTTTCTGTTCAATTTATTGACCATGTACAGATGTTGCGAGCGAGAGGTCTGAAGAGCTCTGCCTTTGCTCAGGGTGTTACAGCGATCTTTCGGCAGACACAAATAACCTTTGCCTGGCAGGACTAGTCAAAACAACTGCCAGCTTGAAGATAACAACAGTCGAAGCTGAAACAGACCTTGAACAGAACATTGAACAGTTTTATGCATGAATCTACTAAAGCAAGCTTACTGAACTACTCTAATCTATGCAGAATATATAACTTGTACTAAATAAAAGAAGCTTAATAAAGGAGTAACATTAAAACTACACTGTGCATAATTTTCACCACAAGGTGAAACTGGTGAAAACATGTCTTTGCAAAGTAAAACTATGAAAACCACCGAAAAATCAGCTGTTTACGCTTCAGATACGGTTCTTTATGGAAAATGATGGAATTTCTGATTGATCAGTCTGATCAGACTAGTTGCATCATGAAGCTAGCGTTGTCGCTGAATCACTGTCTCTCTCTGCCCAGATGTGAAGCAGGCTCTGATCCAGTGGCAGGAAAGGATAGACTTTGCACACAAGCTGCTCACCCTCCTGAACTCCTACAGTCCCCCTGAGCTGCGCAGCGCCTGCCTCGGTAATGTCCCTTCAGCAGCCTCTCCTGCCTCTAAGTCTGGAGGATGGAAATAATTCGTCTCGTTTCTCCGCAGACGTCCTGAAGGAGCTGGTCCTGCTGAGTCCACACGACTTCCTGCACACGCTGGTCCCGTTTCTGCAGCACAATCACTGCACCTACCACCACAGCAACATCCCCAGTGAGTTGGCAAGAAAACTCTATTTTACATCAATTTTCACCTTTTTTCCACTTAGATATTTTTAATTTTTAACCTTCAGATGTCAGATTTTTTTCTTTTTGTGTAAACAAGTCAACCTGGCTGCTGCTTTTTCACATTATAAAAGATGGGCATCTGGGACATCATTGTCGGTTTCTGAAGAGCTGAATTGAAGCTCAGTGGGCAGTTCCCACCGTCACCATCTTGGCCACGCAGGTCGTCAGAAAAAAAATGCCAGAAAAATGCAAACAAGGACAAAGAGGCGGAGCTAGAAGGGGGGGGCTGAAGGCAGGCTAAAGCTAAATCACGCCTTTAGCCGGCTAAAAACCATGGACACAGCTAGATATCAGATACCTGTCAATTAAAAGGACACGCCCCCAACTATTCTGAATTTGAATGCGTTTTCATGATTTAGAATGATGCATAAGTGTAAATATCACAAAAAAAAGGGCCTTATTTAGTGAATGTGAATGAAGTTTTTACGCTTTCATCAGGAAACTTTTCAAACTCGTTGCTGGTGGTGGCGTAGGTGGTCATATGACCAGCATAATTCAGGGAAAGATGGATGTTTATGGACGGAGTAGACAGAAAGCAACGTTTAACTTCCAGTAAACAGTTTTAGGAAGGGATACGATGGAGGAGGGCTTCTCAACCCTCCACAGCAGGGATCTGTCGGCCTCCCGCCTCAGCCTGATACTTTTTAAGATAAAAGTTTGGAGCTGAATGGAGCTTTTATCCTCCTGAAATGATTTAATTTCACAGATCAGTAACATGAGACGGATTTTTTTTTATCTCCGTCTATCAGCTGACTGCTGGCAGTGACATCATCTGCCGACGCAGAAAGTGTTACAGATGTTTCATCTTTATTACGCTCAGCTGATGGACAAACAGCTGATCTGAAAAGTAGAAACTGGATGGGGGGGATCGTCGTGGTGAAGAACAGTCGGATGATGAGGTGTTTAAACCCCCCATAAGCTGACAATTCTCGTGTAAACAACTTCCTGTTTGTCTCCGCCTGTTTGCAGTGTCATTCGGACCCTACCTGCCCTGCAGAGAGAACATCAAGCTGATGGGAGCCAAAAACAACATCCGACCTCCGCGGCCGGAGCTCAACATGTGTCTGCTTCCGTCGTTGGTGGAGAGCAGCAAGGTACGGCGCCTAGCGTCCCGCCACCTTCACAACGAAGCTGGACATGGTCGTAACCTGAGCTGCGCCTGTCTTTCAGGGTAAAGACGAGGTGTATGACCGGATGCTGCTGGACTACTTCCTGCCCTACCATCAGTTCATCCACCTGCTCTGCCGCGTCGCCATCAACTGCGAAAAGTTTACCGACACGCTCGTCAAGCTAAGTATGTTTGGAGACGACCACGTTTAAATTGATGCCGTTCAGCCAGCCGCTCGAATTGTCAGGTTCATGGAGTATGATGTGTCCTGTTGCCATGGCGATTTCATCACCGTGCCATCAGTTCCAGTCACAAGCTGAAAATGTCTTTTTTTACATGTTAAATATTCTAAATCAAAAACACCTTCATAGTTCGGTGTTTATATTTCACGCTGTGACGTGCTGCGACGCGACACACAGCTGATCCGTCAATGTGGCTATAAGGGATGCTTGCTTGTTACCGTGGCAACGTGTCCTGGAAAAAACCTCCAGGTAGAGTGACACTGTGTGGGAATAAGGAAGGGAAAACTCCTCCCTGTTCGATGTTGGTGCTGTTTGTCCCTCGCCGGCAGCTGTAGTGTCAGGATGGCGGCGCTTCCCTACCGGCAAACTAATTACGAACTAAAAATTTCTAGCTGTAGAAATGGATCTGAAATTCCTGGCTTACGGGAACACGTGGGATTATGGCGGAGGCCTTGATGAGCAGTTTAGGATTGTCCCACGTTGTTTTCTGTACTTAGTTTACTGTTAGTTGTTTAGTGTTTCTTACGGTAGCGTTTTAGAAACGGCGCCACCGTCAGTCTGATCATGAAACCCACATCTTCTTCCTTCTCAGGTGTGTTAATAGCTTATGAGGGACTTCCTCTTCACCTTGCACTCTTCCCTAAACTGTGGACGGACCTCTGCCAGTCCCAGGTAAGCCCCGCCCCAACCCGCTGCAACCGGCGGCAGCGTTCGCCGGCCCACTACGGCCGGTGCTTCAACAGACAACTGAGTTAAAGCAGCAGACGGAGTCTTCCTGAAGTGTGTGTGTGTGTGTGTGTGTGTGTGTGTGTGTGTGTGTGTGTGTGTGTGTGTGTGTGTGTGTGTGATCTGATTTCTGGCCTCGTTTTCAGTCCGTTATGGCCAAAACATCCGTGAAGCTGCTGTGTGAAGACCCTGCCTTCAGCGAGTACATCAAGTGCATCCTGATGGATGAGCGGATGTTCCTCAACAACAACGTGGCGTACTCCTTCCTCACCTGCTTCCTGCACAGGGTGGGTGCAGCTGTCACCATGGAAACCGTTTGCATGAGATTCAACTGAGAAAATGAAACTGCAGAGATAAATTTACATCTGAGTGGAAGTTATTATCTATGCATATATTTTTATTGTTTGTTTTTTATTTTTATTATCATTAATTTATTTATTTATTTATTGATTGATTTTATATATTGATTTATTACTGATTTTATTTTTTATTATTATTTATGCGTATTCTTTTTATTTATTTATTTTTGTTATTCTTTTTTTAATTGATTTTTATATATTGATATATTATTGAATTTTATTTTTATTGTTTTATTATTTATGCATATTAACCCTTTAGAGCCCAATGAGACATGTTTTGCATCACCTGGCGGTAATGTTCTGCTTGTCTTCTGGCTCCTGATGGACGCCAGGAAGCAGAAGGTTACACGACCATCGTTCTTATTTATTACATGATGATAAATAATAAATATTCCAAAAAAATTAATTTAATTTATCAAAATTTGTCAAAGAACCAAATCAGAAGCTCACATTAAACAAAAGGACAGTAATTCCCGTGTCGGGTCCTAAAGGGTTAACCTAAAGGGATCCTTTTTCCCGTCGAGATGGCATCATCAGGTTTTGACCCAGTTTCCAGTCGACTGATGACTGGTCTGGTCGTCATGTGGGCGTGTTAGCGGTGGGAAGCCCCGCCTCTAACAGGAGGAACTGTTGCTGTGCAGGTCCAGGTGCTGTCGGTTCCCAGCTTCTCCAACCTGATCGGGGTTCTGGTGACGAACCTGCTGAGCGAGCAGAGCAACCTTCAGCCCGAGCTGGCGGCTCGCCGTACGGAGCTCAACAGGACCAGCGGCCTGCTGAACGCGGTGCGAACATGCAAACATGTAGCTTCTCCCCGGCTTCTACGCCGTCTGACTCTCCGTGTGTTTCAGGACCTGCGGGCGCTGCTGCTGCTGCTGTCTGTCCAGCCGCCGCACGCCATCGAGCCGGCGCTCTGCACCGCCCTGCAGGAGCTGCTGGGACGCTGCCATCTCTGTCTCCAGCAGCGCAGCGCTCTGGAGACGGAGGCCAAAGACCACAAGGCTAAAGGTACGATAGCGCCGCCGTCTCTACGTCCCCAGCGCCGCCGTCTCTACGTCCCCAGCGCCGCCGTCTCTACGTCCCCAGCGCCGCCGTTGCTATGTCCCTATGTTTGCAGAAGCATCAGGAGTGGAGCCAGAACATGTTCAGTCCAGTCCAATTTAGTTTTATCCGGTCCAGTTTAGTTTAATCCGGTCCAGTTTAGTTTGATCCAGTTTAGTTCGATCCGGTACAGTTTAGTTTGATCCAGTTTAGTTCGATCCGGTCCAGTTTAGTTTGATCCAGTTTAGTTCGATCCGGTACAGTTTAGTTTGATCCAGTTTAGTTTGATCCGGTACAGTTTAGTTTGATCCAGTTTAGTTCGATCCGGTACAGTTTAGTTTGATCCAGTTTAGTTTGATCCGGTACAGTTTAGTTTGATCCAGTTTAGTTTAATCCGGTCCAGTTTAGTTTAATCCGGTCCAGTTTAGTTTTATCCGGTCCAGTTTAGTTTAATCCGGTCCAGTTTAGTTTAATCCGGTCCAGTTTAGTTTGATCCAGTTTAGTTCGATCCGGTACAGTTTAGTTTGATCCAGTTTAGTTTGATCCGGTACAGTTTAGTTTGATCCAGTTTAGTTTGATCCGGTACAGTTTAGTTTGATCCAGTTTAGTTCGATCCGGTACAGTTTAGTTTGATCCAGTTTAGTTTGATCCGGTACAGTTTAGTTTGATCCAGTTTAGTTTAATCCGGTCCAGTTTAGTTTAATCCGGTCCAGTTTAGTTTTATCCGGTCCAGTTTAGTTTAATCCGGTCCAGTTTAGTTTAATCCGGTCCAGTTTAGTTTGATCCAGTTTAGTTCGATCCGGTACAGTTTAGTTTGATCCAGTTTAGTTTGATCCGGTACAGTTTAGTTTGATCCAGTTTAGTTTGATCCGGTACAGTTTAGTTTGATCCAGTTTAGTTTAATCCGGTCCAGTTTAGTTTAATCCGGTCCAGTTTAGTTTAATCCGGTCCAGTTTAGTTCGATCCGGTACAGTTTAGTTCAATCCAGTTGTTGTAAAGAAACATTTCCAGACAAATAAACAAATGATTAATGAAATGTTTTTCTTTGTCTAGAAATTAGCAAACAAGTAAATAATAAATAAATAAATAAATATGTAAGTAATTATTATAATGAAGATAATCATAAATATGTAATAATAATAATAATTATAATAATAACTGGATGGACTGGCGAGCTGTCCAGGGTGTACCCTGCCTGTCGCCCAAAGCCAGCTGGGATAGGCTCCAGCTTCCCCGCGACCCTGAATTGCATTAAGCGGTTCAGAAAATGAATGAATGAATGAATAATAAGAATGATGATAATAATAAATAAATATGTAAATATGAGGAAAATGTTCACTAAAAGCAGCTGCAGCAGGTAAACTCAGGTGAGACGTACCTGCTGACTCTACCTGCAGCTAACTGTGTGTTTGTGTTGCAGCTGAGGACGAGGGGGCGACGCCGGTGAAGCGGCGGCGGGTGAGCAGCGACGATGGCAGATCCGTGGACGCGGCAACCCCCCTTTGCGTGGCCTCCACCTCCTCGTCGGCCGCCCCGCCCTGCAGTGAGCTGAAGCCCGACCAGCAGGAGGCGCTGACGCCCACCAGCACCTCTGACACAGAAACACGAGACTCCTCCTCCCTGATCGACCCGGGCACCGAGCAGGACCCGCCCTCTCCTGACCCCACCCCAGCCACCTCCGGAAACATGGACTCCTCTGCAAAAGAGGATAAAATGGAGGCCTCCTCCTCTTCCTCGTCCTCGCTCTCCTCCTCCTCGTCTCTGCTGCAGGAGGCGGGGTTTGCGCAGGGGGAGGAGCTTCAGCACCACAGTGGCATGGAGGAGGGGGAGGGGAGGAGAGGCGAGGCGGCGTCTGCCTCCTCAGAGGAGGTGAAGGAGGAGAAGGACGTAGGCGTGAAGACCAGGAGCAGCTCGACTCCGCCCCTCCCGGAGGAGGCGGTCGGGTTGATGGGGGAGGGGCCAAGCAGCCACTCCTCCTCAACGCTGTTCACAAGTGCCGGCCCCCCACCTGACATGCTGGACATGCTGTACAGAACAGTCGAAGCGACCATTGCCATAGTAACCAAACTGTCTGTTAAAGGCCCGCCCACTTCATGACATCACTGCTCAGCCAATAAGACGTGTCCGTCAGATCCGACGTTTTTCTTCTTCTGCTGTTTCGTGCTGCTGTTCGTTGCCTTCTGCTGATGTGGATCGGTTGGTTCCTCCAGCTTCACGCCCCCCTCCACCGCAAAGAAAAGTTCAAGCTGCAGCACATTGTTTTCAAAGGGCAAATGTTGGTTTTTGTGTGTGTGTGTGTGTGTGTGTGTGTGTGTGTGTGTGTGTGTGCGCGCGCGTGTGTGTGCGTTACGCTGAATAAAACTTGTTTGAAAGTGTTTTTTTATTTTGGGTTTTGCTGTAACGGGGAAAGGTTTACAGAACTGTGTTTCTCCTCTGTAATTTAATTTTATTGCGTATTTACGGTGTGTAAAACGTCGTGCCAGTTTTGTACTTAACGAGCGAGGCGGAAGACGGCTGCCTTTTCTGTGGTTATTATTCACTAAGTTTACTTGTAAATTAAGAAAAACCACAAGAAATTTGATTCTGTAAAGAATCTTCTAGTCTTTGCCTGAAGGTGTGTATGACAAAAAAACTATAGAAATATATAAATATCATCATATATATATATATATATGTATATATATATATATATATATATATATATATATATATATATATACACATTATATAAGATAGAAATATATATATATATATATATATATATATATATATATATATATATATATATATATATATATATATATATATATATATATATATATAAGCGGTGCTTTATTGGACTGTGGTTGAAATAAAGCCACCTTGTTGGACCAGCTGGAGCTTTTATTTTCTTTACTGAAGAACATTCCATAATCTGTTGTTTTTGCTGCTTCTGCTGTGTTTCTGATTGTCTTCTGATTTTATTTCAATAGAGAATAAATTAATAAAAATCCTTTTAATATGAAAGATTTCAGTGAAATTGGTGTTGTGGACGATGAGGAGGGTAATGGATTTCCACCTTGGTGCGATCCAAAGCAAACGGTGCCTTCAGGCAGAGGCTGCTGCACCTGAGGAGCATTCAGACGCCATATTGTTCAGGTGAGTCATGTGACTTTGTGTTCGGTGTGGTTTTACTGATGGTTGAATGTTTTAGTTCTTCCAGCACACCTGATGCAGGTCAACTTCACTGCTTGCCAAGCTCTCTGTAACCAGGTGTGTCCATAGGGTTACCTCACTACAAAAAATCCAACTTGTATTGTTTGGCCTGAAACAGTCATTTAAGTAGCTTAAACATGAAAATATGTATTAATGGCATTTAAAGCAATAATGTTGTAATCACATTGTTTGCTCCAAAACAATTAGGTGAGTCGTTAAAACTGATAACTTTAAGTTGGAGTTCAATACAAGGGACAACAGTTCTGCTAACTTTAATTTCTTTATTGTAAAATTCGGGAAAACCAACTTTTTGAGTTTGCAATTTTCACTTGAAGTCTCACTTGGCTGTGCTGCCTCGAGCTGGACTCCACGCAGGTAGGTTTTTATTTAAGTTTAAATGGTATGGGAAGTGTTGATTAGTGTTGTGTAGTATGTTGTAGATTCATGGAGGAGGCAACCTACACATTTTCAACATTTAAACACAAACAGCTTTTCACTCAGCAGTCGTTAGCAGAACTGCTGCGTGAGTTAGCAGCTAGCTTATCTGGGCTGATACTATTCAAACAGGACAAGCCATGTTATCTTCTACTGGTTAGTACCGTTCCAACGGGACAAGCCATGTTATCTTCTACTGGTTAGTACCGTTCCAACGGGACAAGACATGTTATCTTCTACTGGTTAGTACCGTTCCAACGGGACAAGACATGTTATATTCTACTGGTTAGTACCGTTCAAACAGGACAAGCCATGTTATCTTCTACTGGTTAGTACCGTTCCAACGGGACAAGACATGTTATCTTCTACTGGTTAGTACCGTTCCAACGGGACAAGACATGTTATCTTCTACTGGTTAGTACCTTTCCAACGGGACAAGACATGTTATCTTCTACTGGTTAGTACCGTTCAAATGGGACTAGACATGTTAGCTTCTGCTGGTTAGTTCCGTTCAAACGGGACTAGACATGTTATCTTCTACTGGTTAGTACCGTTCCAACGGGACAAGACATGTTAGCTTCTACTGGTTAGTACCATTCCAACGGGATGAGACATGTTATCTTCTGCTGGTTAGTACCGTTCCAACGGGACAAGACATGTTATCGTCTACTGGTTAGTACCGTTCCAACGGGACAAGACATGTTATCTTCTACTGGTTAGTACCTTTCCAACGGGACAAGACATGTTATCTTCTACTGGTTAGTACCGTTCAAATGGGACTAGACATGTTAGCTTCTGCTGGTTAGTTCCGTTCAAACGGGACTAGACATGTTATCTTCTACTGGTTAGTACCGTTCCAACGGGACAAGACATGTTAGCTTCTACTGGTTAGTACCATTCCAACGGGATGAGACATGTTATCTTCTGCTGGTTAGTACCGTTCCAACGGGACAAGACATGTTATCGTCTACTGGTTAGTACCGTTCCAACGGGACAAGACATGTTATCTTCTACTGGTTAGTACCTTTCCAACGGGACAAGACATGTTATCTTCTACTGGTTAGTACCGTTCAAATGGGACTAGACATGTTAGCTTCTGCTGGTTAGTTCCGTTCAAACGGGACTAGACATGTTATCTTCTACTGGTTAGTACCGTTCAAACAGGACTAGACATGTTAGCTTCTACTGGTTAGTACCGTTCAAACAGGACTAGACATGTTAGCTTCTACTGGTTAGTGCCGTTCAAACAGGATAAGACATGTTAGCTTCTACTGGTTAGTATTCAGGTAATTCATGCGCGCCTGCTAGCTGCAGCTAAAGGAGTAGCCCTTAGGGTTTTAATGCTAACACATTAGCTGATATTTCATGTACTAAGTATCAGGACAACATGCAGCAGTTTGTGTAACACTTTTTTGTAGTAACATTTACATCATGCCGAGCTTAATAATACACTTCATGGTACTACCATTTACATATAAAAATGATAAGATGTCAGAGTTGATAAAATTATCATAGTGTAATGGTAGGAAAGGCCAATCTACCTATTTAAAATATTGTGTTGGTCATAATATAGGCCATACCTGAATTGACAACATTGCTTTTGATTAAAAAAAAGGTTTAAATATTTGTACTATGACCCACTGTGGGCTCCCAGGCTTGGATATATTGTTCTTCTGTTTAAAAACATTTAAATAAGACAGCATTGGTGAAAGTTACTAATGACCTTCTTATGGCCTCAGACAAAGGACTTGTGTCCGTACTTATCTTGCTTGATCTTAGTGCTGCATTTGATACAGTCGATCATAACATTCTGTTAACAAAGACTAGAACAGGTGATTGGAATTACAGGTACAGCGTTAAGCTGGTTTAAATCATATTTATCTGATAGACTTCAGTTTGTTCATGTAAATGACAAGTCCTCCTCCCAAACTACAGTAAGTCATGGAGTTCCTCAAGGTTCTGTACTTGGACCAATACTCTTCACGCTATATATGCTCCCTTTAGGCAAAATTATTAGACAGCATGGAATAAACTTTCATTGTTATGCAGATGATACTCAACTATACTTATCCTTTAAACCAGATGAAACAAATCAGCCCAATAGGCTACAAAATTGTCTCATAGACATAAAGACTTGGATGTCTAGAAATTTTCTCCTCTTAAACTCAGATAAGACTGAAGTAATTCTCATTGGATCTGAAAAACTCAGAGCTAAATTTTCCGGTTTTGTAATGAACCTGGATGGCATTACTTTAGCTTCCAGTGCTACAGTGAGAAACCTTGGAGTAATATTTGACCCTGACCTGTCCTTTGGCCCACATATTAAGCAGGTTACTAAAACAGCCTTCTTTCATTTACGTAATATAGCCAAAATTAGGGACATTCTGTCTCAGAGTGATGCAGAAAAACTGGTTCACGCTTTTGTTACTTCGAGACTAGATTACTGTAACTCTCTATTACTGGGCTGTCCTAAATATGCCCTGAAAAGCCTTCAGCTGATCCAGAATTCTGCAGCGAGAGTCCTGACCAGAACCAGCAGGAGAGATCATATTTCTCCAGTTTTAGCCTCTCTTCATTGGCTGCCTGTTGAATCTAGAATAGAATTTAAAATCCTTCTCCTTACATATAAAGCCCTCCACAACCAGGCACCACTATATATCAAAGACCTCATAGTTCCTTATATACCAAGCAGAGTACTTCGTTCGCAGACTGCAGGCTTTCTTGTGGTTCCTAGAGTCTCAAAGAGCCGAGCAGGAGGCAGAGCCTTTGGTTATCAGGCCCCTCTCTTATGGAATAAGCTCCCAGTTAGTGTTAGGGAAGCAGACACCCTCCCCACCTTTAAGACTAGGCTGAAGACTTATCTTTTTGATAAGTCCTATAGCTAGGGATGGTTAGCATCCCTTAGTTATGCTGCTATAGGTTTAGACTGCTGAGGGACATTTCCTGATCCACTGAGCTTCTTTCTTTTTCTCTTTATCTCTTTATTTATCCCCCCCCCCCCCTCCCCCCCATAACAGTGTAGCATCATTAACATGTATGTCTCCTGTCTCAGCAGGTCTCCCTGGCCGGGAGTAGCAGTTCCTGTTGTCTGTTGTCTTTCTGTCCTCTTCCCCCCACACAGCAGAGGCAGATGGCTGCCTGTCCTTGAGCCGGGTTCTGCCGGAGGTTTCCTTCCTGTTAAAAGGGAGTTTTTTCCTTCCCACTGTCGCCAGTGTGCTTGCTCAGGATGGGAGGTTGAGTTGGACTCAACTCAATCTGTTGGTTTCCTTATATAGGCTGTTATGAATTGGCCTTCATTATGTTTTCCCCTCTGTCTGTAAAGCGTCTTGAGATGGCATTGCCGTGATTTGACGCTATATAAATAAAGTTGAATTGAATTGAATTGAATACATTTCATTGTCTGCCCTGTTTTATTCTGACTGCTGACTTTCTTAACCTAAACTGATGTAGGTGTTGGGTTTAGGTATAGATATAGGTTGATAACCTTAGAAAATATATATTATTTGTAAGTAATGTTTGCTGCAGCAAAATTTATTAAAAATAAAAACACTGAATGTGTAATCTTTTCAGCTCAAGGGTCTAGTCTAGGCTTTGCATTGTCAATAGATTTATAAAATGTTATGTGTAATGTATAACATTTCTGCTGACAGCCTTACTAATTCCCAGCAAATTGTCATCTTTGTTTTTCAGATTGAAATTAATGCAGTTCAGGTTCTGCAAGTTTACCAACGTCATTGAAGCTGTTCAGCTGAAACATTATCGGCTACATCACAGAGGTTCAACGCGGCTTCGCAAACACAGAGACTGCTGACCTTTCAGAACCATCAATGCTTTGAAATCACATCTTTCAAGACTGCATAGGACTGTCCAACTGTTCTTTTTTATGAGCACAAGTTGTCTTTCATTTTCCTTATATTGATAAAAGCACAAGCTGTTTTTCCTTTGCCTTGCCCACGTTGGAAGGGATTCAATGCTGCTGGTTTAAATAAAACTAAGGTTTTGAAGATGTATGTTGCATTTGTAATTATTCGTGCATTTGATTAGAAGTTATTGAAATTAAATTATGAAGTTGAGTTACATTAGCAGTATGCAATTTTAAATTACTCTTAAATTATTCTGTTATACTAACTTGACCAAATTCAAGTGGATTTTGTGAAAGAATTTGAGTTATTACAGTGTAAAATGATACATTATTACAACTTATGAAAGAGTTGGAGCAATTAAGGATTAAAAGTTATAACCATAGATTTTTAAATTAGTAAAACTTGTGGAACATTTACCAGAAGTAAGGATGAAAAATTATTACAATATAAAATCATAATTTAGTGAAACTTAAAATTGAGTTGTAAAAAATCCTAATTTAGAGTTGAGCAAACTCAAAAGCAAAACTTTAAATATTTAGTTTAGCTGTTCAACTTAAAAATTTTATCGAAGTTTGTTACCTTGAAATTTTAAGTTCACTCAACTTTTTCTTTTTTACAGTGCTGTAGGTTCATCAGTAAAACGCTGATTTAAGGGTCAGTTACGTTGGAGATTATCTGGGGTGGAGTCTCCACAGTCTTAAGCACTGAAAGAACTT
Source organism: Telmatherina bonti (assembly GCF_933228915.1). NCBI lineage: Eukaryota > Metazoa > Chordata > Actinopteri > Atheriniformes > Telmatherinidae > Telmatherina > Telmatherina bonti. Next base: position 40,621,760 of record NC_136621.1, on the reverse strand, counting down.
TAAAGTGACTGGGCGGTTCCTGCCGCCGCCATCTTGGCAGAGGCGGGCTGTGAGCATGGGGGTAGATTATTGATATGTTTCAAACTCTGACCTGCCTGTAGCTAAATGCTAACAGGAGCTAACCAGCTGGTGGAGGTTAATGGGCTAAAGCTAAGTCATACTGTTAAAAACTGCTGTTCTACATTCCTCCTACTGAAAGCGGGGGATCGGGTACCTGTCAATCAAAAGGAATTTAAAGAATGAATTGGTTATAAACGGATGAGTTATGAAAAAAAAATCACTCCCCCCACAGTTGTCATGAAGGTAAACCTGACCTATTAAACCAAAAATGTTTTTTGGCAGCAGGCTGTAAGCATGTTTATTGATTCTGTTTATTTAACATGTTTATTCCTGCTGTAAACATGTTTATTTCTGCTGTGAAGTTGGTCTTTTTAACATGGGAGTCTATGGGGATTTGCTCTGTTGTGGAGCCCCTAGTGAATGAAGGGGGAACTGCACCTGCTGGAGGTTGTTGCTTGGTCTGCATGCCGCGGTCCAAGAGGGCTGCCCTCATTAGGAACCAGACATAGTGGCTTTACAGGAATGGATCTGTCTCTGATGGGATCAGGTGACCTGGAGCGCTCTGCATCACGCCCCCCTATATAAACACAGCGGTTCTGCTTTCTGCTAGTTTCTACCTCTTCCAACTTTGGTTGGTTCCAGAGGAACGGCACAAGTCCACCTGATGGTTGGAGTCTGATGGAAGATCAGTCTGGATGTAAAACTCTCTGTTGGCACACTGTTAAGTTAGCTCTCTGCCTGTTGTGCTAACATAGCAAATGAACTTTTTCACATCTTTCAGCTGGAACAGCAGTAAGATGAGCTGCAGAACGCTGCAGGATATATCTAGGTCTTTATTTTGCTGTTTAGTTGAAGCTAAATGTGGCTAGTTGAAGCTAATCAATTCAATTCAACTTTATTTATATTGCATCAAATCACGACAATGCCATCTCAAGACACTTTACAGACAGAGAAGAAAACATAATGAAAGCCAATTCATAATCGGATATAAGGAAACCAACAGATTGAGTTGAGTCCAACTCAATCTCCCATCCTGAGCAAGCACACTGGCGACAGTGGGAAGGAAAAAAAACTCCCTTTTAACAGCTACATACCAAAGCTAACGTGGCTCCCTAAATATTTCACGTAATTTTGACTGGTTTGCAGCAATATATGCATTTCCTATAGTTCATGTAAATACCAGAAATAACAGAACGATTAATAACTGGCCGGGTTTAGTTTTAATATTTTTATACGATGTTCTGCAAGAAGCAGCGCTACTGTAATGTCCCATAAGCTAACGGCTAATGCTAATAAAATAATCTCTGCTTCATTTCATACTTAAAACTATAATTTATAGTTTTAGGGCAGTTTGTGCTTTGTAAGTGTTATATTTGCAACAGTGTCGTCCGGCCTGTGGGAGGTTACAGGTTTAGCGCCCCTAGTGGCCAAATGGTAGAAAATAACAGCTGACAACATGCATCGTGAAATATTCTTTGGAAAGTTCTTTTCATATCTGTTGCAGAATTTCCCACAGATGTGTGGCCCGCTGGACTGCTCTGCTTTTACTCTTTTGTCCAGTTCGTCCCAAACCAGCTCGATGAGGTTTAAGTCTGGAGGCTTGTTCTTTTTCCTGAGGAAGTTCTGGCATGGCTCGGACTTGTGCTTTGGGTCATTATCTTGCTGTAAGATGACTAAACAGAGGATACTGCATGGCGCTGCACAACGTTGCCCAGGTTCAGGGCGCCACACCGTACAAGGCACCGATCCTAGATCCAGCAAAACCCCAGACTATCACACTCCCTCCTCCATGTATAACAGTCGATGCCACAGACTGCAGAACCATCTGCATGATGAGCCAAAGATTAAAAATTTTGATTAACCAGCGCATAACGCCTTCTTTTAGTCCTCAGTTGTCCAATGGAAGGGTTCTTTTCACCCTGAAAGCCTCTTGGTCATGTTCTCACGTTTATCAGCAGCTTTCTATCTTCCTTCGTAGCTGCAGGAGTTTTTTTTATGTTTTTGTGTTCCCTGAAAAAGGCCTTTTTGTTCATTCTGAAATGTGCGTCACAGTTTTGAGTAACTTATTTTCTTTCTTTTGTTCAATGCGCCGGAGTTACCGCTCACCTTCGTACCATTTCTTTTACGGAGTGAAAAACTAACGGAAACGCAGCCATAGAGTTGTTTAAAAACATATTTCTAAACAGATGAAATACGCAGCAGCTGGGACGACTTCTCCAAAACATAAAATCATAATTAGTTTTCATGCATAAAGACTCAGAACGACGTCAGAGTTATAAAATCTTTATTCTGGCTGGGAAACAGAAAATAATGTGAAATCGTTCTGAAAAATGTGAAGAAGCCATTTTGTTTCTGTGACTTCTTTGTTTGACTAAAGTTTATTTATTCCAGGAAAATGGAGCTGATCAGAAAGAAGTGTTGCTTTCATCGGCGTCCTCTTTTCTTCCGTCTGTCTTTTCTGCTTTGTCCTCGTCTGTCCAACTCTTCCTCCAAGCTGGCGCTCTGTCCGTCTTCTCCCCGTCCGTTTTCCTCTCCTGCGAGTCTGCCTGTCCCTGTAACACATCAACCAAAGCTTTATCTGTTTCCTCTCAAACATTTGCATGAATTCTGCGTTAGTTCACCTTCTCTGAGGCTGCGGAGACGTTCCTGGTCCAGTTCTGGTTCCTGAAAGACAACACAGAGTTTAAAAAAACGAAGCTTCTCGTGCACTTGAGAGGGAGTTTATTGGGCGACGTACGTGTATCCTTCGTCACGCCGGCTGATGTCGAAGCTCTCCTTGTCAGAATCCGGGTCTTTCTTCTTCTTGAACCTGACATCACAGAAAGGTGTGATTTCACTGTGACGTTTACCTGGAGACAACCAGAAGCACATCGGTCTCACCTGATGATCATCACAACAGCGACTATCAATCCCAGGATGCTCAGCGACAATAAGACGCCCAGAGCAATGACCGCGGCCTGGTTGGAGGCGGGGCTCTGAGGGTTGGTCTCTATGTCAAAAAGAAGTCCATCTCCGAAGACTAAGGCGAGCTCCGCCTTCACAGCATCTGATTGGCTCCTCAGTTTTCTGATGGATCGAGACACGAGTCGGTAAACTCACAAACCTGCAGCTTGAGGCAGGAAGTTCTAAAAATGGTGGAAGGATCCGACATTTACTTTGTGACTTCTGCAGAGGAAACGACTACACCTCCATCCAGAGCGACAAAGCTGACCAAAGTCCTCGCAGATTCCCTCAAACTCCGGGACTCAGTGGCTCCTCCGTTGGCGCTGGACACCTGGATGACGTTCACGGTCCAGCCCAGAACTTTACCGAGAGACCTGAAGGCAGGAAGGAAGGAGGAGTTAAAAGCAGGAAATGATGAAACAGAATTATTCTCTGGCTGAACTCACGCCTCCAGCTCTGGAACCTTCTTCTCCACAACGTTGGCAGGTTGGTTTACTGAGATCACCGCCACGTCGCTGCTGCTTGCAGTTCCCTGAACCACCACCTGGGGGAGCACATTGTCTTTATTTGTTTGTGACTGTTTTATCAGGTTCCCCTAGATAGAACCGAATTTAGAACGGTCTGAAATCCTCATGTCAACGATTCAACAAGATGCTGTAAAACATTCTGATATATCACCATGAGAATCTCCCGTTCCACCTCATCACCATGAGAATCTCCCGTTCCACCTCATCACCATGAGAATCTCCCGTTCCACCTCATCACCATGAGAATCTCCCGTTCCACCTCATCACCATGAGAATCTCCCGTTCCACCTCATCACCATGAGAATCTCCCGTTCCACCTCATCACCATGAGAATCTCCCGTTCCACCTCATCACCATGAGAATCTCCCGTTCCACCTCATCATGATGAGAATCTCCCGTTCCACCTCATCACCATGAGAATCTCCCGTTCCACCTCATCACCATGAGAATCTCCCGTTCCACCTCATCACCATGAGAATCTCCCGTTCCACCTCATCACCATGAGAATCTCCCGTTCCACCTCATCACCATGAGAATCTCCCGTTCCACCTCATCACCATGAGAATCTCCCGTTCCACCTCATCACCATGAGAATCTCCCGTTCCACCTCATCACCATGAGAATCTCCCGTTCCACCTCATCACCATGAGAATCTCCCGTTCCACCTCATCACCATGAGAATCTCCCGTTCCACCTCATCACCATGAGAATCTCCCGTTCCACCTCATCACCATGAGTATCTCCCGTTCCACCTCATCACCATGAGAATCTCCCGTTCCACCTCATCACCATGAGAATCTCCCGTTCCACCTCATCACCATGAGAATCTCCCGTTCCACCTCATCACCATGAGAATCTCCCGTTCCACCTCATCACCATGAGAATCTCCCGTTCCACCTCATCATGATGACAATCTCCCGTTCCACCTCATCACCATGAGAATCTCCCGTTCCACCTCATCACCATGAGAATCTCCCGTTCCACCTCATCATGATGAGAATCTTCCGTTCCACCTCATCACCATGAGAATCTCCCGTTCCACCTCATCACCATGAGAATCTTCCGTTCCACCTCATCACCATGAGAATCTTCCGTTCCACCTCATCACCATGAGAATCTCCCGTTCCACCTCATCACCATGAGAATCTCCCGTTCCACCTCATCACCATGAGAATCTTCCGTTCCACCTCATCACCATGAGAATCTTCCGTTCCACCTCATCACCATGAGAATCTTCCGTTCCACCTCATCACCATGAGAATCTCCCGTTCCACCTCATCACCATGAGAATCTCCCGTTCCACCTCATCACCATGAGAATCTCCCGTTCCACCTCATCACCATGAGAATCTTCCGTTCCACCTCATCACCATGAGAATCTTCCGTTCCACCTCATCACCATGAGAATCTTCCGTTCCACCTCATCACCATGAGAATCTCCCGTTCCACCTCATCACCATGAGAATCTCCCGTTCCACCTCATCACCATGAGAATCTCCCGTTCCACCTCATCACCATGAGAATCTCCCGTTCCACCTCATCATGATGAGAATCTCCCGTTCCACCTCATCATGATGAGAATCTCCCGTTCCACCTCATCATGATGAGAAGGACATCTTCATCATGTCTTCTTCAGATTTAGACTCGGACATGATGGGAAAGGATTTAACTTACCTCCACTCTGGCCTTGGCAAACAGTCCTCGGGGGTCTGTGGCCGTCACCTCCAGTTCAGCTGTTTGTCCGGCGAGCCCAGTTGCTGAGACCACATAGACCAGACCTGAAGCTGGTTCCACACCGAAACCAGAGCTCTCATCAGATAGACTGTAGACCAGCTGGTTCTCTTCTCCAACATCTGGGTCCGAGGCCTGCACAAAGTGGATTTATAAACCACTTTTCTAGATTTTGATCAGTTTTACACTTTAATCCACATTTTTCTATGAAAACACATGAAACAGCCTCAACCTTCATTATCAACACAGGTTTGTGGAAAGTAGAATCAATTATCAGAAATCTTCACGCCACAGACAGACAGGTGAAGGTGGGATGCTGAGTTTACAGAAGCTGCTCTTCACATCAAACCTGACCTTTCAGGTCCGAATCAGATGTAACAGGATAAGCAATAATCTGCATTAAACCAGTAGAATATCATAACAAACCCCATCATGTAGCAGCACCACCGTCACATCTGATTGGCTGCTGTGATCATTTGACACAGAAGGAAAACAGTTTCTGAGCTTCACATGCAGCTTGTTGCTTCTAACCGTCCCTGGTGAAAACAGATGTCATGTTTAGTTTCAGCAGAATTGATATTTTCACTGGCTGATGCCAGAGTATCAATACGACCGTCCTGAGTGAAAAGTGCTGGAAATGTTCCTACCATAGACTGTATGTAAAAGATGGGCGGAGCCTCCGTGACGTCACCCGGAGGTTTCTGAGGAGCTGAATTGAAGCTCGGTGGGCGGTTCCTACATCGCCATGTTGGCAGGGGCATGCGTGTCGTCTCTCCCGGAAAATACAAATATGGGCAAAGAGGTGGAGCTGAGAGGGGGGCTGTGAGTGTCATGGTGGATGATTGACATCAAACGAACTCTGAGCTTTCTGTAGCTAAGAGCTAACCGGGCTAACCCAGAGATAACAGGAGCTAACCAGCTAACGGAGGTAAGCGGGCTAAAGCTAAGTCACGTTGTTAACCGGCTAAAAACCGCGGTTGTTCTACGTTCTTCTGACTTGAAGTGGGAGATCGGGTACCTGTCAATCAAAAGGACACGCCCCCAAATATGCCGAACTTCCAGATTAAATTACTTTTAAATGGGAGAGTTACAAAAAAATTCACTCCCCCCACAGTTGTCATGAAGGTAAACCTGACCTATTAAACCTAAAATGGATTTTTGTACCAGGCTGTAAACGTGTTTATTTCTGCTGTAAACATGTTTATTTCTGCTGTGAAGTTGGTCTTTTTAACATGGGAGTCTATGGGGATTTGCTCTGTTTTGGAGCCCCTAGTGGATGAAGGGGGAACTGCAGTTTTATGCACTTCCACATAGGCTTCACTTTTTTACTGCCGAAGGCTCCGTCCATCTTTCACATATGGTCTATGGTTCCAACGCTGTCTTATTTCCTGATGCGTCACGTTTCCCTGCAGACATGAAGCAGTCGGCGTGAACGCACCGCTGGGCGGATTCCAGTTCAAAGTCCAACCTCCAGTTTTTATTACCAGCACACAAACTGGTGGCTGATAATAAACATGATGTTTCCCAACAACAAGCAGGCATCTAGGCGGTGGTGGGGGGCGTGTTTTCACCACCTGACAACTTTATTTTGAAAGGCTTTCATCAAGTCTTGTGTTTTTTAGCAGATGAAATTGTTTGTTTTGTTTGTTTTGGTTTCAAACCTTTGAGATTTTGTTTTAAATGTAAATAAAAACGATAATTATTATTATTATTACCTTGACGGAGATGATGGGGGTTTTATACGGGGCGATGCTGAACACAGAGGCCTTATAAACCTCGGGGGGGAACTGTGGCGACTCGTTCACATCCTCCACCTGAACTCTGACCTGCGAGAAGCAGAAGTTACCGAGAGTTTGTCTGAATCGGATCAGACTGAAGAACTCCAGTTGGGTTCGGACAATATTAGACCAGAGTATGTACGGGGGGGTATCTACCACTGCCACGGCGGATGAAGGGGGTGTCCGTGTGTCCACCGCCTCCACATCCAGGAAGTACCACTCCTGCTGCTCTTTGTCCAGCTGTCGGCTGGTCTGGATGCTGCCGTCGCTGCTGATGGAGAACACGTCCGCGTTTGTTTTCAGTCTGTAGCTGACGTTATAAATGTGACTCCCCGAGGACGCCAAGACCTTCCCCACCGAGGCCCCCGCCGGCTGGTTCTCCGCCAGGCTGAAGTTGTAGGAGGAGCTCTGGAAGGCCACGCCCTCCACCAGACTGACCGTCCTCAGACTGACCTCCACGGGAACTGCAACACAACAACACGGATCCTGAATTTATCCTGAATAAACAGAAAAACTTTTATGCTGATGATACGATTCTTTGCTGCCGCCAAGTGCCGGCGGCTTTTTATCGTCTCCATCTGTTTTAGACACAAGTTCCGGAGTCCGTCCTCGAGGGCCACAATCCTGCAGGTTTCCATGCTTTCCTGCTGCGACACACCTGAGTCAAATCAAATGGATCAAAGAACCGATGAAGTTCTGCACAGTGACTCATTTAATCAGGCGAGTTGGAGCAGGGATCCATGGAAAACCTGGATTGTGGCCTTTAGAGGACTGGAGCTGGACACTCCTGACACATTCACACCGACTTCACCCAAAACAAAAAGGTTATACTTGAGCTGAAGTTTCTTCTGTTTGCATTTGATTCCAGGAGAAAACAACTTTCTCATGTCTGCTTGACTGACATGTATCAGCAGTTTCCAACCTGGGGTTCCCTGCCCTTAAGAGGGCCCCCCAAACAGCACAGATGGTCCTTTGACTGTCTAGATGAAGACCATCTCCACACAGAGTCCAGTTGAAGTGTTCTTCATTTTTTTTTAATCACTTGGACGTTTTCATTCACATGGATCCAGTGAGCCTGAAAACATTTTGCACCATTTCATTCAGAGAAACGCCACGGCGGCGATGATTCAGCCTTATTTATGAAAAAACAGAAGAAAAAGTAAAGCTGTACGGAGTCCTTTTGGTTTCATGGCTCCCATCCAAAGGTCAGACGGTGGTATGTGGCGAGCAACTACAAAATAGTTCACAAAGTTCATATTTTATCAGATGAAGCTTAATGATGGGAAGATGTAACAGACCTGTGGTGCTGAGGGGAGGGACGCCATTATCTGTTGCCATGGCTACCAGTGCCAGTATGGTGTCTTCGGTTACATTGGCCACTTCAGAGGTCAAAGCCACCGCTCCAGTTTCGTTGTTCAAGGCCAAATACGGAGAATTTCCTTCAGAGAAACTGCAGCCACACAAAGTCATGAAAACCTTCAGTGTTTGTGCTTTGTAACACTGATCTGAAGGTAAAACGTGTCGTAGATTCACCAGCGCGGCGCTCGCGTGTTCCTGCGACGTCATTTATCAGTCGGTTAATTTAAAATAAAACTTTACTGAATTTGAGATATGAGCAAAAACCGAATCACTGTCCATTAAATCGAAATCGCATCATGATCAAACCGCGGATTTCCACTGCTAGTGTTTGTGCTTCGTAACACTGATCTGAAGCTAAAACGTGTCGTAGATTCACCAGCGCGATGCTAGCTGATAGAAACAAGTTAACCCTTAATAGCCTGATGAGGTGATGAACAGACTTTTACTTTTTTAAACTTTTTTTTTGGCTTTGAATAAAAAAGCCAAAAAAACCCCAAACCAGAATAAGTAGCATCTTTAGCCTTGTAGCATAATTAGCTAAAGTATTTTAGTATCAAAGATGTCCACAAGAATACAGAAGACAATTATCATAATGTGTGCAAGAGGAATGCAAACGTACGTCTATCTACAGTGATGTACCGATCATGTGGTCAGTGAGTCAATGACATCGATCCAAAAGGCAAATAGTTTTGAGACATAATAATCATTCAAACACACTTTTATTTTGAAAAGGCTGCATTTCTGAGTTCTGTTGGCGTGTCATTTCCTGTTATATTCTAATCTGTTAAAAGATCAGATAGAAGACCTAAATAATTAGCATATTGTTAGCATGTAGCATAACAGACTAATTTGTAATATCATTTTATAAATTTTTTTTCCTATTATTGCTGATTGTGCCTCGTTGCCTTTAATAAAGTATAAAGAAGCTAACGATACATGTACGCTTTATTGCTGTGTGATGCCAGATATTTCAGTCCTCAAGGTGTCACCAAGGGGGCAGAAGACGAGCTTTTTAGTTAAACTTTTACCATTGAGTGATGCAAAAGGTCTCATAAGTCTGAAATATAACTGATCTGCTGTTCAAGTCTTTAAAGGTGTGAAGGTACCTGTAGGTGATAAGAGCGTTGTTTCCGACGTCTTTATCCGTGGCGGACAGCGTCAGCAGCAGCTTCCCTTCCTCGGCATCTTTCAGCAGGATGCTGGTTACGTAGCTGCTGGAGCTAAACTGGGGTTTGTTGTCGTTCACGTCGACGAGTTTCACTCTGATCATGGTGATATTCTGGTGAATAAAGTTTGCATTTTCAAGAAAAATAATGTATGTTAAAGTATAAATTAGTCGAAGATGATCTGTAAATATATCTATATATACCTCCTATCCCACCAAAACAATATACCATTCGTTTGTAGTACTCTTTGATTTATACAGATATTAATTTTGATACTTCTGCCCATTTAAAGGAAAATCGTGATTGTAAAATGAGCATGACCATGCAAGCGCAGTGTGGAGTACAAATAAACCTCAAGCACTTGTCACTTGAAAGAAATACTGTTAAAACTATAATAAAATATACTGATAAGTAAAAAGGAGCAAATTTATCTCTTAAATGATAAATGACAGTTTAATATCAAATTATTCATTCATTAAATAGAAAAAATAAATAAAATAACACAATGTGCAGTATTGTGCATTAAATCCGTACAATATCGTAACAAAACCTCATAATCGCTAACAACAACAGCGTAATCGTGAAATCATGATATCTGATTGGCTGCCATGATCATGTGATACAGAAGGAAAGCTTTGTCTGGTTTCAGATGGAATTTTATTGGCTAAAACTTGAAGAAATTAAAAAATAAGCAGAGTGGTATTCATATACGCAAAGTACCGACTCCATGCTATCGACTCCGCAGTATCGACTCCACAGTACCGATTTCGCGGTAGCGACTCTACAGTAGTGATGCTTAACTTTACTGTCACTAAAGGGTAACTCTCTGAAATGATCTCATGCTGAATGTAAACGTTTCGAGTCTCTTAAATCTCACCTCTCTCATCGGGCTGCCATTGTCTGAAGCCTGAACAACCAGCTCGTAGGTTTCCTTGTCCTCCCGGTCCAGAGGACCAACGGCCAGCAGCATCCCGTCCTGCAACACAGAAACATCACATCAACATGCATGGCCTTGGTAGCTGCTCCGCTGTGTGGACGATTTTCTAACCCTTTCTGACATTTTCTTGTCACCAGGACACACTAACGTACTTTTCTCTTTTAGTTCAGCTTTTATATGCAGTATAATTAAATCACCAGTAAAATAACATTAAAATAAACTAGAAATGACAAAAAAGATGTTTGTATTCAATAAACTATCCTTTAAAAAAACAGTAAAACTCTTTAGAAAATGAGTGAAATTTAACAATATTTTGCTTCAGTTTATTTTTTATTGTATATTACATATTTAAAGAATGTTAGTCTCTATATTTTTACTGAAATAAAATATATGTATTTTAAATTCATTAAATGGCTCAATTTGATATATTTTGAAATATAGTTTTTCATACATTAAATATAATAAAAATTAAATTTTTAAGTGTATTTAATTTTTCTTTTCATTTCAGTTTGAATTATTTAAAAAAAAGAATTATGGATTTTTATTTTGCTAACAAATAAAAATTACAATACATAATGAGATTAAGTTTTTTTTTAAAATTTAAACTTATTATTCAGTGATGTTTAACGATACAGTGTGTGAGAATTACTGACATCTAGTAGTAGTAAACTACCGGGCACAGCTGTGATTGTATGGTGGCTGTCACTGACCAAATTCATTTAGTATAAACATGTACTGTCTTCTTCTGTGGTGCTTTACTGATCCCAACCGGCACTCCAGTGCCCGTCAATCAAAGCTGCCTTTGCAGTTTTAATGCTTGTTTGTCCATTCAGAGACACCGCAGTTACCAACATAGATGGTTGCATCTTTTTCTAATCTGTTTTAAATGTGCAAAATGTTAGACATGTGAATTACGTGTCCATCTTATATGGTTCCCATGGGAACAACATGTCAAACACTTGCAGTTCACATGTGAATCCTGTCTCAAACCCACTGTATGTAATTCACATGTGACCGTTGTGGTTTTCATGTTCTTCACATGTTCACCACCTGATTCATATGTAAACTTGTGTCAAACACGTGACTCACGTGTTTATTTTCACATGGAAATGTCCCAAAAACATGTTTGCACATGTGATTCCCGTGTGTTTGACACGTGCTTCACATGTGGATTGCAGGGAGGTGTGTGCATGTGGTTCCCATGTGCACGTCCGTGTGCAGCAGGTGTTCCTCTGGGAGGGTTTCTGGACCCTCCTGGAGTCAGCCTTGTGGACGGACGTACTCAGACTCGTTAATCTAACGATGAATTTAAAATCTTGGAGGTGAATTTCTGTCGTTTCCTTCTCACCTCTCTGAATCTGAAGAGTGGATGTGGGGAGACAAGGGCGAGGCGGACCTCTCCGTTCGGGCCGATGTCATCGTCAGTGGGCCTGATGCTGTAAACTTCACCTGGATTTTTCTCTGAGTAGTTGCCTTCATGGATCTCCAGCGGGTCGGGGATGCTGGGGAACTGCGGTGCGTTGTCGTTGTAGTCCAGGATGCTGATGTTGAGCTGAGCAGACGCTCTCAGACCATCTGTGGGCTGATCGACCGCAACAACCTGAAGAACAAGGAGACGTTTCCAGTCTTCAGCTCTGGTTTCTTCTTCATGACAACAAGCAGATCAATTAACAAAGATGTTGCCTGTTCCGCTGCTGGACTTTCCCAGTCTAACTGGCTGGAAACCATTATACTACACCACCATGAAGTGTAACAACAACCAAACACCTGCCGATACACATCGATACGATACCAGCAGTTTATGATACTACTAAACTGATATTGGTTGGATGTAGATATCAACACAGACGATGATTAGTGTCGATACATGTATCAATGTAGATTTTGATATCAACAGTAGTATCTTGAAAGGAAATGATGACTGTACAGTGTGCATTAATATCCTTATAGCAAGGGCAATACGGAATATTAGGAAAACTTGAGCGTGTCAATACTTACATAAGTATATTTACCATTTACATAAAAGAAATACTATAATGTCACAATAAACTACAACGATGACTCAAGGAAACAAAAATAAATCTTCCTAAAATGACTAAATTAAAACTAAGGTTATTTTATTATTCACATTTGTAAATAGGAAGTTATAAAGATATACGTAGAAGTAATATGATAAATATAATAAAAGATAAATGCAATAATCTGCATTTTACCAGAAAAATATCAAAATGAGTAATCGCCATCGTGACGTCTGAAAGGCTGCCATGATCACATGACACAGCAGGAAGAAGCCATTTCTAGGCTTCAGGTGTCTTTTTATCACCTGAAACTCTCCGAAGTTAGAAAATCCATGTTGGTATCTGCAGTGATATCTACATTCTCAACAAAGTATCGAATCCAACATTTAGCCAGGCCGATATCGACGTATCAGCTCCAGAGTGGAAAGACATGTTTTAACGTAGAACCGGTTCTACCTGGAATATGTAGCTGTCCTGCGTCTCCCGGTCCAGAGTAGCGTTGTTCCGCAGCGAGACGACGCCTCGGCTGCTGATCGCAAACGTATCGCTGGCGTACAGGAAGTGACCGTTAGAGAATCCAACCTGAACAGGAAGCAGAACAACTTGCATCATAACAGAACATCTCATGACAGGAGAACATAAGCCCATTGTGAAGCTGATGACTGGTTTCACTGGGAACAACCTGATTTTACTGGGAACAGCTTGATTTAACTGGGAACAGTTTCCACTCCTGCTCTCAGCGAAGGCAGACGCTTTTCTCTTTGCTCCTGTTTCCTCTCCTCCCTGATTGGCGCTGGCAGAGTTCTGATCTACACCCGTGAGATTCTGGCAACAACTGGCAGGCTGACAGAATTCTGTAACGGTATGTGCCGGGCTAGCAGTGCACAGACTCTTGCGCTGACCGGAGTCGACCATAAGCAGGATACCAGTCTGGTCCACACTGGTCATTTGGCCGCAGCCCCGGAGTTGGTCCTCAGAATTGATAACAACATGGAGAAAATGTCTGCTAGAATCGGTGGAAATTGACCCCCCCATTCGGCTGTCTGGAGCTGCCTGCCTGAGACCTGCTATGGACTCAAGGCCGAGGGCAAATTGTTTTCCTCGCCTGGAACCCAAACAACAATCATATCTGGATTCGGCTTCACAGCGGCCTTGGGCCGGTGCAACCCCCCCCTGAGAACGGAAGAAGACATGTTCATTGACGCTCTGTCCCCCCTCCTTAACTACCCCCAGTCCCCTCCCACATGACTCACCGCCTCTCTGGACTTTGTGTGTCTTGTTTTACTTTGTGCTTCAGTGTATGAGGTTTTTTTCTCTGTATGTCCGGAGTTACGTGACCTTCTTTTTCCTCGACCCCCCTATGATCCCAATGTATCTCTGTTCTTATCTTGTGAGGCGGCGCTGGTAAACTAGCTGCATGGCCTGAGCTTAAGTTTGGTTCTGTATTTCTCTTTTGTCATTAATTTTACATGTCTGTATGTCTGATCTTGGATTAGCTGGATTGAACAATGAATTTCCCTTCTGGGATGAATAAAGTATCTTTGATTTGATTGATTTGAATTGAAACATCACTGTTTAACTGGGAAAAGGTCAGAAATGGGACAAGTTTCACTGGGAACAGGTCGGTTTAACTGGAAACATGTCACTTTAACTGGGAACAGGTCAGTAATGTGATTGTTTTGAGTGGGAACATTTCGGGTTAACTGGGAACAGCTCAGTTTAACTGGGAACAGTTTGGAAATGTCACTGGTGTAACTGGGAACAGGTCGGTAAAGTGACCAGTTTAACTGAGAACTGTTCGGTAAAGTGACCGGTTTAACTGGGAACAGTTTTGTAAAGTGACCAGTTTAACTGAGAACTGTTCGGTAAAGTGACCGGTTTAACTGGGAACAGTTTGGTAAAGTGACCGGTTTAACTGGGAACAGATTAGTAAAGTGACCGGTTTAACTGGGAACAGTTTGGTAAAGTGACCGGTTTAACTGGGAACAGTTTGGTAAAGTGACCGGTTTAACTGGGAACAGATTAGTAAAGTGACCGGTTTAACTGGGAACAGTTTTGTAAAGTGACCAGTTTAACTGAGAACTGTTCGGTAAAGTGACCGGTTTAACTGGGAACAGTTTGGTAAAGTGACCGGTTTAACTGGGAACAGTTTGGTAAAGTGACCGGTTTAACTGGGAACAGATTAGTAAAGTGACCGGTTTAACTGGGAACAGTTTTGTAAAGTGACCGGTTTAACTGAGAACTGTTCGGTAAAGTGACCGGTTTAACTGGGAACAGATTAGTAAAGTGACCGGTTTAACTGGGAACAGATTAGTAAAGTGACCGGTTTAACTGGGAACAGTTTTGTAAAGTGACCGGTTTAACTGGGAACAGATTAGTAAAGTGACCGGTTTAATTGAGAACTGTTCGGTAAAGTGACCGGTTTAACTGGGAACAGATTAGTAAAGTGACCAGTTTAACTGGGAACAGATTAGTAAAGTGACCGGTTTAACTGGGAACAGTTTGGTAAAGTGACCGGTTTAACTGGGAACAGATTAGTAAAGTGACCGGTTTAACTGGGAACAGTTTGGTAAAGTGACCGGTTTAACTGGGAACAGATTAGTAAAGTGACCGGTTTAACTGGGAACAGTTTTGTAAAGTGACCGGTTTAACTGGGAACAGTTTGTAAAGTGACCGGTTTAACTGAGAACTGTTCGGTAAAGTGACCGGTTTAACTGGGAACAGTTTGGTAAAGTGACCGGTTTAACTGGGAACAGATTAGTAAAGTGACCGGTTTAACTGGGAACAGTTTGGTAAAGTGACCGGTTTAACTGGGAACAGATTAGTAAAGTGACCGGTTTAACTGGGAACAGATTAGTAAAGTGACCGGTTTAACTGTGAACAGTTTTGTAAAGTGACCAGTTTAACTGGGAACAGATTAGTAAAGTGACCGGTTTAACTGGGAACAGTTTGGTAAAGTGACCGGTTTAACTGGGAACAGATTAGTAAAGTGACCGGTTTAACTGGGAACAGTTTTGTAAAGTGACCGGTTTAACTGAGAACTGTTCGGTAAAGTGACCGGTTTAACTGGGAACAGTTTGGTAAAGTGACCGGTTTAACTGGGAACAGTTTGGTAAAGTGACCGGTTTAACTGGGAACAGATTAGTAAAGTGACCGGTTTAACTGGGAACAGATTAGTAAAGTGACCGGTTTAACTGTGAACAGTTTTGTAAAGTGACCAGTTTAACTGGGAACAGATTAGTAAAGTGACCAGTTTAACTGGGAACAGTTTTGTAAAGTGACCAGTTTAACTGTGAACAGTTTTGTAAAGTGACCAGTTTAACTGGGAACAGTTTGGTAAAGTGACCGGTTTAACTGGGAACAGTTTTGTAAAGTGACCAGTTTAACTGGGAACAGATTAGTAAAGTGACCGGTTTAACTGGGAACAGATTAGTAAAGTGACCGGTTTAACTGTGAACAGTTTTGTAAAGTGACCAGTTTAACTGGGAACAGATTAGTAAAGTGACCAGTTTAACTGGGAACAGTTTTGTAAAGTGACCAGTTTAACTGTGAACAGTTTTGTAAAGTGACCAGTTTAACTGGGAACAGTTTGGTAAAGTGACCGGTTTAACTGGGAACAGTTTTGTAAAGTGACCAGTTTAACTGGGAACAGTTTGGTAAGGTGACCGGTTTAACTGGGAACAGATTAGTAAAGTGACCGGTTTAACTGGGAACAGATTAGTAAAGTGACCGGTTTAACTGGGAACAGATTAGTAAAGTGACCGGTTTAACTGGGAACAGATTAGTAAAGTGACTCGTTTAACTGGGAACAGTTTTGTAAAATGACCAGTTTAACTGGGAACAGTTTGGTAACATAACTGGGTATAAAAGGAGCATTTTAGAGTCTCTCAGATGGAAAGATGATTAGAGATTGCGCAGTCAGTTAAACTGGATGGAAACTTTGTGGAAAACTTAAGAATCTAGGTGGGCACCTCTGGTCCTCCAGAGCCACAATCCTGCAACTGTTGGACGTTTTCCTGCTCCCTCCTGTAATCAGCAGACTTGTGAAGAGCTTGAAGTCATACCCTGCACAAGTTTCTAAGGTGTGTTGCAGTTTAAAACTGAAGAGACTCTGCCTCTATGAAATACTTCTTTTTGTACCAGTTATGCTACTGACCTGCTGCCAGTTGTCTGTTGATCCTCTAGTTGCTGCTTTTTCAGCCTTTTCTTGCTCCAGTACTGACTTTTTAAAGACGTGTTGCTCATCAGATTGACAATGAGCTCATATTTCCTATGAAATGATTAATTTCACAGTTTTGTACCTGAGATTATTTTTATCTTTTCAAATGAAATTTGACCTGATGACATTCTGGTTTTATTTACATTTTACACAAAGCCAAATCTAACATGTATTTACATATATTTCTTACGGAAACCTTTTCAGGAACACAGCATGACCTGTCAAACCTACAGCAAGGATCGAACCTTACAAACGATTGAGCTCACCTCATCCTTGTCTGTAACCTCCAAGGTAAGGATGGATGCACCGGAGGCCAGGTTCTCAGAGACGTCCACATCATAGCTGTCCTTACTGAACTCAGGTGGGTTGTTGTTCACGTCCTTCACCTTTACCAGCACAGAGCCATTCCCAGCCAGAGACGGAGTCCCTCCATCTGAGGCCTGAACCTTCAGAGTGTACACCTTTACCTCACTGTAATCTAGCGGCTGGACCAGCTTCAGGGCTCCGCTTGAAGCATCCAACGTAAAAACTGCAGGCTCCGAGGAGGGACTCTGCAGGAGGAGGCTGTACATGATTCTTCCATTTTCTCCTTCATCGGGATCTTCAGCTGATACAGTCAGCAAGGTTTCCCCAACCGGTTCTGTTTCCAAGACCTCCACCTGATACTCCGCCGAGGAGAACTTGGGGACGTTATCGTTGATGTCGGAAACTCGGACCGTCAGGGAGGCAGTGGCAGACCTGGACGGTCGACCCTGATCTTCAGCCACCACCAGGAGGCTGTACGTTGCCAAGGTTTCCCTGTCCAGCGTCCCGGCAACGCTGACCATCCCACTGACGGGGTGGATAGAGAACCTCCCCTCTCCTCCTCTCAGTGAGTATCTGATGTCCTTGTTGAAGCCGCTGTCCTTGTCGGTCGCTGGGATATCGGTAACGTTGTCGCCCACAACTGCATCTTCTGGGACAGACTTGGTAATGGAGGTGGAGGCAAAAACCGGATCGTTGTCATTGACGTCGGTGACGTAGACCTTGACGACGGCGGTGTCGGAGGTGGAGCCGTCGGAGATGGAGATTTCCACGTTGTACTCGTGTGGACCGTCGTCGTAGTCCAGCTTCTGCTTGGTGGTCAATTCCCCGCTGGAGGAGATGGAGAACTTATCGGCTTCGGTCTGAACTTGGAGGGTCACAGGAACCTCTCCAGTTGTAGCAAAGTCAACCTGGAAGCAGCAGGATATTTTACTTCATTTACCGGCTCCAGAGAGTGAATCACCTGCTTTTTCCAGGTTTTCCAGGTTTCTCCTCACCTTCAGGATGAAAACCTCAGGGTCCTGCTCCTCCTCTACTGTACCCTGGTATACTTCATGTAGAAAGTGAGGTTTTGAGTCACCAGGAGCCCGAATGAGCACCTGGACGGAGGTGGACCGATATGTGACTCCCCCTACAGGAGAAAATTAGATCAACATTGATGTTTTTTTAATTCATCTTGGCGTTTTAAATCCAGGTTTTCATGTAGATCCTGCATTGCGATCCTGCAGGATCCAACGCAAGACGGAAAAACAGCAGCTCCCGGACTAACTGAGGCTAGTTACCGACAAAGCACACGAGCTTACATGTTTTTAAACACCGTTTTCTCATGATGACCGTATAATTTATCTCGCTAACTCGAGAAAGCCAACCTTTTTTTGGCGAGATAACAGATTATTCAAATGCAGGGTCGTGACTGGGCGAGAGGTGTTTCTGGTCCGTCACAGAACAAGCATGAGCTGCATTTCCGTCACCCCTGGAGGCTTTAAAAGAACCATGCACCTTCAGTTATTCCCATTTTAGTCTTTGTCGTTAAGGTGTTGTGGAAATTGTGTCAGTTTGTGTAAAGTTTTTACACATCATTTGGCTGTAAAATATGATGAGAAATTTGTTTTTATACAAGGAGAAATTATTAGGTTTTAATCTTCAAAGGTGCTGTTGTAGCATCACAGGATCAGCATCATGTCAGAATAAGAGCGTCAAATGTACCATCTTTGGCCGTTACGTAAAGTGGAAACTCCAACACCCGGTTTTCCTGCAGGGGAATGGTTTTAGCCAGGGTGATGTCTCCGGTGTCTTCATTCATGGAGAAGTATCCTTCACTGTTCCCGAAGTCGATGGAGTACGTGATGCGCCCGTTT
This sequence comes from Telmatherina bonti, assembly GCF_933228915.1. Classification (NCBI taxonomy): domain Eukaryota; kingdom Metazoa; phylum Chordata; class Actinopteri; order Atheriniformes; family Telmatherinidae; genus Telmatherina; species Telmatherina bonti. Next base: position 40,602,861 of record NC_136621.1, on the reverse strand, counting down.
ACTCCAGCATCTGGATCTTCTGCCTTAACCTTCGGGTTACACGATACAACATGATACAAATATATCTGTTTCTATGCAATGCTCCTCAAACTTTGCATGAAAATATGTAGAAGTGTCAGAGAGAAATCTTCGTTACATCAAGCTCTAGTGTAAAATGGCCCATTTAAGATTCCTGGTTTTGATGTAAAAGTACGGAACGTTGTCTGCATAACGGCAGAGGAGTTATGCAGATGATGTGGGTGTATCTATAGCAAAAGCAGTCAAATGAAAGGGCCCTCACATTGAACCTTGAGGAACACCACACATGAAAAACGGCATGTTTCAGTTCCTCACCTGGATCACCAACATCCCGACTGTTTGATTCACATAGACTTTTCCCTCGTATTCGCTTCTGGTGAAGGCGGGACTGTTGTCGTTCTCGTCCAGCAGGGTCACTGTGACTTGTGCTGTTGCATCATGGTTGGGAGGATCGTCCTCTCTTGCTACCATCTAAGAGATAAAGCTAAACGTAATCAGGCCAAAATACAATACTGTACGTTTCTCAGTTTCATAATAACAATAATAAATAAATGGTACAAAGTAAGGCTGCAACGATTAGTCGATAAAGTCGACAACGAAAATTCATAGACGTAAAATTTCCTTGTCAACGCGTCTCTTTATAAACGCCGTAACGGCTTTACTAATAAAACGCGGCGCCAGCCAACTTAACGCCATTTACCAACCACGGCTTTTCAGACAGTAGAAGAACTCTAAACACCAAGCAAATGACAGAAAGCACCACAGGAAGTGCTGGGGGCAGTATTGTCATTTTGTTTCAACAACGAAGAAGAAACTGACGGCGGCGCAACCTGTTTCCAAAATTTGGGGATATTTCGCGCTAAACAAAGAGTCAAACAGGTGAAATGTGTCGTCTGCCGCGCAGAGTTGGCGTACCACGGCAGCACGACGGTCATGCATGATCATCTGGAAGGAAAGCAGCCGGAGTCATGGTTTCCAGCGTTACGGATGGCAAAGTTAGCATTAGTGAGTAGCGATGTGCTGTTGTTACCTCTGCCAAAGAGCTTCTGTTTTTACCGCCGTTTATCTGTTTGTGTTCAAGATAACTCAGAAAGTTATGGAGAGATTTTCATGAAATGTCCAGGAGTTGTTGGAAATGTGAAAAGGAAGAAGTGATTTAATTCTGATGGTGATTTGGATTCTGGCCCTTGTTTACCTACAAAACAGGCTTTTGTTGTGACTGACTGGGAATCAGGGGGACATTCATATGATGCAAATGAAGAGAGTGGGGTAAAACATACTGGAGCCTGTAACAAGCTGGGTCAACTGAAACCACAGATGACAGAAATAATCGTGACAAATCAACAAAGTCATTTACAAATTAGTCGACTATTGAAATAATCGTTAGTTGCAGCCTTAGAACAAAGTCTTCAAACTCTTTAAAATCATACTTATAATATTTGATTGATATATTTCTGAGACCTGCGTCATCGCGTTGTGGTAAGAGCTGTTCTCACGCCTTCTTCTGCCCCCTGGTGGACACATTATGCATAACAATAATTCTGCTATATCACAGTCCACATTATATATTGTTGTGCTCATATGTATTCATCCCCTTTCATTAAAGAAAAGGCTGAATTTACAACAGTCACTCAAATAACTGGAGACTTAAAAAAGGAACAAGAACTAAAAATGTGCAAAAATATAATTTAGTAATATAAGACACTGTTTTTTCATTTAATTGAGTTGAAGAAAGAAAAAAACTAAAATAAATGTGTCCTGGACAAATGAGAGACTTTTCTGTTGAACAGTGGGACAAAATACCTGTCAACAGGTGCAGAAGTCTGACTGAGAGGAACAGAAAACACCTGACTGGAGTGGAAACATTAAAGGATTGTTCAACTAAATATTACTTTATGATTGATGTAATATGTAATAAATTATCTTATTTGTTTGCTTTTTAAAAAAAAAAATTCTATTGAACCAGAATTAGAAAATAATGTAATGATTTTCATAAATTTTTTGATTATTTTAGTCATTTTCAACTTATTTTTACAGGCAGCTGTTTTTTTCCTTCTTTAATGAAAGGGTATGAATAAATATGAGCACAACTATATGTGTGTGTTATGTGGAGTTTTATGTGTGCAAATTATTTTAACTTTTTTCTTTTCATATATTCCTAAAAGGCCAAATAAATTCTTGAAATTGCAAGAAAAACTGAATTTTCTGTGCATAATTTTATTTGTTGAGCGTTAACCCTTAAAGACGAACGTTCTCAAAGTCTCCTATAACGGCAAATGCACCGAAAAATGCTTTAAAGTTACATCCATTCGGTTTCTCCAGCTGTTTAATCCAGTTCCGGGTTGTGGTCATGCTCTTCTTCTGGAGTTATTTTAACATCAAACTACACTTTTACAGCCTTTTTAAGCTAAAACTCACCTGAAACACAATCGTCTCAGTGGCTTCTCTGTCTAGAGCGGAGGAATTCTTCACTCTGATGGTCCCATCAGGGCTGATGGAGAAGGGAGCAGATTCTGGAAGGATCTGCAGAGTTCCCACAAATCCTCCCTGATGGACGAGTAACAAGGAAAATAAATAAAATGACAAATTCCAAACAAGGTTGTGTTTAAAGTTGAAATGAAGTGTCATCTGTTGTGTGCAGCAGAATCCACCTGGTCCAGGTCGGTTACAGCAGCTTTGAACAGAAAAATGTCCACAGGAGAGTTTTCCGGAAGAGTTACGGAATAGTTGGTCCGATCGAACTCTGGAGCGTTGTCGTTCACGTCCTCCACCGTGACGGACACCACAGCATCAGCTGTTTTCAGACGGTCGTCTGTTTGGGCGGCCTGCAGGGTGGGAGGGATGCTGAATGAACTGTGTTGCAGCAGAAAGTTAATTTACATGAACTACATAAGGCTGAGTCTGAATCAGGTGTGTTGCAGCAGGGAAACCTCTAAAACCTGCAGGACAATGGACCTCAAGCACCAGGGTTATGGTGCTTATCCTGAGGGCCGCAGTCCTGCAGCTTTTTCATTGTTTCCCTGCTCATACACACCTGACTCAAAACAATGAATCATTGTGCAGAAGTTCATCGGTTGTTGGATCCATTTACCGGTAACATGAGCCAGGTGTGTTTAAGCAGGGAAACATTGAAAATCTGCAGGAAAGCAGCTCTTCAGGACCAGGATCCCTACTATAACGCAAACAGGAGTTTCCCTGCTGCAACACCTGACCTAACTCAAAGGGCAACTAGCATACTTTTGCAGAGCTTGACATCGAGCATAACTGTGTCGGAATCCGGTGTATTGCAGCAGGGAAACATCTAAAACCTGCAGGACATAGGCTCTGAAGGACCAGCAGAGCAGGGCTATTCAACTAGGTCTGATGAGATCCACAGCTCTGCAGGTTTCAATGTTTCCTGCTGCAACACTGGACTCAAAACAATGAATCATTGTGTAGAGCTCTATAGGCTGTTGGATCCATTTTAAACCAGGTGTGTTGCAGCAGGGAAACATTGCAGGCCTGCAGACCTTGAGGAGCAGGCCTGCTGTAGCATGAACCAACTCAACTCAGCCTGACATGGGCCGCTGTCCTGCAGGCTTTAGAAGTTTCCCTGCTCCAACACATCTGACTGTGTGCGAGAATGAACATGTTGGTACCTTGATGTTGATGGAGATCAACCCGCTGCTCATCTCCTCCCTGTCGATGGCGTTTATCACCGACAGAACTCCGCTGCTGGAGTCTATCACAAAGTTTCCGTCGTAGTCGTCAGGAGACACTGAACGCAGAAACATCGTGCGCTCCGTTAGCTTCTATTCCACATTTCGTACGTTGAACCTGAGCTAAACATGTTCAGGTTTACCTGCACTGATGCTGTACGTTACAGGAACGTTGAGTCCAGTGTCTCCGTCCTGGGCTTTAATGGGCTCAGGCTGAATGGACTGGAGAGGCCCAGCCTAAGATGTGGAACATACATGAGTGATATTAAATGCTGACACACAACTTCTACGGGAAACTTTCTGCTGTGGCGACTTTACAAACATCATATTCTGTGAGGAGAAATTGAACCCCTGCATTACCTGGTGGGAAACCCCCTGCATTACCTGGTGGGAAACCCAGCAGGATTTAGGAGACTCACCTGGTTCTCTGGGATTACGGCCTGGTACAGACTGTGGTTGAAATAAGGATTCAAGTTGTCAAAGTCCTGGATGTTAATCTCTACAGACGTAGTGTCATTCCGTCCTCCGCTATCCTGCAGAAAAGAATAAATATAAATCTCTTACAGCCGCTCTTTTGAGTGTGGAATGAAGCGTCGGTGTGTGTACTCACACGGGCGGTCACAATGAAGTTGTACTTCTGGACTAGATTATAGTTCAAACGTTTATTTACAATAAAAGCTCCTGAACCGGTCAAAAGAAAGTCTTCTGTTTCCGGGACCTTTGGAGAGAAAATGGAAAGAATTGGACTTGTCAGGCTAAAGGCGGCAGGAAATCTGGAAAAGGAGAAGTTTTTCACAAATAAACTCCTTACGATGGAGTATGACACTCGGTTGTTTTCTGGAGTGCTGTCGGCATCCACCGCCGTGACTCGCAGAACCTCGGTGCCCACGCCGTCAGTCTGAAAGAAGAGAAGACTGAATGAAGTTTCCATGGAAACAACTGGACGTGTGCAGCCACAACTAAATAACTAAGATCAAGTACATTTATACTGATACTCTCTTCCGCTAATTCATACTTATTCACATCCTGAAAAGGTAGCAAGCAACATAATGCAAATGCTATATAAACTCCGACCTCACCGGTCCAAACTCAACTCTGTCTTCACCAGACGATAAGAAAAAAAGTCCTGGGAAACTGTAGAGTAATCCTAGAACCAGTCGAGTAATCCTAGAGCCAGTAATCCTAGAACCAGTCGAGTAATCCTAGAGCCAGTAATCCTAGAGCCAGTAATCCTAGAACCAGTCGAGTAATCCTAGAACCAGTAATCCTAGAGCCAGTAATCCTAGAACCAGTAGAGTAATCCTAGAACCAGTAATCCTACAGCCAGTAATCCTAGAACCAGTAGAGTAATCCTACAACCAGTAATCCTAGAACCAGTAGAGTAATCCTAGAGCCAGTAGAGTAATCCTAGAACCAGTAATCCTAGAGCCAGTAATCCTAGAACCAGTAGAGTAATCCTAGAACCAGTAATCCTACAACCAGTAATCCTAGAACCAGTAGAGTAATCCTACAACCAGTAATCCTAGAACCAGTAGAGTAATCCTAGAACCAGTAATCCTACAACCAGTAATCCTAGAACCAGTAGAGTAATCCTAGAACCAGTAATCCTACAACCAGTAATCCTAGAACCAGTAGAGTAATCCTAGAACCAGTAATCCTAGAACCAGTCGAGAAATGCTACAACCAGTAATCCTAGAGCCAGTAGAGTAATCCTAGAACCAGTAATCCTAGAGCCAGTAGAGTAATCCTAGAACCAGTCGAGTAATCCTACAACCAGTAATCCTAGAACCAGTAATCCTAGAGCCAGTAATCCTAGAACCAGTAGCGTAATCCTAGAGCCAGTAATCCTAGAGCCAGTAATCCTAGAACCAGTAATCCTACAACCAGTAATCCTAGAACCAGTAGAGTAATCCTAGAACCAGTAATCCTACAACCAGTAATCCTAGAACCAGTAGAGTAATCCTACAACCAGTAATCCTAGAACCAGTAGAGTAATCCTAGAGCCAGTAGAGTAATCCTAGAACCAGTAATCCTAGAACCAGTAGAGTAATCCTAGAACCAGTAATCCTAGAACCAGTCGAGAAATCCTACAACCAGTAATCCTAGAGCCAGTAGAGTAATCCTAGAACCAGTAATCCTAGAGCCAGTAGAGTAATCCTAGAACCAGTCGAGTAATCCTACAACCAGTAATCCTAGAACCAGTAGAGTAATCCTACAACCAGTAATCCTAGAACCAGTCGAGTAATCCTACAACCAGTAATCCTAGAACCAGTAGAGTAATCCTACAACCAGTAATCCTACAACCAGTAATCCTAGAACCAGTAGAGTAATCCTACAACCAGTAATCCTAGAACCAGTAGAGTAATCCTAGAACCAGTAATCCTACAACCAGTAATCCTAGAACCAGTAGAGTAATCCTAGAACCAGTAATCCTAGAGCCAGTAGAGTAATCCTAGAACCAGTCGAGTAATCCTACAACCAGTAATCCTAGAACCAGTAGAGTGTTTAATTGAGGTGTTACCAGGTAAATATCTCAGGAAGCCTTCGGCTGATGATGATGATGGACACCTCTATCAACAGTTAGTCAGGAGAGTCCAGGGACATACCCCACACTCCCCTCAGAAACACCATGAAGGTCCAGAAAGGCGTGATCAAGATTTATGATAGGAAGAGAAAATACTTTACTACAAAACCCCCTTCATCTCCATGGAAACCAGCAGGACCTTCATCTTGATGGAAACTAGCAGGACCATGATTCATTTCAAACCGAGGTGGTCTCATGTTGTCTGTCCAAAGACTACACTAGTGCAGCGGTCTGAACAAAATGTGATTGACAATGTCTGGCGTGTTTTCCGACAGATTAGTGCCGTACTTCTGGGACGTCAGAGGAGTAGACGTCCTTCTCAAATATCGGCCCGTTGTCATTGAGATCGTTGATTTTCAGCGTGCGAGTGTTGTTGAACTGCAGAGGTAGAAACAGCAAAGGGAATATTTAGCCTTGAAATGTTTACTGCATCAATATTGAAGCTTTAATTTTCAGTCACCTTGACAGCGGTGTCGCACATCACAGAGTAGTACAAGGTGCTGTCGCTCTGCAGCACGGGGGGGGCGTCTGCATCCAGCGGCATCTTGGTGTAAACGGTTGCGCTGGTGTTTCCAGCTTTAAAGCGAAGACCCAAAAACTCCAGGTGGAGTGGGAAGAGGTGGGGCACCAGCTTCACATTCATCCCTGTTTGGATGCCGTTTAGCACCTCCACGTCACCTGCAGCCATCATACAGAAACACATGATGACCTCACAACTGCTGAGCTTTCCATTGCAGATGTGCATTATGCAGGGGCTGTCCTGGCATTTACAGGGTCCAGAGCCGGATTTGATTTAGGGGGGGCAGACTACCACCACACTGGTGATTGATTATTTTCTATAATCCCATTATTTACATAGTTTGTTATACTAATTTATTTGCTGTTGTTTTAAGATTATTTTGTGCTTTGTCTTCTTGGGGTGTTTCTTTTACGTTGCCATGGTAACTAGGTCAGTTCATCCACTAGTGGGCAGTGCGGAGTCATTCTGACAGTGGTTGGTCGCACTAATGCACCGCTATGATGTTGTTTACAACTGTCCAAAAACACCAGAAGAAGAAAAACCCAAACGTTTGCAGCTGTTCTCAACTTTCTTTGTGTCTTTTTATTTTATTTGGTAGTTTCTGCATTGTCTTCTTCCTGTTCCCCCTCTTCTTGCACACCAGGAACGATGCAAATAAATAACATGGAACTTTGAATATTTTGGGAGTGAAATATTGAGCTTTTTGTCAATGAACATCAAGTGAGACGTGAAACTGTGAATATTTAGAAACTGACAAAGCGGCAAAAACAAAGAAGAACTGCACATCAAGCGAGGACAATATGCTGATGGGGCAAAAGGAAACAAACAAAGAGGCGCTGGGATCATCTGGCTGTAGAAGAGAGGAGAACTGGTTTAGTCCGGGACCTGAAGCTGGACCTCAGACTTTAGAGACAATCTGAGGATGTGCTCCTAGCTTGAAGCTTGAAGAAGCAAAGAAAAATAAGACGATAAAGACGCTCGGCCCTGGTTGCCATTGTGATAAAAAGTCTAAATGAAACAGCGGTGACAAAGTGCCGCTTTCAGAGCTCACGCCTGTCAACACGCCTTCTCTGAGGACGTAGCCGCTCTGTTTGCAAATGGAATCTGACAAGATGGAAAATTGACGCTGTTTCCAGCGAATCCAAGTGAATCTACTGCAGCCTGACACAGAAGGCGCACCTGAATATCCTTCATCGATTGTCCCCAAATGTACATTCTGGGTAACTCCATCGCAGTTTATGGTCGAAGTATCTGCAGGAAGAAAAGACAAGTTAAGTAAAATACAAGTAAATTATAACAGAATGACTTAATTCTATAGAATCTAAATGAAAGTAGAAACAGTTTTATTTCTTTCTTTTGCATAAAAAAATCCCTTTTCCATATGTGAGTACCTGTGATGCCACAATCTAAAATAAAACACGGGATTTTGCAGCCATCAGGAACTCTGTTTGACTGAAAAACTCTTGTGGGGTTAACCGGGTACGACAGTGATGTGGATGCAACAGGTGGCTCACGTTGGTAAATTTACATTGATGTAACGCAGACATGAGCATCAAACATTTACTCCCCCAAAAAGCTGCCTCTTTACCGCTGACATGAAGAATATCTGATCAATACAGCAAAACACGCCGTTTCCTGTTTTATTTCTTCTGTTAAAGCTGGGCTGGGTAATGTTGGGCAGTGGTGTAAGACAGGGTATACGCGTATACCCATTTCCTTTTCAGTAAGCATGGTGTAGTACGGCTTAAACCCACTTCTAAGCCTTCTGTGATGCTGCTTTTACAATTACAAATGTCCCTACACATGTAACTACGTCGCCCAGCAGCTCAGCTAAGGTTAGCCATGCTACATCAGCTGCGTTAACTTTAGCCTGAACATAGACATAATGAAGATATATGTATGTATATAAGTCTATGAGCCTGTCTCTCACCAGCTCTATATGCTAGTATCGGTTTAGTAATTTCATAACCTTCCTCCCTGAAACCAAAGAGCAGAAATTATGTGACATTGAGCAGATATGCTGATGGACTTTTGGGGTGAACTAAATAGAGTAGTTTTAAATGTCACTTTTTTATGAAATAATATTTTTCTGGGCTTTTTTTGTTTTAGTTTGTTTCTTTTTTAAAACAACGGCGAAAAATTTAGAGTATACCCACTTCTCAAGGGACAACTACAGCACTGATGTTGGGTAGCTAGCAAGATGTGAAAGTAGCGCCCTGCCTTGGCTCCTCCCCCTGCCTTGGCTCCTCCCCCTGTATTGGCTCCTCCCCCTCTGGTTTCGCTCGTTGTGTGATCCGAGGCTTTTTTCTTACCTCGCCGAGGAGGTTATGTTTTTTTTTTTATCTGTTTGTGTTCAAGATAACTCAAAGTTCTGGATGGATTTCAACTAAATTTTCAGGTGTTGTTGGAAATGTGAAAATGAAGACCAAATTTAATTTTGGTGGTGATCCTGATCACCATTTGGATCCAGGAACTTTTTAAAGGCCGTGGCGGAGGTTTACGCTCCCCGAATGATTTTCTAGTTCGCAGCTTTTTCCACCAACGATTTTCTCTTTCTCGACTGTTAAGCAGGAGGAGGCAAATAAACCGAGCCGGGTCGAGAAATCCTTCCTGCATTTTCTCAGCCATGAAGAATATAAGATATGAGAAATTAGCAACTTTATTTCGGCTCCGAACGTTTGGATTGGTCAGAGTTTTTACAGATTTACAGTAAACTGAGGGGTCTAACTATATTTCTTATTGTTCATGATTACAGAATGTATAGACTACTATCAGGACGAGGAACCGCTTCACCCAGAGGAACACGTCTCTGAGCAACATTACCTACATAAGATCTATCACCGTTTTCACCCGAGGAAATGGATCTGTTGTGTTTACACTCACGTATCGGACTCCCAGAGACGACGTCCAAATAAAGAGAGACGAGAAGAACGAGACAAATCGTAATCCATCGACGGGTTTCCATGTCGAGTCGGGTGTGTTTTCCTGACACATGATAACTGACACTCAGCTGAATCCCAGGTGCTAGAAATATCTAGCTGTTACCTTTCCCTCCCTCCAGCAATCGCGTTTTATGGCGGCTGTAAAGAGTTCGACTGATTGTATTTAGTGTCAAAGGTTGGGACAAAAACAGAGTTTCATTTCCTCTTAAATGCTGGAAAAGAGTAATTTATGAGGTGTCCAGAGAGACTTTAATCAGCTGAGTAGTTTCTGACGACACCACTGCCCTACTTGTATTTACATTTTATGTTTCAGGGGCAACTTTTAATTTGAATAATAGTTTCATCCTGTTTTCTTTTTTCCGGTGGGACACAAGCATATCAACAGGTGCTCTGTTCGGCGTACCTCACAGCTTCACACTGGGCCTCAGTTCTTCTGAGGTACGTTTCCAGGTAGTACACCATCTCCTTTCCTTATTTTACAGATCTGAATTTCATGTGATCAGTCCAACGTTATGGAACGGCGCCATCGCCCTTCTGCTTTCTTACGTCACCGTTTTAACGAACCTTCCTGGGAAACGTGACTGCAGCTTGTGATAAAAACATGAAGTCAGTCGTGATCCTGAGACAGAGGAAGGTTTTCCTCATTCCATTTGACTGACTTGTTGCCTCCTGATCGGATTTTCACTTCATCTCTACACGTCAGATGGTCTGACTGCGGAGTTAAAACCCGCTCCAGTAATCCAGAGATACATGGACGGTTTCTCCTGGTCTTCAGGGACAAAACATTTGATTCGGCTGATGTTTCTGTTGGTAAAAAGCTTCTTTGTGAAGCTTTGAGAGGACCATGATCCCGCATCTCAACCACTTGTCGCCCCAACGAGACCCTGGAGACGCAGAGACTCAGACCGGTGCAGTCAGCAGAACTGCCACCAGAAGCCAAGAAATGTTCTGCATATCATCTGCATGTTGACGGTTTGGAACATTTGAACCAAAAGCAGCAGATTCAATGTGAACAGAAGGGGTCCGAATGTTGGCCACCGACGGTTCCACAAGTCACAGCTCGATCCGAACTAAGTCACTCCATCCTTCTAAAGAGGACCCGACCTGGCTGAAGACAGCTCCAGAAAGTCCAGTTTCCCAGTCTGTGCACCAGGGTTCTGAGATCCAACAGAACCAGAACAGATACAAGACTAGACCCCAAGCTGGTTCAGGTCTGAGTGGAGGTCCTTCACCCTTTCAAGCCCGAATAAAAAAAAACTGCTGAAAAGTTTTAATCTGAAGTCTTTATTTGGCCTCTATAGTTTTTATTGATTTTCTATTTATGGGAGTGTAAAAGTTTGAAATGATTGTAGTTTCCTGCGTCTTCACGTCCGTTTCCTTCTGACGATGTAATTCAGCGTCACTAAGGTCTACAGCGAGGCTTACATGTTAGTCTGGACCCGACGTGACCAACATAAAGTCACCTCGCACCTGGACTGCCATCCAAGACCATGTCCAGGCCTAGGATTGTTTTAGTTTGGTAGAGTCTCAGTGGTGGCGACGTCCAGACCACCGAGCCTGCTGGAAACAGGACAAAGCGTTTCTCGGGTTTTTAATCAACGCTCGACATGGGGAAACTTCTGGAAACCAGGAGCATTAAAAAACACTCCTTCAGGAATAAAAATGCATCTTTTATTTTCCATCCATCCATCCATCCATCTTCTGCCGCTTATCCGGGGTCGGGTCGCGGGGGCAGCAGCCTAAGCAGGGAAGCCCAGACTTCCCTCTCCCCAGCCACATTTGCCAACTCTGCGGGGGGGATCCCGAGGCGTTCCCAGGCCAGCCGAGAGATATAATCCCTCCAGCGTGTCCTGGGTCTTCCCCGGGGTCTCCTCCCAGAGGGACGTGCCTGGAACACCTCACCAGGGAGGTCCAGGAGGCATCCTGACCAGATGCCTGAGCCACCTCAACTGGTTCCTCTCGATGCAGAGGAGCAGCGGCTCTACTCTGATCTCCTCCCGGATGACCGAGCTCCTCACCCTATCTCTAAGGGAGAGCCCGGCCACCCTGCGGAGGAAACTCATTTCAGCCGCCTGTATACGAGATCTGGTTCTTTCGGTCACGACCCACAGCTCATGACCATAGGTGAGGGTAGGAACGTAGATCGACTGGTAAATCGAGAGCTTCGCCTTCTGGCTCAGTTCCTTCTTCACCACGACAGACCGGCGCAGAGTCCGCATTACTGCAGACGCCGCACCGATCCGTCTGTCAATCTCACGCTCCATCCTTCCCTCACTCGTGAACAAGACCCTGAGATATTTAAACTGCTCCACTTGAGACAGGACCTGACCCCCGACCCGGAGAGGGCAATCCACCCTATTCCGGCTGAGGACCATGGTCTCAGATTTGGAGGTGCTGATTCTCATCCCAGCCGCTTCACACTCGGCCGCGAATCGCTCAAGTGAGAGCTGGAGATCACGACCAGATGAAGCCAACAGGACCACGTCATCCGCTAAAAGCAGGGACCCAATCCTGAGGCCACCAAGCCGGATCCCCTCAACACCTCGGCTGCAGCTAGAAATTCTGTCCATATAAGTTATGAACAGAATCGGTAAATCTTTTATTCATTTCAGTTATTTATTTTAGCGCATCATTGGATCTGTCCTGAAATCTAACCAACAGCGACACGACGATAAGAAGATGTGATTCAGTAAAGAGAGAATCTCAGGAACTGGCAGCTTTTACACTGTCACAGCGTTACGTCTCTCATGCTGCATGTTCAACACGCCTCAGATCAGTTCATGATGTTTGGCTGAAAAATACAGAATTCCTCAGACCAACATCTGTTTTTGTACCATTCTAAACATGTCGCATTGCTCGCAGAGGGAAGTAGTGACCAACGGGAGCTGAACAGGAATAATTTTCATCCTTAGCATCCCGTGTTTGCAGATGGACTCTGTTGTACAGAAGCCGTGTTTTATCTGTGAAATTAACGTGTTCTGTGTGACGTTCAGGTAGTTTTCCAACATCACTTCCTTCCTAAACTTCTTGCGTCTGCCTTTATGAGAGTTAAAACTTTGTGGTGATTAAATGAGTCAGGATGAAACCTGAAACTCTTCATGTGAGGAAAGAAGCAACCGAACGTGCTGTTGGCCGTTTGCTCTGCTGCGTGCGGCGTCCTGGTGAAACACAGCATGTGACCAGCTGATTACAGCGGTGTCGTCTTCTTCTTCACAGTTCCTGCTACAGCTACACCAGCATCGTCACGTTTCACCCTGGAGGGTCGATATACGGCAGGTTTTTGTTGTATCCCTCCACCAACACAGCTGATTCAAATCAAATGGATCCAGCAGCTTCTTGTCAACCTATTTATCAGTTTCGGTCAGGCGTGTTGGAGCAGGGAGACAACAAAACCTGCAGGATACTGGCCCTCCAGGACTGGAGTTTGACACCTGTGCTGTAGACTATGGCTCCTTTTAAGAGGGAAATGAACAAGTTTTCCAACTATTCATTTGTTTGTGACAACAATAAAATAATCAATAAAACAGCAATGTCTTTGTTTTGGTCAGGGATTCACCGATGTGACCGCCAACCAGGCACCAGCGGCTGACATTCAGCCTTTTCCTTTCAGCTGGTGTTTAATGATGCTTCACCATTCTGGTTCTTTATAATTCAGCTGCCGGCTTAAGAGAACTTATACAAATAATAATAATAATAATAATAATAATAATAATAATAATAATAATAATAATAATAATAATAATAATAATAATAATGCATTTTATTTAAAAGCACCTTTCAAGTCACTCAAGGACACTGTAAAAACAGTCAAATAACATCACAGTTACTGAAACTCGGGTGAATTTCTCTATTTAGCTTCATATTCAGCCATGTTCTTTATCGAAGCAAGAATTCACCACTAGCTGAGAAAATTCCTCATCTATTTATTAAGTTTGACTGTGTTGAAATATGCAGTCTACCTGCTTATATGGTTTATCTGCAAGTGCTTATGTGTTTGATTGAGTTACAGCATCACTTCTCTTTTCTGAACTTCTGCTCTGAAGGTGACTGGTGGTTGTCGTCAGACCAGTCGTTCCACAGATCAGGCAAGTCACGATGAGCTGTTGATATTTTGCTTAAGAAAGGAGCAAACATACCAAGTACACCACAAACATAAAGAAATGAGAAAAAAAACAACCTGTTACTCTCCAAGTTTAAAGGCTTCACTTCAAATACACGGTGGTCGTTCGTTCCAACCTGCACCTGTGCACCTGTTAGACGAAACTACACGCCTTGGAATATTCTTCAGAAACATATCAAGTTATTTGGTGATTGAAACAACTGTCCCAATCTTTTTTTTCTCAAAATGTAGGACAACTTATTAGTAGTAGTAGTAGTAGATCGGTGTGGTGTCTGCAGTAATGCGGACTCTGCGCCGGTCTGTCGTGGTGAAGAAGGAGCTGAGCCAGAAGGCGAAGCTCTCGATTTACCAGTCGATCTACGTTCCTACCCTCACCTATGGTCCTGAGCTGTGGGTCGTGACCGAAAGAACGACCCATAACAGTTTTTTTAACGAATCTTTGTTTCGTGTCTGAGATCACCAGAGCACCGGAGGCTAAGCACCCTGCCTGGCTGGGCTGAAGTGCTCGTAGGAGGTGTTGGGATCATAAACAAAGGTGAGGGAAGCGAGGTGGGCAAGGGCTAAGCTAAAGCTAACACCACACAGGTTCTCCCAACCCAGCATCTTCCTTGCTAATGTGCGGTCCCTGGTGAACAAAATGGACGAACTCCGGCTGCGTATCAGCAACAACAGGAAACTTACGGATTGTAATGCCATGATCTTCACTGAGACTTGGCTAAACGGCGGTGTACCCGACAGTGCCACACACTCCGGGCATACAGAAAGGCAGACGACTCTGGTAAGACAAGAGGCAGAGGACTGTGCATTTATATCAACAAAGCCTGGTGCACAAACTCTTTCATTGTCTGGAGGCGCTGCTCAGCTAATCTAGAATTCCTCATGGTTAGAAGTAGACCGTTTTATCTGCCAAGAGAGTTCACTTCTATCATCATAACATCATATCATCATGTCATCATTCCATTCTAGATTGCGCCGTCTGATGGCAGGAAACTGTAGTAGCTCTGACTTGCTATCTTGATTTTTTTTTAAAGTACAAAATCTTCTCACATAGATATTACCTCAAATTAAAAATTAACATTTTTTCTGAGGATTTCATGCCGGTTCGGAGGGTGTGCTGCAAGGAAGATTTTTCTGCATATTTTTGCTCTTTCAAGGCTTGTAATGATGAGTCTCTGTGGCAACGAAAGACTTGTTTACAATCGGTATCAACTGATTAAACTCTCCCAAATCAGGATTATCAGTGAAACAACACATCAAATCCCGATGGAGTTGAAAAGAAAGAGAAGAGGATGCAGAGCGGGAGTCAGAGAGCGGAGAAAGCGATGGAGATTTAAACCATTTCTCCCAACCGTTCTCATGGCTAATGTGAGATCGCTAGCTGACAAAACGGATGACCCCGAGATGCTAACAAAGAAAGAATACAGAGAGTGCAGTATTATGTGCTTCACCGAGACATGGCTGCATGAACACATCCCTGACTGTAATGTGTCTGTACCGGACTTTAAAACGGTCCGTGCAGACCGCAGTAGACAACACAGCGGAAAGCTAAAGGGTGGTGGAATTGCAGTGCTGGTTAACCAGCGTTGGTGTCATCCTGGACATGTTACTGTCAAGGAGAAGATATGCACAAGGGACATGGTACTGTTAGCTGTGAGCTTCCAGCATCCCTGGTCGTGTCCTCAAAGCATGTGCAGAGAGGCTTGCGGAGGTCTTCATGGACATCTTCAATCTGTCCATCTCCCAAGCAGTGCTGCCAACATGCCTCAAATCCACCTCCATTGTACCGGTACCGAAACACTCCAGCCCAGCATGCCTGAATGACTACCGGCCAGTTGCACTCACACCCATTGTGATGAAGTGCTTTGAGTGGCTAGTTCTGTCGCATCTGAAGAGCTGCCTCCCACTCACATTGGACCCACATCAGTTTGCCTACCGCAGCAATAGGAGTACAGAAGATGCAGTCTCCACAGCGCTGCACTCTGTGCTCACACATCTGGACAACACCAACACATATGCACGGATGCTGTTTGTGGACTTCAGCTCAGCATTCAACACTATCAGACCCTCAAAGTTAACCTTTAAACTTGGAGACCTGGGCATCACCAATCCCCTGTGCTTCTGGATACAGGACTTTCTGACCAACAGGCCCCAGTATGTAAGGTCAGGCAATATCTGCTACACCACCATCAATCTCAACACAGGCGTACCACAGGGCTGCGTGTTGAGCCCATTCCTGTACACCTCTTCACCCACGACTGCAAGCCTGTACATGGATCCAACTCCATTATCAAGTTTGCTGATGACACCACAGTGATTGGCCTCATCAGTGACAACGGTGAGTCGGCCTACAGGGAGGAGGTTCAGCACCTGGCCACATGGTGCACAGACAACGACCTACTCCTTAACACCAGCAAGACCAAGGAGCTCATTGTGGACTTTAGGAGGGTGAGAGGAAGCACACATGCCCCCATCCAGATCGATGGGATGGTAGTCGAGCGTGTCGCCAGCTTCAAGTTCCTGGGGATCCACATCTCAGAGGACCTGACTTGGACCACAAACACCTCCAGCCTTGTGAAAAAGGCTCACCACCACCTCTTCTTTCCGAGGACGCTGAAGAAACACCATCTGTCTTCAGCCATCCTGGTGAACTTTTATCGCTGTGTGATCGAGAGCATCCTGACCAGCTGTGTCACAGTATGGTATGAGAACTGCTCTGTCTCAGATTGCAAGGCACTGCAGAGGGTGGGGAAAACCGCCCAGCACATCACAGGGACTCCACTTCCAGCCCTTGATAATGTCCAGAGGAAGTGCTGTCTGCACCGAACTCGCTGCATCCTTAAAGACTCCTCCCACCCTGCACACGGACTATTTGCAGTCTTGCCATCTGGCAGGTGCTTTAGGATGAAAACAAGCAGGCTGAGGAACAGCTTCTTCCCCAGGGCAGTCTCCCTGCTGAACTCTGCCCCCCCCACCAACTTACCTCATAGAACCCCACATCTCATCACACCACCCCCAAACTGACTGAATACTTTTGAATTTTACTTCACTGTTAGCCTGCTGCTCATTAATATTATTTATACTATTAGATATCCAATTCCACTAGTGTTAAGGTATAGGACCTGTACATACCATCTGTAATTATGTTAATAGCTTCTGCCAACACTGGATGTATATCTAAAGCTCATACCCATCTGTATTTAATGCTCATAGTACTCAAATCAGCATACTGTGACAATCACTTTATGCCACAGCTGTAAAATACTTGTACATACTGCAGATAATATATACTTTGCACTTGTTGCTTATTGCACTCTGGTTAGATGCCAACTGCGTTTCGTTGCATCGTACTTGTACATGTGGAATAACAATAAAGTTGAATCTAATCTAAATCTAAATTACGCAACCTGATCTCAGCGGAATGACAAAGATGATGACAACTCTTCATCTTTCATCACGTTTAAATGTGCTTATGTTGCCATGGTGTCGTGTACAGCCCCTATAAAACATCCCGCTTCCCTGGGAAACTTCCTAAAGCAGCTCTGCTTGACGACAGTTCTTCTTAAAGGTATGCACTCATGCCACGTTTTACTTCCAGACGTAATTTTCTGATTGTTTCCTTTAATTCATTCTTTGTTAAATGTTAAATTTAAATATGCAATATTTGTAAAGAGTTTAGACTTTATGGGAAAAACTCACTCTGTATTTTTCTGTTCAGTTTATCATTTAATTCAGTGAACATGCATGTCAGAGCATTGTTTGTCATTCTAGATCATATGCATGAAAATAAATATTATAAATAATCATTTTGACTTTATAAAAGTACTTAAATTGTGTTTTTTCTGAAAGGTAACAAAACCAACATTTTCACCTGGTGACAGATGGGAAGGTGAGTATACTCTTCGTTTTTATCTAGTTTCACTTTGTTTAGAGGAAGGATATAATGTTTTTTTTAAAAGATGTTTTTATTATTCCTATTTTTGAACACTAAGCAACAGTGCCTGATTTGCAGATGGCTGGCCTGCACTGGCTTGCTGTGGTGGTGGCCGTCTTCCTGTCTGCTCAGACCAGCTTGGCTGTAGACCAGGAGTGGCTCTCAGGTGTTATAGAAACCATCAAGAATGAGTAAGTGTTTTAAAGGTGCTTCTACATCTGCCTTTTTCGTGATTTTTCTCTGATTTTTACATCACAATAAACCTGAGTTAAGCAGTTTGCTGGTCTTGGCAGACAACAAAACACAGTTCAATCTGTGACAGATGATCCTGACAAGTGACTTTATCACCACCAAACATACGCTGAAGGAATAAGAAAAGTGTGATATATGTGACTGACGTCTTTTTCCGAAGTCCTTTCCTGACATCAACACCGTTTCATGAACAATAGAATAAAATGAGCTTTTTAAAGGCTCGGATATGATCAGATCTGCGATTGAATATCTGTTTCAGTCAGTCACACAGCATGTCAACGTTTCTCTGTTCGTTGTTCTGAAAGCTTATGTAAGAAAAGTTCAGCTTCTACCTGCTAATGTGTGTTCACACCGTTCAGTTAGAGAAAAGACTAAATTTGCACACGTAACTCAACTACCTGGAGACTGAAAAAAGTCTCTGCTAAATTTTAATTTAGTAACATAAGACATTATTTTTTATCTGAATTGAGTAAATAATAATAATAATAATAATAATACAAATAATAATAATAATAATAATAATACAAATAATAATGATAATAATTATAATAATAATAATAATAACAATAATAATAATAATGATCATGAAAGAGCACTTTGCTGATGAGCAGTGGAACCAAAATGCCTGCCAAACAGTGCAGACGTCTGATGGCAGTGAACACCTCAAGTTATCCAACAAAATATAAGTTTGAATGATGTAAATTTTATAACTTTATCATGTTTACTTGCCTATTATCTTAATATTACTATTGAACTAAAATGCTTAAAGTGATGTTCTGATTTTTGTTACATTTTTTATTATTATTTTAGTCAGTTTCAGATTATTTCAGCATCAACTGAATTTTTCCTTCTTTAATTGGTGGCTAAATAAATTTAAGGATGCCTGTCATGTGCCAGCGGAGCGGCTGCTGTTTAACTGGGTACTATAATGATGGAGGACGTCATAATGAGTGTGATGGAAGGGCTGTGAACACACTATCTGGCATGTAGACACACCTATAGTATGACGTGTGGTGTGTGTCTGTTTATAGACCATGAATGACGTTAATTATGAACAAATAAAACTGCCGATTGAGCATTAAATACATCATGTTCCTCTGAATCACTGTATAATACTGTATTTAAGGAGGTGTGTGTGATTCCAGTCTTACACACACAACTGCTCCTGTCCTGCTTCTTGGCATTGCTATGACAACAGAGACATTCTGTGACTGCTGAGCGTAGACTGTACATAAAAAGATGGGCGGAGCCTCTGTGACGTCACCCGTAGGTTTCTGAAGAGCTGAATTGAAGCTCGGTGGGCGGTTCCTACCATCACCATCTTGGCAGGAGCATGCGTGTCGTCTCACCCGGAAAATACAAATATGGGCAAAGAGGTGGAGCTGAGAGGGGGGCTGTGAGCGTCATGGTGGATGATTGACATCGAGTGAACGACGAGCTTTCTGTAGCTAAGAGCTAACCGAGCTAACCTGGAGATAACAGGAGCTAACCAGCTAACAGAGGTAAGCGGGCTAAAGCTAAGTCACGTTGTTAACCGGCTAAAAACCGCGGTTGTTCTACGTTCTTCTGACTTGAAGCGGGAGATCAGGTACCTGTCAATCAAAAGGACACGCCCCTAAATATACTGAACTTCGAGATTAAATTACTTTTAAACGGGCGAGTTTAAAAGTTGTCATGAAGGTAAACCTGACCTATTAAACCTAAAATGGATTTTTGTACCAGGCTGTAAACATGTTTATTCCTGCTGTAAGCATGTTTATTTCTGCTGTAAACATGTTTATTTCTGCTGTAAACATGTTTATTTCTGCTGTAAACATGTTTATTCCTGCTGTAAACATGTTTATTTCTGCTGTAAACATGTTTATTTCTACTGTAAACATGTTTATTTCTACTGTAAACATGTTTATTTCAGCTGTAAAGTTGGTCTTTTTAACATGGGAGTCGATGGGGATTTGATCTGTTTTGCAGCCTCTAGTGGATGAAGAGGGAACTGCAGTGTCATGCACTTCCACATAGGCTTCACTTTTCACCGCCAAAGGCTCCGTCCATCTTTCATATACTGTCTATGCTGCTGAGTCACTCTGAAACAGAGTTGAGCGAGGGCTTTAAGAACTTCTCGAACAACCGAGCGCTGTTCACAAACAAAAAGTTGGATAATAAAAATTCTAAAACCATGAGCGCCACAAAGGTTTAAGGAACACACAGATGTAATTTATTTTACAATAATGTGAACAGAATTTAAATGGTGAGAAGTTCAAAACATTGAGAATTTTGTTTCACCGTCAGAATCTGGCTATTTTTTAAAATGGAGAATAATGGGAGAAAAACAAGACTTTCTGACGCTTGCCACAGCATAGCTGAAAATTTCTTATGTCCCAGCGCTTAAATTTCTTCAAATTCCAAAGAATTTTCAAAATAATTTTTAATATAAATAATTTTACAGGTACGTGAAAAACTGGGCGTCAGACCCTAGTTTGAGAAATTTTCAGAAAGAGATGTTGGTCAAATTTCGGATTTTTCCTAAAAACCTACGATTGTGTCAAAAACATAAAAGACATAAAGATATTCTTTTAGGCACTTAAGATTTTATCTTTGGTAAATGGACATCTACTTATATAGCGCCTTTAGCAGTCATGCCGAACACTTTACACTACATGTCACAACTATTCACACACACACACACACACACACTCATAACCTGATTGGCATTTTTGGAGGCAATGCAGAGTTCAGTGTCTACCCCAAGGACACTTAGGCATGTAGTCAGGTGAAGCCAGAATAGATTCTCCAACGTTGTGGTTCCTCCTGAGCTACAGCTGCCCCATTGGTAACCCATTAAAACTTTGAAGGATGTTTCTAGGTCAAAGTAAACCTGAGCTGTAAGTTTCCAAAGTAGACTGGGTTCTTGGCTTATTTGGACCAAAAATCTACATTTATTCCTCAGGGACGGCTTTAGCTAAGCAGGAAGAGCAGTCGTCTTCCAACTGGAAAGTTGGGAGATTGATTACAAGGTTTCCCCTGACTATATGCTGAAGTGTCCTTGGACAAGACACGAAAACTCCCAGTTGCCCACTGATGTGCCTATCGGAATATAAGTGTGTAAGTCTGTATGTAAGTTGCTTTGGAAAAAAGCAACTTACATAAGTTGACTAAATGACTGTAGAATAGAATAGAAAAAAAAAGTTCCAAGGTAAGATTTTTATACAGTTTTAAACTGTTTTAAACTTTTGTGGAGGTAAAGTTCAAATCTGCGTTGGGAGTTTGTCGCCATGGCATGTCAACAATGTGACAGTCATTAAAGTGTGCCTATTGCCTTCAGTGTTGGCACCTGTAATAAAAATACAAAACTGGACTGAAGCTACAGATGGTCAAGAGCAATAAAAGTTGTGTACAGATAGCTACTGTATGCATAAGGTGCTAAAGAGTAAATATTAGAACACTATTTTGATGCATATTATCACTGTTGGTTGTTATGCTGGTTATTTGTAAGCTCAAAATCCATCACAGTTTTATAAGAAAGCAAAGAATAAAGGTTAATGTGTTATGGTTTTCCTTATCAGGTATGTGCTGGGCGATAGCTTCAGTCTGGCTGTAAGCATTCCAGAGAACCAAGACCCTGAAGATCTTCAGCAGGTTCTTCAGGATGACTCCCCAGACAAAGTCAAAGAGATGGTTTCAGCGGGTCGAGTGTATCAAGGCACCAGGGTGGTTGCAGCAGCAAACTCAGAGGCACTGACACGTGTCCTCAAGAACATACAACCCTTGTTACAAAGCAGTCAGGGTAATGTCCTCATAATCTATAACGAAGGCTTGCCAAATGCACGTAGCAATGAAATCACTAACAAGATTAATGATATTGCAAAAAAATGGAGCAGTTATGCCTTTGTTTTTTCTAAAGCTGCTAAGTCCATTAAATAACTTTTCCAACTCAAAATTAAAAACATATTCAGGTGTTTTACACCTGGTAATTCTTTTCAGTGCACAAGCTGTTCCACAGGTGACGATGCTACCTCCCCTTGTTTGACAAACAAAAACCCACCAAAGCAAGGCATGGATGAAGACTCTGATACTGGTAATGATGAAGGTCGTAATGAAGGTACTGATACAAGTCCTGAGAAAGGTCCTAATGAAAGTACCCAAACCGGCCTCGTTGAGGGATCTGATGAAAGTACCCAAACCGGCCCTGTTGACGGACCTAATAAAGGTACCCAAACCGGCCTTGTTGAGGGACCTAATAAAGGTACCCAAACCGGCCTTGTTGAGGGACCTGATGAAGGTACCCAAACCGGCCTTGTTGAGGGACCTGATGAAGGTACCCAAACCGGCCTTGTTGAGGGACCTGATGAAGGTACCCAAACCGGCCTTGTTGAGGGACCTGATGAAAGTACCCAAACCGGCCTTGTTGAGGGACCTGATGAAGGTACCCAAACCGGCTTTGTTGAGGGACCTGATGAAGGTACCCAAACCGGCCTTGTTGAGGGACCTGATGAAGGTACCCAAACCGGCCTTGTTGAGGGACCTAATAAAGGTACCCAAACCGGCCTTGTTGAGGGACCTGATGAAGGTACCCAAACCGGCCTTGTTGAGGGACCTGATGAAGGTACCCAAACCGGCCTTGTTGAGGGACCTGATGAAAGTACCCAAACCGGCCTTGTTGAGGGACCTGATGAAGGTACCCAAACCGGCTTTGTTGAGGGACCTGATGAAGGTACCCAAACCGGCCTTGATGAGGGACCTGATGAAGGTACCCAAACCGGCCTTGTTGAGGGACCTGATGAAAGTACCCAAACCGGCCTTGTTGAGGGACCTGATGAAAGTACCCAAACCGGCCTTGTTGAGGGACCTGATGAAAGTACCCAAACCGGCCTTGTTGAGGGATCTGATGAAAGTACCCAAACCGGCCTTGTTGAGGGACCTGATGAAAGTACCCAAACCGGCCTTGTTGAGGGACCTGATGAAGGTACCCAAACCGGCCTTGTTGAGGGACCTGATGAAAGTACCCAAACCGGCCTTGTTGAGGGACCTGATGAAGGTACCCAAACCGGCCTTGTTGAGGGATCTGATGAAAGTACCCAAACCGGCCTTGTTGAGGGACCTAATGAAAGTACCCAAACCGGCCTTGTTGAGGGACCTGATGAAGGTACCCAAACCGGCCTTGTTGAGGGATCTGATGAAAGTACCCAAACCGGCCTTGTTGAGGGACCTGATGAAAGTACCCAAACCGGCCTTGTTGAGGGATCTGATGAAAGTACCCAAACCGGCCTTGTTGAGGGATCTGATGAAGGTACCCAAACCGGAGGGAGACGAGGAAAAGGAGGGATGAGGAGGAGAGGAGGAAGACGAGGAAAAGGAGGGATGAGGAAGAGAGGAGGAAGAAGAGGGATGAGGAGGAAAGGAGGAAGACGAAGAAAAGGAGGGATGAGGAGGAGAGGAGGAAGAAGGGGAAAAGGAGGGATGAGGAGGAGAGGAGGAAGACGGGGAAAAGGAGGGATGAGGAAGAGAGGAGGAAGACGAGGAAAAGGAGGGATGAGGAGGAAAGGAGGAAGACGAGGAAAAGGAGGAATGAGGAGGAGAGGAGGAAGACGGGGAAAAGGAGGGATGAGGAGGAGAGGAGGAAGACGAAGAAAAGGAGGGATGAGGAGGAGAGGAGGAAGAAGGGGAAAAGGAGGGATGAGGAGGAGAGGAGGAAGACGGGGAAAAGGAGGGATGAGGAGGAGAGGAGGAAGACGAGGAAAAGGAGGGATGAGGAGGACAAGAGGAAGACGAGGAAAAGGAGGGATGAAGAGGAGAGGAGGAAGAAGAGGGATGAGGAGGAGAGGAGGAAGACGGGGAAAAGGAGGAATGAGGAGGAGAGGAGGAAGACGAGGAAAAGGAGGGATGAGGAGGACAAGAGGAAGACGAGGAAGAGGTGGGATGAAGAGGAGAGGAGGAAGACGAGGAAAAGGAGGGATGAAGAGGAGAGGAGGAAGAAGAGGGATGAGGAGGAGAGGAGGAAGACGAGGAAAAGGAGGGATGAGGAAGAGAGGAGGAAGACGAGGAAAAGGAGGAATGAGGAGGAGAGGAGGAAGACGAGGAAAAGGTGGGATGAAGAGGAGAGGAGGAAGACGAGGAAAAGGAGGGATGAGGAGGACAAGAGGAAGACGAGGAAAAGGTGGGATGAAGAGGAGAGGAGGAAGACGAGGAAAAGGAGGGATGAGGAAGAGAGGAGGAAGAAGAGGGATGAGGAGGAGAGGAGGAAGACGAGGAAAAGGAGGGATGAGGAGGAGAGGAGGAAGACGGGGAAAAGGAGGGATGAGGAGGAGAGGAGGAAGACGAAGAAAAGGAAGGATGAGGAGGAGAGGAGGAAGAAGGGGAAAAGGAGGGATGAGGAGGAGAGGAGGAAGAAGAGGAAAAGGAGGGATGAGGAGGAGAGGAGGAAGACGAGGAAAAGGAGGGATGAGGAGGAGAGGAGGAAGAAGAGGAAAAGGAGGGATGAGGAGGAGAGGAGGAAGAAGAGGAAAAGGAGGGATGAGGAGGAGAGGAGGAAGACGGGGAAAAGGAAGGATGAGGAGGAGAGGAGGAAGACGGGGAAAAGGAGGGATGAGGAGGAGAGGAGGAAGAAGAGGAAAAGGAAGGATGAGGAGGAGAGGAGGAAGACGGGGAAAAGGAAGGATGAGGAGGAGAGGAGGAAGAAGAGGAAAAGGAGGGATGAGGAAGAGAGGAGGAAGACGGGGAAAAGGAGGGATGAGGAGGAGAGGAGGAAGAAGGGGAAAAGGAGGGATGAGGAGGAGAGGAGGAAGAAGAGGAAAAGGAGGGATGAGGAGGAGAGGAGGAAGAAGAGGAAAAGGAGGGATGAGGAGGAGAGGAGGAAGACGGGGAAAAGGAGGGATGAGGAGGAGAGGAGGAAGAAGGGGAAAAGGAGGGATGAGGAGGAGAGGAGGAAGACGAAGAAAAGGAGGGATGAGGAGGAGAGGAGGAAGAAGAGGAAAAGGAGGGATGAGGAGGAGAGGAGGAAGACGAAGAAAAGGAGGGATGAGGAGGAGAGGAGGAAGAAGAGGAAAAGGAGGGATGAGGAGGAGAGGAGGAAGACGAGGAAAAGGAGGGATGAGGAGGAGAGGAGGAAGACGGGGAAAAGGAGGGATGAGGAGGAGAGGAGGAAGAAGAGGAAAAGGAGGGATGAGGAGGAGAGGAGGAAGAAGAGGAAAAGGAGGGATGAGGAGGAGAGGAGGAAGACGGGGAAAAGGAGGGATGAGGAGAGGAGGAAGAAGGGGAAAAGGAGAGATGAGGAGGAGAGGAGGAAGAAGAGGAAAAGGAGGGATGAGGAGGAGAGGAGGAAGACGGGGAAAAGGAGGGATGAGGAGAGGAGGAAGAAGGGGAAAAGGAGAGATGAGGAGGAGAGGAGGAAGAAGAGGAAAAGGAGGGATGAGGAGGAGAGGAGGAAGACGGGGAAAAGGAGGGATGAGGAGGAGAGGAGGAAGAAGAGGAAAAGGAGGGATGAGGAGGAGAGGAGGAAGACGGGGAAAAGGAGGGATGAGGAGAGGAGGAAGAAGGGGAAAAGGAGAGATGAGGAGGAGAGGAGGAAGAAGAGGAAAAGGAGGGATGAGGAGGAGAGGAGGAAGACGGGGAAAAGGAGGGATGAGGAGAGGAGGAAGACGAAGAAAAGGAGGGATGAGGAAGAGAGGAGGAAGACGGGGAAAAGGAGGGATGAGGAGAGGAGGAAGACGAAGAAAAGGAGGGATGAGGAAGAGAGGAGGAAGACGGGGAAAAGGAGGGATGAGGAGGAGAGGAGGAAGACGAAGAAAAGGAGGGATGAGGAGGAGAGGAGGAAGAAGAGGAAAAGGAGGGATGAGGAGAGGAGGAAGACGAAGAAAAGGAGGGATGAGGAAGAGAGGAGGAAGACGGGGAAAAGGAGGGATGAGGAGGAGAGGAGGAAGACGGGGAAAAGGAGGGATGAGGAGGAGAGGAGGAAGACGAAGAAAAGGAGGGATGAGGAGGAGAGGAGGAAGACGGGGAAAAGGAGGGATGAGGAGGAGAGGAGGAAGACGGGGAAAAGGAGGGATGAGGAGGAGAGGAGGAAGAAGAGGAAAAGGAGGGATGAGGAGAGGAGGAAGACGAAGAAAAGGAGGGATGAGGAGGAGAGGAGGAAGACGGGGAAAAGGAGGGATGAGGAGGAGAGGAGGAAGACGAAGAAAAGGAGGGATGAGGAGGAGAGGAGGAAGACGGGGAAAAGGAGGGATGAGGAGGAGAGGAGGAAGAAGAGGAAAAGGAGGGATGAGGAGGAGAGGAGGAAGACGGGGAAAAGGAGGGATGAGGAGAGGAGGAAGACGAAGAAAAGGAGGGATGAGGAAGAGAGGAGGAAGACGGGGAAAAGGAGGGATGAGGAGGAGAGGAGGAAGACGAAGAAAAGGAGGGATGAGGAAGAGAGGAGGAAGACGGGGAAAAGGAGGGATGAGGAGGAGAGGAGGAAGACGGGGAAAAGGAGGGATGAGGAGGAGAGGAGGAAGAAGAGGAAAAGGAGGGATGAGGAGGAGAGGAGGAAGACGGGGAAAAGGAGGGATGAGGAGGAGAGGAGGAAGACGGGGAAAAGGAGGGATGAGGAGGAGAGGAGGAAGAAGAGGAAAAGGAGGGATGAGGAGAGGAGGAAGAAGAGGAAAAGGAGGGATGAGGAGGAGAGGAGTAAGAAGAGGAAAAGGAGGGATGAGGAGGAGAGGAGGAAGACGGGGAAAAGGAGGGATGAGGAGGAGAGGAGGAAGACGAGGAAAAGGAGGGATGAGGAGGAGAGGAGGAAGACGGGGAAAAGGAGGGATGAGGAGGAGAGGAGGAAGAAGAGGAAAAGGAGGGATGAGGAGGAGAGGAGGAAGAAGAGGAAAAGGAGGGATGAGGAGGAGAGGAGGAAGACGAGGAAAAGGAGGGATGAGGAGGAGAGGAGGAAGACGGGGAAAAGGAGGGATGAGGAGGAGAGGAGGAAGACGGGGAAAAGGAGGGATGAGGAGGAGAGGAGGAAGACGAGGAAAAGGAGGGATGAGGAGGAGAGGAGGAAGACGGGGAAAAGGAGGGATGAGGAGGAGAGGAGGAAGACGGGGAAAAGGAGGGATGAGGAAGAGAGGATGAAGACGGGGGAAAGGAGGGATGAGGAGGACAAGAGGAAGACGAGGAAAAGGAGGGATGAGGAAGAGAGGAGGAAGACGGGGAAAAGGAGGGATGAGGAGGAGAGGAGGAAGAAGAGGAAAAGGAGGGATGAGGAGGAGAGGAGGAAGACGAGGAAAAGGAGGGATGAGGAGGAGAGGAGGAAGACGGGGAAAAGGAGGGATGAGGAGGAGAGGAGGAAGACGAGGAAAAGGAGGGATGAGGAGGAGAGGAGGTAGACGGGGAAAAGGAGGGATGAGGAGGAGAGGAGGAAGACGGGGAAAAGGAGGGATGAGGAGGAGAGGAGGAAGACGGGGAAAGGAGGGATGAGGAGGAGAGGAGGAAGACGGGGAAAAGGAGGGATGAGGAGGAGAGGAGGAAGAAGAGGATAAGGAGGGATGAGGAGGAAAAGAGGAAGACGAGGAAAAGGAGGGATGAGGAGGAGAGGAGGAAGACGAGGAAAAGGAGGGATGAGGAGGAGTGGAGGAAGACGAGGAAAAGGAGGGATGAGGAGAGGAGGAAGACGAGGAAAAGGAGGGATGAGGAGGAGAGGAGGAAGACGGGGAAAAGGAGGGATGAGGAGGAAAAGAGGAAGACGAGGAAAAGGAGGGATGAGGAGGAGAGGAGGAAGAAGAGGAAAAGGAGGGATGAGGAGGAAAAGAGGAAGACGAAGAAAAGGAGGGATGAGGAGGAGAGGAGGAAGACGAGGAAAAGGAGGGATGAGGAGGAGTGGAGGAAGACGAGGAAAAGGAGGGATGAGGAGAGGAGGAAGACGAGGAAAAGGAGGGATGAGGAGGAGAGGAGGAAGACGAGGAAAAGGAGGGATGAGGAGGAGAGGAGGAAGACGAGGAAAAGGAGGGATGAGGAGGAGTGGAGGAAGACGAGGAAAAGGAGGGATGAGGAGAGGAGGAAGACGAGGAAAAGGAGGGATGAGGAGGAGAGGAGGAAGACGAGGAAAAGGAGGGATGAGGAGGAGAGGAGGAAGACGAGGAAAAGGAGGGATGAGGAGGAGAGGAGGAAGACGAGGAAAAGGAGGGATGAGGAGGAAAAGAGGAAGACGAGGAAAAGGAGGGATGAGGAGGAGAGGAGGAAGACGAGGAAAAGGAGGGATGAGGAGGAGAGGAGGAAGAAGAGGAAAAGGAGGGATGAGGAGGAGAGGAGGAAGACGGGGAAAAGGAGGGATGAGGAGGAGAGGAGGAAGACGAGGAAAAGGAGGGATGAGGAGAGGAGGAAGACGAGGAAAAGGAGGGATGAGGAGGAGAGGAGGAAGAAGGGGAAAAGGAGGGATGAGGAGGAGAGGAGGAAGACGAAGAAAAGGAGGGATGAGGAAGAGAGGAGGAAGAAGAGGAAAAGGAGGGATGAGGAGGAGAGGAGGAAGAAGAGGAAAAGGAGGGATGAGGAGGAGAGGAGGAAGACGGGGAAAAGGAGGGATGAGGAGGAGAGGAGGAAGACGAGGAAAAGGAGGGATGAGGAAGAGAGGAGGAAGACGAGGAAAAGGAGGGATGAGGAGGAGAGGAGGAAGAAGAGGAAAAGGAGGGATGAGGAGGAGAGGAGGAAGACGGGGAAAAGGAGGGATGAGGAGGAGAAGAGGAAGACGAGGAAAAGGAGGGATGAGGAGGAGAAGAGGAAGAAGAGGAAAAGGAGGGATGAGGAGGAGAGGAGGAAGACGGGAAAGGAGGGATGAGGAGAGAGGAGGAAGAAGAGGAAAAGGAGGGATGAGGAGGAGAGAGGAAGACGAGGAAAAGGAGGGATGAGGAGGAGAGGAGGAAGACGGGGAAAAGGAGGGATGAGGAGGAGAGGAGGAAGACGGGGAAAAGGAGGGATGAGGAGGAGAGGGAGGAAGACGAGGAAAAGGAGGGATGAGGAGGAGAGGAGGAAGACGGGGAAAAGGAGGGATGAGGAGGAGAGGAGGAAGACGGGGAAAAGGAGGGATGAGGAAGAGAGGATGAAGACGGGGGAAAGGAGGGATGAGGAGGACAAGAGGAAGACGAGGAAAAGGAGGGATGAGGAAGAGAGGAGGAAGACGGGGAAAAGGAGGGATGAGGAGGAGAGGAGGAAGACGTGGAAAAGGAGGGGATGAGGAGGAGAGGAGGAAGACGGGGAAAGGAGGGATGAGGAGGAGAGGAGGAAGAAGAGGAAAAGGAGGGATGAGGAGGAGAGGAGGAAGACGAGGAAAAGGAGGGATGAGGAGGAGAGGAGGAAGACGAGGAAAAGGAGGGATGAGGAGAGGAGGAAGACGAGGAAAAGGAGGGATGAGGAGGAGAGGAGGAAGACGAGTAAAAGGAGGGATGAGGAGGAGAGGAGGAAGACGAGGAAAAGGAGGGATGAGGAAGAGAGGAGGAAGACGAAGAAAAGGAGGGATGAGGAAGAGAGGAGGAAGAAGAGGAAAAGGAGGGATGAGGAGGAGAGGAGGAAGAAGAGGAAAAGGAGGATGAGGAGGAGAGGAGGAAGACGGGGAAAAGGAGGGATGAGGAGGAGAGGAGGAAGACGAGGAAAAGGAGGGATGAGGAAGAGAGGAGGAAGACGGGGAAAAGGAGGGATGAGGAGGAGAAGAGGAAGACGAGGAAAAGGAGGGATGAGGAGGAGAAGAGGAAGACGAGGAAAAGGAGGGATGAGGAGGAGAGGAGGAAGACGAGGAAAAGGAGGGATGAGGAGGAGAGGAGGAAGACGAGGAAAAGGAGGATGAGGAGGAGAGGAGGAAGACGGGGAAAAGGAGGGATGAGGAGAGGAGGAAGAAGAGGAAAAGGAGGGATGAGGAGGAGAGGAGAAGACGGGGAAAAGGAGGGATGAGGAGAGGAGGAAGAAGAGGAAAAGGAGGGATGAGGAGGAGAGGAGGAAGAAGAGGAAAAGGAGGGATGAGGAGGAGAGGAGGAAGACGAGGAAAAGGAGGGATGAGAGGAGAGGAGGAGACGAGGAAAAGGAGGGATGAGGAGGAGAGGAGGAAGACGGGGAAAAGGAGGGATGAGGAGAGAGGAGGAAGACGAGGAAAAGGAGGGATGAGGAGGAGAGGAGGAAGACGGGGAAAAGGAGGGATGAGGAGGAGAGGAGGAAGAAGAGGAAAAGGAGGGATGAGGAGGAGAGGAGGAAGAAGAGGAAAAGGAGGGATGAGGAGGAGAGGAGGAAGACGGGGAAAAGGAGGGATGAGGAGGAGAGGAGGAAGACGAGGAAAAGGAGGGATGAGGAGGAGAGGAGGAAGACGGGGAAAAGGAGGGATGAGGAGGAGAGGAGGAAGAAGAGGAAAAGGAGGGATGAGGAGGAGAGGAGGAAGAAGAGGAAAAGGAGGGATGAGGAAGAGAGGAGGAAGAAGAGGAAAAGGAGGGATGAGGAAGAGAGGAGGAAGAAGAGGAAAAGGAGGGATGAGGAGGAGAGGAGGAAGAAGAGGAAAAGGAGGGATGAGGAGGAGAGGAGGAAGAAGAGGAAAAGGAGGGATGAGGAGGAGAGGAGGAAGAAGAGGAAAGGAGGGATGAGGAAGAGAGAGGAGAGAGGAAAAGGAGGGATGAGGAAGAGAGGAGGAAGACGAGGAAAAGGAGGGATGAGGAAGAGAGGAGGAAGA